>NC_043992.1:1265000-1615000 GCF_902150065.1 Myripristis murdjan | reverse complement strand
TTTAGTCAGGCTTTTACTTAAACTTTATTTACATTTTATTTGTTTGTTTGTTTGTTTGTTTGTTTATTCATTTATTTACTCATTTATTGAAGTATTATGTTTATGCATTTAATGTTTTACTGTCAGTTGGTATTCAATTTTACCCCAATTATTTATTATTACTATTAACTCAGCTATGAATTTTCTAGACCGCACATATGATAGTGTTTCCTCGTTTCCAGCTTTTAATGATGTGGGTGATTGGATAGGGGGAGGGAGGTTCCTGTGTGTGTGCGTGTGGGGGTGGATTTTTGTGTGAAGCACTTTGTGTTGCATTTTGTTTGTATGAAAAGTGCTATACAAATATAGTCTGATTGATTGATTTATTGATTGATTTGCTTTCTTAGAATGATGTGATGATAATTTCTTGGATCTTAACGTCTCAAACACCAAGGAGCTAGGATGTGTAAGGATGTGTAATTTTACCATTCTTTTACTGAAAACCTTTTAAACTTTTTCCTTTATCTGCTGGTTTAACGGGTAGTCTGTGAAAGACAAGAACAGTCTGAATAGCATTGCCAAAATGTGTGCCATGATTACTGGAGCTAAGCAGAAGGACTTGGGCATAATTTGGTAATAACAGGTGACTGAGAAAGCAAAAAAAAATTATCAGCAAACCAGATCACATTCTGTCTGATGCCTGCAGATCGATGTTGTAATGCTTTATCTCTTAGTCTTATCTTGTACTTTTTAGGGTTCTTATTTTAACTTGTCCCTCCTACTGTCCTATGCCCTCAGTGTTTCCTTGATGTTATTATTGGTTGTGTGTTGTATGTATGAATGAATGGACTGGGAAAGCCGCAAATGAATTGGCTCTTGGGGATAAATAATGTTGTCTGAATCTGAATCTGAATCTGAATCAAATATGTCTTGAAATTGAAAAGAAGTAGTTGCATAATGGTTTTCCAGCTTTCTTTTTAATTTAGCATTTACACTGATACTGCCTTTTATGCATACACACCCTTCTCATGCTCTGGACCTTGAAATTCCTATCATATAAAGTCCTGACCTGAGACAACGTGAAGTTCACAGTTTCAGCTCAGAAAAAGTGCAGCTGATTTCACTATTACCACGCCACTGAAGGGACACTGTCAAACATAATAACCCCACACGTCTGAACTAGCCCTGTACCCTCTATTTGGTCAGAGGGGTGTTACCTTCTATTCCTATCGTCACTCGGCCTAAATCAATCAAATGAGATGAAATGAGACCCTGGAGCCAGACGTACTTTGACGCAGTATAAAGAACAACAAAGTGTGTGTTGGGAGGAAGATGAGGTTTCATTTGGGAGAACCAAGTTCAGTTCCTGTTTTAAGTGACCGTGGTGTTTGTTTTTCACTAGATAATGTTGGCGAACATTAGGTAATGTTTTCTAACCATAATCATGAACATCTCATGACAAAAGCTAATAAAAGCAGAGTGTTAGCAAATGAGTGGGTGATACCAGCCTCCTGAGTATACTAGTAGATTAGTAGGTCCCTATTTGCCTCATATATTTGGGTCAGACGTGTGATGATAACACTCATTAAATAGCTTGATAACAGTCAAATCAGATGAACAAGAAGAAACAAAATTTTCCTGTGCCAAGGTCACAGCTGGAAGTTACAGTCCTGTTTATGCTAAGCCACGTCCACTTTGGGCAACGCTCTTGTCAAAGAGCACACCTCCGTTCAGGAAGGAAATGTGGTCAGTTCTGCTTTGACCCATGACCAGCCTCCCCACCAGGTTTTGTGATGTTATATGGATGCATTTGGAAACTAAGGCCGTTTGCACAAAGCCCTCCCCCCATTTCACCCCCCACCCCCCACCCCCAACACTTACTTTCAATGTCAAACTACTTCCTGTTCCTAGCCATGTCTCCTCCATTACGTACCTTGATGGTGGTGCATGAAAACTTGTCATGCAGAGGACATCATCATTTGCATTTTTAGACACTGTGCCCGTTTCACAGATTTGATGTGCCACCTCTCCACAAACCCGGAGCTGCCAGACTCGTCCTGAAGCTGTCGTGACTACTTTGCAAATCAGTGCCATTGTAATTTGCACAAATATAGTTCCAGCAATACTGTTAATGACACTATTCAGTGATATGACAGCTAGGACTATTTTAGACTAGCAGGAACAGATGCTGTAGTTTTATTAAACCCTGCAAACATATCAAGTATGACTGAAAGAATGTATCCATAAGGGATCAGGTATTTTAAAGCCAGCCTACCTCAGGTTTATGGCTCAGTGTTAACAAAATACATGTGCTAAGCTTACAAAGGAAAAACAAAAGCTAGTTTGTATGCAAATGTCTTAAGATTTGTAAGTGCATTAGTATTCAGCTGTGAATACATCCTGACAAGAAATTATTTCATCAGTAGGAAAATTATACCTAGTTATGCAGTAATACATCGTCCCCCTGTCAATAATTTTTGGGAAGAGCCTTCCCATGACTGACTAGTGCTAAGTGGCTAATGCAATTTTCCATCGACCACAAAGTAATAGGTCTGTGTCTTCTGTAACTAAACACATCAGCAAATGGTGATGAGAATTCATCTCTCAGTATAATACTTAGTAAAGGCTTTTACAACATTTGCTAATTTCTGTTATTTTAGGCATGGAAACTTACAGAAAAAGCAGTGCAACATGAAAACCTGTGTGAGCTCTTGTCCACAGATGAGTGGAGATGCTTTTGGCCACAGGCAGGTGTCACATCTTAAGATGCAATTTGGGATTTGACTTAAGTGTGAGTTCAGTCGCTGCCAGTGGTGACCATGTAGCTAGCTAGATGGCTAATACAGCTTTTTTCCTCATTCTGGAAATAAATAACAAATAACAAAAAATAACTGCAATGTAAATGGATTCATGTAAAATTATGCTGCATTCATTTCAACTCAGAACTTGTTAAAAAGAGGTAGACGACTCAACAGTCATCTAACTTGTAAATACAAATTGGAAATTTGGGTGTCATTTCAGAGCTGCGATTTCAGTGGGAATCAAGTTACTCAAGCCAAAAATGCTGCATACTCTTTGGATTTTACACCTGGAGGAAAATGCACTTTCCTCTTTTTACGGCATCCATTCTTCAGAGTTGCCACCTGCAACATACATACTAGTACCACTGAAGTGAGAAAAAAAATTCTCAAAAATTCCGAGATCATAAAGTCACAAATTAAAAAAAAAAAAAAAAAAAAAAACTGGGGAAAAATAGCGTTTCTTCTACTATGGGATTCAGGCAGAAGGAAATCCTGGTGATTTGAGCCCAGAATCACAATCTTCTCATCAGCAGGTAGACTTTGAGGGAACATTGCAGTGACTTCAGTCTTGTGATTCTGGGTTCAAATCAGCAGGATTTCCTTGTTCCTAAATCCCATGTCAAAGTAGAATTTGATGAGGTCATCAGCTGCAGGCCTGAGACACAGCGAGCAGCAGCGTCTGCAGTGTGAGGCTGATCCAACCTCACAGAGTCAACACATGTGCTGCCTTTATAAGACTATAAGAAAGATGAGTTTTTTTTTCTTGTAAATTTGTGATTTTATAATCACGTACGTTTTTATCATAATTTTTTTTCGTTTTTTCTCATAAATTTATCACTTAAATCTAAAATTCTGAGTTTTTCTCTAAGAATTTGCAAACTATTCAAAACTGCCACATTATATGTTAGCCTAGCACATAAAAGCTCAGTTCAGGGAAACAGGACTCAAGTCGTGTCAGTTCTACAGTTTCTGAGTCAGACTGACATTTTGTTAAATTTGATGACTCACTACTTAATATATTTGTGTCATTGTTGACTGAGATCTACAGGGTAATTGTAATGAGTGTGTTAGTGTGTGGGTGTGAGAGGAGGTGGTTTTTATAATTGGAGCTTTTAGCTGTTTTCTTCACTTATACTCAAAGCCAGATGTTTCATTAAACATGATCACAAGCCAATATCTCTCTGGAGGTTCAGTCCAAAAGGAAACCAAAAAAAGAAAAGAAAAAAAGACACTTCATAAAAGAAAGTGTGGCTAATTTGGTTGTTTTTTCACTGTCTTCACAATCTTTTCATGTAAAATCTTTTTCACTGTTTGCACTTAAAGAGTGTCAGACTAAAATCAGCTCGGTCAAAATTACTCAGCACAAAACTCAGAGACATTCTAACACTTAAATGACTTTTACATGATGCTGTGATAGGGTTGGTTGGTACTGACAAAAGTATACGCTTAATTGTCATTGTTTTTATTTATAATGGTGGATATAATGGATATAATTTATTTTGTGTTCACAGAGACAGTGTCTTCACTGGGGATCAGTACAGTTCATCTTGCACTGTTTCTGTTATGCTCTTTGGATTCTGATCTTTATAGGTTTATAGGAGATACAGACTGCTCAAGTTCAAGATTATTCCATTCTCTCCCAAAGTTTTGATACCTCTTTCCTTTTTATTTTTCACTCCATCATACCTAAAATGGAAAACAAGGAAGACCTGTTTCCTTTTCACATGTCTCTCTTTCTCTCTCCATCTCTCTCTCTCACTCACACACACACACACACACACACACACACACACACACACCATCTACATGTAAGAGCAATTTTTGTATATATTTTTTTTATATATATTTTTAAACATGTCCCTAAACACATCCTGAAGAGTTACAGTTTATCGTTCAAGTGCATAACTCATGCTTAATGAATCCATAACTAATGCATCACTCATGATTTAATGCACAAATTAATTCATGATGTATCATGGACTCCTATGGCTCAGTATCAATAAATTATGAAGGCACTATTAAATATTCAAATGATTACTGAACACTTAATGGATCATCAATTTATGAACCTTTATTCAGTTTACCTGATAAAATAACTTCCTTATTCTAGTCGGCGTTAATAGAGAGTATCTTGATTTATGTTTGTATTAATAAATGTACAGTCACAAATGTCTGCCACGAGGCAGCTCATGTTGTGCTCACAGCAACTCCAACCTCAGAATTTAGTTTGCTGACATCAAGTATGTCATTTGCGGTGTCAACTCAGGACAACTCTTGTTTGGTATTCCCATGAAGGGAAGTTCAGAGTTGGTTGTGAATGTTCATGTATCCTGAGGTGGAACCGTGAAAGGCATGTTATTGCTGGTTTTAAATTTATGAGACGTGTATTTCATGGTCGGACTCCTCATGAATGCAGCTTACGCCGTCCAGGAGTAGTGTGGAACACAAACAAGGCAAGGTGTAGCATTAATAAACCTTGTTAGAAAGAAGTGTTTGCATGTGTTTTTTGTTGTTTTGGTTTTTTTGGGTAGACAGTGTGAAAACCCATTTGACCGTGCTGTGCGTCTCCTGTTCTGCTTATGACAGACTGCTGCACTGAGTTGGGAGGCGAGCAAGAAGCTGCAGCAGTGAGTGAGTTCCTCCTCACTAAAACAAGTGAGCGGTGAGGTTGTGTATGGTTATAAATGATGAGCATCAACAAGAGACAGACAACTGCTGTTTTGTTATTGTGTATGTATACTCTATATTAATAGTTTGAAAGACAGGAACTTTTTGAAAAGTTGTATTTAGGGCTGTCAAATGATTTTTTTTTTTTTTTTTTTTTTGGTGTTAATCACAAGGTAGGTTTAATAATTTGAGCTTTTAACTGTTTTCTTCATTTACTCAAAGCCAGATGTTTCATTAAAGATGATCACAAGCAAAAATGTCTCTGGAGTTTCGTTCAAAAATGAAACGAAAAGAAAAAAAATACAATAACAAAAAACATATAGGCTACGCCTGCAACATGCCTGATTGCACAAAATTAAATTACGGCTCTTCATGAAATGAAGTGTGGAACTTTGATAAACAAAACAAACAACAGCAGCTGCCGCACCACCCACACATGACTACTTTTTACACGCTGCTCCAAAGATGTAGCCATCTTTTCACATGAGAGGAGGACAAAATCTTCAATCTTCAGGTTTTCTTCATTTTTGTTATTGTGTCTATTGTGTGTTAACCATTTGAAACCCAGGAGTATGTAGAAAGGTTTTTTTTTTTTTTTTTTTTTTAGAGATGTCAAATGATGCATTTTTAAATTGCGTTTATCATAAAGTAGTCATTAATCATGATAGATCATACTCAGAATAGCCAGACCAGTTGGAACTGATAGAAAGCCACTCGTTCCAACCGAGGTATGAAGGTCATCTCTGAACACACAACACGTGGGACCTTGAAGCAGATGAGCTACAGCAGCAGAAGACCACACCGGCTGCCACTCCTGTCAGCTAAGAAGAGGAAACTGAGGCTCCAGTTCACATGGGCTCACCAAAACTGGACAATAGAAGCCTGGAAAAACGTTGCCTGGTCTGAGGAGTCTGGATTTCTGCTGCAACATTCGAATCAGAATTTGGCATAAACAAATGAAAGCATGGATCCATCCTGCCTTGTATCAACCATCAAGGCTGCTGCTGTAGTGATAGATATAGTGATCCTGAACGACAGCAACATCAGGAAGAAGGAACACGAGAAGCTAGAAAAATACCAAAAATACCAAGGGCTGAGAGAGGAGCTAGAGAAGATGTGAGGAGTGAAGGCAACAGTGGTGCTGGTGGTAGTCGGAGTTCTCGGGGCTGAAACCCCCAAACTGGGAGAGCGGCTCCAGCAGATTCCAGGAACAACATCTGAGATCTCTGTCCAGAAGAACACAGTCCTCAGAACAGCTAAGATACTGCACAGAACCCTCAGGCTCCCAGGCCTACACACACACACACACACGTGTGTATGTATGTATGGGAGATTTTTTTAAATTTTTTTTTTTTATCATATATCTATTTAATTCAATTTAACTTTATTTCAGATAGATCTTTGGATACAAATGCTATAAATGTTGCAGTTCAAAAGTCCACAGTGATTAAAACGCATGCAGACATTTGTTTCATTTTTTCCACTAACAGGTATGAGTAGGCCATTGTAATTACATTTTTAGAGACAATTGATTGACACGTAAATTTGTCAAGTTCACATTTCTCAGCAGAGCATGAAAGGTGGGAACATTACTGCTCATAAACATAATATTATATAGCTACAGTACTTTTGCCATACGTTAAAATATAGGTCAATACATTGGAATAAGGCCAGTGTTAAATAAACTGTCCCTTAAATTCTATAAACAAACAAGTGCTCATGCAGTATGCATATTACATCACTTAGCGTCCTATTAGGGCTACTTCTTTGGGAGTAGTAGTTTGGAACTGACCAAACAGACAAATAACCTGTTGCACAAAAACACCAACAGGAACACGGTTGCCCTCCCAGTGGCTCCTCTTCATCCTCCACAGTGGCGTAAAGCAACACTGCGGTGTCGCTCTCTGGCACAAAACAGAGAAGAGGACGCTCTCCTTCCAAAGCAAATGGAGCTAAAGCTTTCAGAGTTTCTGGAAGATTGTGGCAGATGGTGAAAGGAAGGATCACTTCCATCATTGCTGATCCCCTTCAGTAAAGATGATAAGAAACCCTCTGAGCAAGCGAATACTCTCTTTAGAAAAGCGAGCAATGGGGCCCATGGGACATGTGGTCTTTAACAACACCACTGCTGGGATGCAAGCTACCAATCATCTCGATGATCGTCTCATGTGTTTATGGTAATTATATCGAGGCATCGCAATTCATTTGAATATGATATATTGATGTTAATTAATCTTACCCATAGCACCTTTAAATTTAAGGTAGCTTTCTGTCTGATCATGATTCAAATTATATTCAAATTATATTATACCCACTGGGTTTATAATCTGCTTGTAATGCATCCCAGAGCACTTTATGAGTTACCTTATGTTTATGCATTGTGGGCTCCCTCTTTGTCCTGTGACGGTGAACATACAATCAACATTTCATTTCACTCAGATGGTAATGTGATGAAGCAGGTCGAGGCTGTGGCACTGACCTTCACATCCAAACAATTAATTTTCTTAATTTGATTTATTCAATTAGTCTCATAGCGCTTGACAAGATTTGCACACGACGAGCTGCAGAAGTTGAGTAATGACCAATCCCCCCCCCCCGCTCCCACTGCCATGCTCATAATCACAGTCTCATTTTCAATTTCTTTCTTCAGTCTGTCTCTTTTTCTTGTTTTGATCCTCATCTCGTCTCTTCATCTCGTCCTTCATCAGCATAATCAGCTCGGTTCTATTACTTCCTCTCTGATTCTTGTGTCAATATTTTATCTTGTGTATCCTGCCGCCTTGCATGAGTGTGTGCATGTATGTGCGCGCATGTGTGCATCTGTTTTCATTAGATAGCTATCACTTTTAAAGTTCATTAACCCCCCCCCAGTGTGTGTTTGTATCTGTGTTAGCCATCATTAGTCTAAGCTTTGCTAACAGATTTTCTATTCCCTTGTGTGTGTGTGTGTGTGTGTGTGTGTTTGTATCTAGCTATGACTTTTAAAGGACGGTTGTAGGTGAGTGCATTAACCTTCTTGAGTTAACCTTAAGCCCCAGCTTCTCTTTAGGCCAGTGGGAGTCCATTAATTTAATTAATTGACTAGAACAGCACTAGACTTACTGGGGGACTGAAACACCACAATTAATTTCCTTCGTATGACTGTGTGTATGTGTCCATGCTTTAACCATTTCTGGCTTAAAGTGTTTCAAAGGCTAACAAGTGGTAGTCCATTACCTTCGTGTGTGTGTGTGTGTGTGTGTGTGTGTGTGTGTGTGTGTGTGTGTGTGTGTGCGCGCACGTGCATGCATATGACTGTAGCATTAGGCTGTTTCATTAGTTGCTATCTCTATCCCCTCTGTGAGTCAGTGGAGGGGCTAAATGCTGCACAGTAACCCTGCAGCTGTCAGGGGAATCGCTGGCTTATTTAAACAGGCTTTAAACTCCATGACACAATCACAGCACAATCTATTGCGTGATACCTGTGTAAAACATTTATTTGTAACATTGTAACATTTCACTGTAACTGTCACTAATAACCATCGCTAATCATGTTCATTAATTAATTCGCTCCTCAAAATTTCACTTGCCTCGTGTGGCGATCGGCGCCTTTATGACCTGTCGTCCCCACGTCACACAACCACGGCCCTCCAACCGAAACTGTGAATGAAACATCGGCCCGGCCTCTCCTACGTCACACAACTACACCCCTCCAATTGTGTGAATGAAAATAAGCCGGCCTCGGCGCATGATTCAAAAAGGGAGCTGTCACAGTGAGAAGAGTTGGCTGTGTGTTCTAGCCGTCGTGTGTAGCAGGCCTACCTCTGGTCCCAATACTCAAAGTCCAATTAGATAAGTTCGCCCTGCTGTGGGTTTGACCAGATCCTGGCTTGGACGTATTCCTTGGGGAAGACTCATCTCTGCTGGGGAGCGCCGCAGCGATTCCGCTTCGGCTCCAGTCACGGTGACGTGCCAGTCAAAGACGACTGTTTGCCGACGTCTGTTAGCCACTCACGTGTTTTGCTCCAAGCTGTCGTGGGCAAGTAAAATCCTGTGGTTCGCGGCTCTCTTACATGTGGGGACTGAGACTGTGACAGCTGATTGGGACTGTGTATGAACTGTATCTGAACTGTAACCGGGCCAACTTCTAAATATTGAACTGGGGGTTTTGGGGAGCACTGTGGAATACGCTGAGGGTAAATGTGAAGAATATTGTGTGTGTGTTTTCTTATGTGTCTTATTAATGTGTGTTTGGTGGTGGGGCTTGATGTTAAAATATCAGTCCCTTGTAGGGTTTCTGGTTGAAATATTCATTCATTCATTCATCTTCGAAACCGCTTATCCTCACTAGGGTCGCGGGGGGGTGCTGGAGCCTATCCCAGCGCTCATAGGGCGAAGGCAGTGAAACACCCTGGACAGGTCACCAGTCCATTGCAGGGCAGACAGACAAACACTGACATTCACATTCACAGTCATACCTAGGGGCAATTTAGCTTCTCCAATTCACCTGACCTGCATGTCTTTGGACGGTGGGAGGAAACCGGAGTGCCCGGAGGAAACCCACGCAGACACGGGGAGAACATGCAAACTCCACACAGAAAGGACCTTGGGTGGGAATCGACCCCAGGACCTTCTCATTGTGAGGCGACAGTGCTAACCACTGCGGTTGAAATATTGGTTCAAATAATTTTTTGTCAGACTGAGACGCTGACTGGCACCCCACAGAAAAAACAAACAAATAACCCTGCCAGTAAACCGCTACACTACACTACAAGATGAGATGGACAGTTTGTGGGCCAATGTGAAGCCAGTTAAGTCAGAAGAGTCTTTCCTGCCTGCAGCTGGCATAAAAAGCTGTGGCCCGGCTTCCAACTCCAAGAAAAATCACAATATTACTTGTTTTAGCTACATCTACATTGGTCCCCTGTTGTTTCTAAAAGCGCAACATGCTCTTGCACCTCAGTATATTTTCAGTTTTATGGGTCCAGAGTCCATATGCCCTTGAACACCCTTCTGGTTAATGCAGCATCTCCCCTGGTGAATAAAGGTGACAGATCCATGATTATTCCTCAGAATCAGAATCAGAATCAGAAAATCTTTATTGTCATTATACCAAAAAGCATAACGAAATTGTGTGTGTTTCCATTTCCAGTGCCTTTCAATAGAAAGAATCAAAGGAGAAATAACTAAAACCAAAAACAGTAAGTAAAAAAAAAAACAATAAATATTCAGTAAGTTAAAAAAAAGACAATAAATAAATATATTGCACTGGGGGATGTAATTGCACATGAAATTGCACATGAAAATTGCACATGAGAATATATTGCACCTATAAAAAATATGTATTGCACAGGGAGTGGGAGGTAGTCATGCCCCTCAGTGACCATTTATTATTTCAACAGCCCTGCGGTATGTGCTGTTTTTCCTGCAGTCATTTCACTGATTTATCTACATTTTATCCCATGTTATTAATTTTTTAACTTCCATGAAATTGCTATCACTTAATTCCTGTGAAGCACCTTGTAGTGTCTTGTAGTGTAAGAAAATTATTCTATAAATAAAGCTTAGTGTTCTTCATTATTCGTGTCTTTAGCATAATGCTCCGCCACACACTCCGTGAACCTGAAAGAGGTTATCACAGACAGCCGGCCTCTTGTACACATTTCCAAGAGCTCTCTGGACAACATCGGCATTACCAGGGGAGGTCAGTCATTTAATTTTGCCCATTTTGCACATCAGTAATTTCAGTCAGTCATCCGGATGGAAAAATAATTTACTCAGGGACCACGGTAAACTAGGGACACACAAGAATGTCACCTACACACAGCACATCATGGTTCTCTGCAACAGTTATTTTGAATTGGCAGGTATTGTTTGAGTGCTTTCTCTCAATACTTTTGACAATAATTGAATGAAGTATTAAATGAGCTCTGATGAGAGTAGACTTACTTGGCTCTGACTCTGAGTAAACGTAACATAGACGACTTGGCTGTTTACAGTGCTGCAAAAGAGGCAAACCTCTCCATATCATTGTGAAGAGTGATGCTATGCTCCCACTGGTTATGAGGCCCTAGTAATCCAGCTGCTAGGTGTATGAAAGACCAGATGTCACTGCAGATGAGATTAAGATAAGACATTAGAGTCTTAATTTAAATATAATGCTTTATTGCAACTGGATTTTTACTGAGGTTGCCAAACAAAATCACTGACATGTTCCTGCCTGATGGGACAAAATTCCCATGGTCCTAAAGAAAAAAAAAAAAAAAAAAAAAAAAAAAAAAAAATTACCAATCACCAGACCTCCATTGGTATTACATAATACTGTCCCCATAGGGCAGCTCACAATCTTTTGAATCACTGTTAATAGCTGTATAGCCAGGTATAAATGGGATGTCTTGACCTACAGCGAGCTTGTGAGATTGCTCAGAGAAGGTCTTGAACTTTTGGGCCACAAGAGATGGAGCAGATTACCTGAGACTGTCCTTACACCTGCTGCAAAACAGTTCTCATAAATAATTAATAAATGATTTCTTAAACACAGATAAGTATTTCCTGGAACCGTTATGAAGTTAAGGTTAAGGTTAGCTTGTGCTTCATAAAAGGCTGGCACAGATGGATGGATGGATATGTCACCTTTTGAGAAAACAAAACAAAACATCTGTGCCTTAGGTTCTTCATTCCGTTTCTCTAAAATGAAATTTGTGAGTGATTTTATTTATTTATGTGTAGTATTTCTTGCAAAATCTGTTATTTTAAGAGCATGGATTCATTTTCATAAGATAAAAACACCACATCACTGCATTGTAGAATACAAATTCTTTATATTATTCTTATCTGTCGAAGCCACTCAGATTCTGATGAATAGAGAATATACAAATGTATACATGCATAATGTACGCAGGGGCAGACAAGAGCTTTTATATAATGTACATAATATGAAATATACATGACTGAGACAAAATCTTTGTCCTTTCTTCCTCACTTGGCTTTCCTGCTCTCTTTGTTTGTTTCTGAGTTTGTGTGTTATTCCACCTCATTCTCAGCCTCTCTCTTTTTTTCATTTTCTTTCCTTCCATCTCTCTGGATTCCCTCTCCCTCTCCCTCTTATTTTACCCAGTCCACTCTCTCTCCTCATTTTCTCTCCAGCTTCATCTCTTCTTGTCACTCTCAGCCTCCCCAGTGACTCCTTCTCTCTCTCCATCTATCTATCTGTCCATCCAACACCTGTTCCCCTCGCCCATTTCTCCTCCTCCCTCCCTCCAGGTCTAATATTTCCATTTCTCTCATCTTGTTCTTTTTGCAGTCAGTCATTTACCTTCCCTCGCTTCTCCATTCTGTCCCTTCTGTTTCTCTCTCAATTCATTTTTTGGTATTTTGCCCTCCCATTTCATCTCTGCTTCCTTACCTCTACTCCTGTTCATATCTAGCTTTGTTTTGCTCTCTCTTTATTATTTGTCTTTCTTCCCTCGCTCTCTCTCTTGCAGATGAAGATTCTAAAAGGAAACTGCCACAGCCACTGCTATGTGTCACATTATACATTGGTCTATCTATTTATCTATAAAACTTGGACCCCTTTAGTATTAAAACATGATCAGCATCTGGATATGTCTTTTGGATAAGGAAAAATGCATGTTAGTGCAAGGTGTAAATGTACACAGAAGGCATTGTACCCAGAATGTGATTGGATGTGCCGGAAAACTCCCAGAGGTAATTGGACCTCAGCCAGGGTCAACCAGATGGAAATGCAATCCATGCAGTGTGCATTAGGAAGAAAGTATCAGCCCACGGGGCAGAAGCATCATCACTGTGGGTAGAAGTATCATCACTGCAGGTAGAGATGTCATCACCAGTGGTAGCAATGTCATCACAGTGGAAAAAACACCAACCCCACAGAGAGAAACATCATCTCTATGGGTAAAAACATCCTCTCTGTGGGTAGAAATGTTACTGTGGCAGGTAGAAACATCATCACTGCAAGTGGAAGCATCATCGCTGCAGGTAGAAATGTCACCACAGTGGGTAGAAATGTTATCACAATGGGTAGAAACTTTGTCAATGCAAGAAGAAATATCATTGTGGTGGATAGAAACATTATCCCAGCATGCAGAAACATGATTGCTGTAGATAGAAAAGTCATTGCCACTAAAGAAACATCATTACCACTAGAAATATCATTGTTGAAGAAAGAGACATCTTTGCTGGAGGTGGAAACATCATAGCTTTGGGTAGAAACATCATCACTTTGGATACAAACATTATAACTGTGGGCAGAAACATTGCTATTATGGGTAAAAACATCATAGCTGTGGGTAGAAATGTCATCATTTTGGGCACAAACATCTTTCCTGCAGGTAGAAACATCACCGCTTTGGGTAGAAACATCATCACTTCAGGGAGAAACATCATTTCTGTGGGTAGAAACATCATCACTTTGGATAGAATCATTGTCACTCTGGGTAGAAGCACAGCTGTGGGTAGAAACGTTGTCACTTTGGGTAGAAACATCACCGCTTTGGGTAGAAACGTTGTCACTTTGGGTAGAAACATCACCGCTTTGGGTAGAAACATCACCGCTTTGGGTAGAAACATCACCGCTTTGGGTAGAAACATCACCGCTTTGGGTAGAAACGTTGTCACTTTGGGTAGAAACATCACCGCTTTGGGTAGAAACATTGTCACTTTGCGTAGACACATCATGGCTGTGGGTAGAAATGTCATTGTTGCAGATCCAGTCTTCATTGCACCAGAAATGTCATCACTACACATGAAAACCTCAAACATGCGGTGGGGAGAAAGGCCACTGCTAAGGACAACAATCATTGCTATGGGTAGAAACATCATTACTGTGGGTAGAAACGTCATCATCATGGGAAGAAATGCCATCACTATGGATGGAAACATAATCATTGCCCATAGAAAAATCCCTGCTGCGGGTAGAAGTGTCATCGCTGTTGGCAGAATCTTGATCACCATTGGAAGAATCATCATTTTTGTGTGTAGAAACACAGGCAGAAACATGTTGCAGCAGATAGAAGTCATTGTTGTAAGGGAAACATCATTACTATTGGTAGATGCTTCGTCGCTGCAACTATAGATGTCATCGCAGCAGGCAGAGTCATTTCTGTAGATATAAAAGTAATTGCCACAGTGGTGAAATGCCATTGTTGCAGAAAGAAACACCATGGCTGCAGGCTGAAATGTCATAACAGTGGGCAGCAACATCACATCGGCTAGAAATCAATGCATAAAGAAATATCACAACTGCAGGTAGAAACATCATTGCCATGGGAAGAAATGCCATCATTGCAGATGGAAACATCACAGTGGATATATCATTGGAAGTGGAAATATCATTACCATTGTCATTGCCAATGTTTTGAATATTAATCAGAGTATTCCTAATGAAAATCACACTCAAAATGTTGGCACTGCAATTCATAAATGCTGACATTGCATCAGAGTTGGGATGTGCAATCCATTCTGTCATTTGATTGCTGCACGAGAAACGGCACCACCACTGGCAGAAATGTCATCACTGTAGATAGAACACCATCACCAAAGAAAGAAACATCATCATTGTGGACAGAAACAGCATTGCCGTGGGTAAAAACATCAAAATGGTAGAAACATCATTTCCAGTTGTCATAATATCATCTCTCTGAGATAGAAACATCACTGTGGCTAGAAAAAACATAATTGCTGCAAATAGAAAAGTCACTACTGCAAGAGAAAAGCCAAACATCAAGGCTGATAGTATAAACATGGAAATGACATTGCTACAGATAAAAACGTGGAGTGTGTCACAACAAAAACATCATCACTGGCAGAAGCGTTGTCACTGCAGCGAGTAGCATGGGGGTTGCAGGTAGAAATGCCATCAAATGTATATAAACTTCATGAAATCCTGCAGCCATGATGAAAACATCATGGCTGAAGGTACATGTATCCCTGTAGGACAAAGTGTCATCATTACATGTTGAAAAATCACTGCTGCTGGTAAAAATGTCATTTCTGCAGATAGAAATGTTGTTGCTGCAGTTAGAAACCATCATCACTGTGGGTATAAACATGTCTTTGTGGAGTAGAAACACCATCACAAAGATAGAAACAGGAAAGGAAGGAAGAGACATGACTGCATACTGCACATAGAATCACAATTGCCACTTGTACAAACATCATTCCTGCAGATAGAAAACACCACTGTCACAACTGGAAACATACCTGCCCTGTACAGAAACACCATTATTACAGATAGAAACAACATCACCATCATTGTTGCAGAAGGAAACGTATGAACAAGTTGTAGATTGTGTGAACACGACTCTGTATTAGTCAAAGGGAGGACATGCAGCACAAAATGTGGTGCAAAAAAAAAAAAAAATCAACCTCTGATTTAAATATTGAATCCATAAAATATTGAAGACTTTCAGACTTTTCAAAGACTCACGGGCCCTTGAATAAAAGGTGAATTCACTTGGTAAGGTTGAAATTTTTTTTAGAGTGTAACAGGACAGGTGATTTGCCAGAAAATATGTTAATCCATGGCACTCAAACCTTGTGTTGATCTAACTTATTAGCATCATTATTACCCAGCCTGGGGCAGGAAGCTGGCTCTCCCCTTCTCTCCTCTCCTTTCCTGTTCCTTTTCCTCCTCTGCTATGCTGTCTGCTATTCCTCTCTCTCTATCTATATTCCTCTCAAGATCTACACTATCAGACCCCCCCAGCCTCCCACCCCTCTCTCTCACTATCTATTTATCTTGGTTTCTCTCTGCATTAACTCTGTCCCATTGTTAAAGATCCAGAGAGGAGGGGAGAGATGCAAAGAGAGACAGAGCAGATGTCCCTATTCCATTAAAGGACTAATGAAGAGAGCTAGAACTAACCTCAGTGCTGCAGGGTCCAGTTCTGCAGAGGGAAAAGGGAGCTACACCTGGCTACCTCTCTGCACTGTACAGCACCACAAATTATCTCTGCATCTCCTCTTCTCTCCCCTCATTCCTTTCTTCCAATACCTGCTCTTGTCTCTTCTTCAGTTTCCTCCCTTTTCTCCCCTCCGCCAGATGTCTCTCTGTATTTTGGGTCTGACCATTTACATTCATGGGCTGTCCTCTCTTTCCTGTGCATGTTTGTTTGTGTGTGCATGTGACCGAGAGAGAGAGAGAGAGAGAGAGAGAGAGAGAGAGAGAGAGAGAGAGCAAGAAAGAGAGAAAAACAACAAAGATAACTGTGTGTGGTACTGAGAACCATTTCATGTGTGTGCACCCACAAGACAGTGTAATTTAATGCGTGTCTATATTTGTGCATGTATATATGTGTGTGTGTGTGTGTGTGTGTGTGTGTGTGTGTGTGTGTGTGTGTGTGTGTGTGTGTGCGTGCGTGCGCGTGCGTGCGTGAAATATGATTGTGGAGGCCCAGGTGATTTAGGCTCTTTACAGTTTATGTATTTCTGATGCAGCCTCAGTTAGGAACCTCCCAGATGACAGACAGTATCCCATTCACTCAAATAATCCCATTACACACAGACATACACACACACACACACACACACACACACACATATCACACATAACAGGACGCCTTAGGAGGCATCTAAATCCTTCAGAAATGGACTGAGCTGCAAAATAGATTCTCCCCAGCCATGAGACGATACACACAGAAAAGTACACACACACAGACACACACACACACACACCACACACTGACTTTCTCTCTCCCTCTCGGTCGCTCATGCATACACTCCCTTACCAAACCACACACACACACATGTACACACACATGTGCATTGTATTTCATTCATGCAGGGAAAGATGAGCAATAAAAAGGTGCTCAGTGTTTATATTCATGTGGCATTCACAGCAGTGAGGTGAGCGCGGTAAGACAAAGCTCTGCTGCCTGCTGGGCAGTGAGGAGCACAGTCCCATCGCGTTTGCGAGATATTCTGAACAGGAAGCTGCTGGCCCATGTAATAATTAACATATTAGCAGAAAAACCTTCAAGTCACATCTGGCTTCAAACGAGAGCCAGTGCAGGGAGGAAAGCCGTCTAATAAGAAGAAGAAGAAGAAGAAGACAAACAAGAAGAGGAATGGTTAATTGTATAGGATCTTTCTAAAATAAAAGTAAAGGCAGAATCCAATAGTATCTCTAAGTAAATAAGTAATTAAACTGATAAATAGATAAAGCTCTCTTTGTTTTTGCTACTTGGCCAAGTCACCATTGTAAATGACAATTGGTTTTCAGTTTACTTACTGGGTCAAATAAAGGTCAAATAGTAAGAATGCCTTGAGGAGCAGCCAGGTAGTGTCAGCACCCACAGGTGTGTATGTGCATTTGTGTGGTTGTTCCAGTTCCTGAATGTTTATGTATAAAATATTATTTCCAAAATTAAACACAGCAGTAAAAGCTGCTGTCACCACCACCACAGCCCACAAACAAATCCCCCTCAATAATTACAGGGGACATCACCTCAGCTCAAATGGGGTTTCTTCATATTTATCTTCAAAGTAAATAGCTTTGAATTTTTTTAAAACATAAAAAAGACCAAGTGCCAAAAGTCCACATCCATTTTTAGAACTGATACCTTGGGACAAATTACCATAACTGTGACTTGAAATATTTTCAGTTGCTCATGCACTTGCAGTTGTGCAATGAAGTTATATAATTTTGACCTTTCATGAACTAGAAATGGAATAAAATAGACCTATTACTCATCCCTTAAATAGAAATAATTAATAAAACAAATGAAATATAACAACCCTTCAAAAAACAACTGCTAATGCCATTTAACCCAAGTAGCTGAGCTGCCATTTCTCATTTGTGAATCTGCACTGATAAATGAATGTGAAGCAGGGCAGAGCTGAAATGATAACAAACATCCCTTATATCAATAAAGCAAAATTAAGTAAATTAACAAATTAACATCCATCTTAAAATGGATTTCTGTCTCTCATCTCAAGAATTCAACTGTGATCAGAGAGGCATAGCCCACAGAAAAAAAAAAGAAAGAAAAAGAATAAATAAAGAAATAAATAAACATTAACACGCTCTTGTTATCAGAGAGAATTAATCCCCAAAACAACTTTTCAGAGATGGGAATCAGAGAAAACAGGCGCAATTTACCAACAGAGAAAACAAGATAAGCTTTCGGCTAGTGATCATTATTAGATGAGCCGGGCAACCGCTTGAGGTGGACAACAAGCTAATTAGATTGGCTCCGAGTCCACACAAAGCCTGTTTGGTCAGGCTGATTGGTAGGAGTGAGAGGCAGAGGGAAAGCGAGAGAACTTATTTTTAATTCTAATTTTCCAGATTAAAAAAAAAGAGCAATCAAATTGTACAATCCAGTGATCCCCGCGCAAAGTTAGAAAAACCATCATGACGTTCAGAGCGAGTGTGTGCAGAGACAGGCCGACACCACAGGACCCGTGGAGACAGATGCATCTTCTCTTGCACTGAGTGTCACCACAACTTCAAAAATATTCCACAAAATGACAACTCATTTTTAGAGAAAGCCGAGTGTGCCACATTAATCAATGAATATATCTTTACATCTTGCAATTCAAGGGCTGTAGCAATGAAAACTTATAAAATTTTACAGATTGATGTATCTAATTTGTCATTAGATGAACTGTTCAGAATTGTTCCGATGTCTAGATTCTCCAGGTTGATTTGTGTTGTCACTATTTTTCACTTTAATTGTACTTAGATCTTATTCTGTTGTACTTAGATCTTATTCTTTATTTTTAATTTATTTAATCTGTAATCTGTGGATACTGCTAAAAAACTGTGAATTTCCTTCGGGATGAATAAAGTATCTATCTATCTATCTATCTATCTATCTATCTATCTAATTTGTATGGTAGATATGCTTTGGCAATATGTACATGTGTATTTCTCCCCAGTAAAGCCCATTTCAATTGAACCACCAGATTTGAATGTTACCAAACAGCGTGTGTGCATGTTATCAGTCATACCCCTTCCCCACCCCCCTCCCCCACAGGTGTGGGTTAATATGGCTGTACTGCACCTTCTTGTGGGTCTGAAGCTGTCAGCATCTATTCTTATCATCAGTCTGACTGTGTTTGTTTTTAGCTAGCTAATGTTAGCTAATGTTCTTTGCTCATGTATCTTCACTCAAGCTCTCGGAGCCTGAAATAGCCTCTGAAAGACAGCCGGCCGAGGATGCCAGCGTCCACGGTGGACTTGAAGAAGAGATCTGATTTTAGAAACAAATTTGATTTGCCTGCAGTCTAAATGAAGCTTAACAGCACTGAACACACACACACACACACACACACACACACACACACACACACACACAGTGAGAGAGAAAGGGAGAGAGCACTGTTTAAATTATTCTCTTTCAACTCTCCGTTCATGTTTGCTGTCTCCAGTAAGCCTGCAGAGACAGAACAAGCAGATCAGTCGACACTGGATCAGCGCATCAGTGACAGTAGACTTTAACATCTTTACTCACAGCATGTCAAGGTGCTACATGCAACAGTTTAAACTTCAGTAAATCAGTGTCAAATTAATGACATTTTGCTATTATTAACATAAAACCACATTTCCCATCATCCACATTTTGTCCTGTCACTTGTTTTACTGAGAAAATGACGCCTCATTCACCCACTTGAACGTGAAGTATGGCCCTATTAACCCATGCTCGTGGGGGTGGTTATGACTGATAACAAGTGCAGTGCTGCAGTTTTCTCTGTTATGTGAAGCTCTTAATCAAGATAGTACTGTGCGCCTACATAGGGGGCGCTGGCGAGCATCCGCTCTGCTTGTCCCACACACAGGAACGCTGCTTCACCTCAGGGAGCTCAGATGGAGTCCTGCTGTCGCCGTAGATGATCTGCTCGTGAGCTTTCACTCGGTGCACGAGCAGATCCATCTCCTCTGCAGAGAAGCCTTCCTTCTTACCTGGGAAATCCACCATTATAACAGCAATCCACCTGGCTTTTAAAAGGAATGGGCAAAGGCACTCTGATTGGTTTATTGCATGTTACACCTAAAACATGCCCATGATTAATAAGGAGACTCAGTGCAACCCTTTTGAACCATCCGCCTGGTGCAACCACCCTTGTTTCCACTGTTAATATAGCAAAAGTGGACTTGGACACGCCCTAAATGCAACTGCACCATGTTTCTCAGACCGCGTGCTTAGATCATTAAAATAGAGCCCTTACTCTTGATTGATTGAGTTTGTGTGGTAAAGCTTGGTGTCTTTCTACTGCCGTATTCAGTGACAGGATACCAGTGTGCTTATTAGTGTTTCAGTGTTGGCAATCCACAAACCACAGCAAAATCACAGCAAAATCTATATATATATATATATATATATATACATATATACATATATATATATGTTCTCCACAATGTCCACAGTAACGGCTATCAGGACAGGATATGGATATATATATATATATATATATATATATATATATATATATATATATATATATATATGTGTTCTCCACAATGTCCACAGTAACGGCTATCAGGACAATTTTTGTCCGTTTGCTATTTGTCTCTCCATCACTGGGGTGCACTACAGCGGTAAGCAAGGGCACACACACTGAAAGCCAGCCTTGCACCACTGAATGTTCGTTCTGATGCTCCACGCTGCTCACGCCTGTTGCTGCACATCGCGCGATGTTTCCGGCTGTGCTCCCCGATCACCCGCACCATTACAACAAATGGGAGTGATCTTTGTGCATGTGCAAAATAGTTTTTTTCTTTTCTTTTTTTTAATTCACTGCAGGGACTCACAGTAGGAGCTAAATCCATGTATCGGCAACAGTAAGGAGTGACAACTGGAAGGTCAGTGAGTAAAGAGGATGAGAGAGACGGACTGTGTTTCATTTGCTCTGTTATTGCTCTGAATTATCTTTTATGTAAAATAAACACAGACAGGTGAATTTAAACTTCAATTACAGTGTTTCTATATGATTATAGAAACATAATCACATAGTCATTTGCCCTTCATATTTGAAAGAGTGAGAGAAACAAAGAGAGAGAGAGAGAGAGAGAGAGAGAGAGAGAGAGAGAGAGAGAGAATGAGGAGGGAACAGGGAAAAGCATAGAGAGAAAGAGAGAGAGAGAGAGAGAGAGAGACGAGCAGGAATGAATAAACTGAATTGAACTGAATTAGATTACATTAAATTAAAAAAAGATTTGGGTCCACATTCAGTGCTACACTCGGCAGAACATGGATTTACTGTTTACTGATTATGTAACATCATCTGTCTATCTGTCTGTCTTAAAGGTGCACTGTGCAAAGCAGTCGGGGGCTGACTAAGGTGAGAACCTTTTAGACTCAACCAACAAAAAAACAGGCCAACAGTGAGAGCCATGTCGATTCAAAAATCAAAATATGTGCTCAATCCATGCTTTTTTTTCATTGAGTCTCAAAGTCCTCACTTAAATCAACCCTCGGCCGTTCTGTACGTTGCACGTTTAACTTCACAAACTGGCAGTTCAGTTCATTACGTTTGTCTTGTCTTCAATGCAATTTATGTTCACATTTTTTTAATTACGTTTTTTTGATGATTTTGGAGTTATCTGTCTTATTCAAAAATAATACTCCTCCTCCTCCTCCTCCTCCTCCTACTACTACTAAAAATAATAACAATAATAATAATAATAATAATAATAATAATAATAATAATAATAATAATATGCCTTGGCTGCAAAAAAATGAAGAAAAAATCTTGAAGAAAGAGAAAATCAAGAATCTTGATCTTGAGATGATACTACATGATTTGACTAATACTGTTTGTCATCTGTTTTATACTATCCAGATATATAACTCTCTCTCTCTCTCTCTCTCTCTCTCTCTCTCTCTCTCTCTCTCTCTGTGCATGAGTGTGTGTGGCTTTGTGTGCGTGCATGTGTGTGTGTGTGTGTGGTTGAGTAGGTGGTTGTGTGTGTGTGTGTGTGTGTGTGTGTGTCCAGACGGTGTTATTGTGCCTCCAGCGCTCCTCTGTGACCCCCTATGACTTATTTAATAGGTTCCATACTGAACCAGGTGGACACATACCAGCACGCAAACACACACAGACACACACACAGGTGCATGGTCTAATTTGGTTGTTGACAGCAGTGAGCAGCTCTGGCCCATCTATGTACATGTATCAAACTAAATTTATATATGGAAAAGTGTGTGTGTGTGTGTGTGTGTGTGCGTGCATGCATGCGTGCGTGCATGTGTGTGTCTGCGCGTGCGCAGTTTTTTTCAAGCGAGACTGAGACTGTGCCCAGTTCCCATGTTTGGAGCTTGGAAAAAGCGAAAAACCCAGTGCATCTCATCCCAGCACATGAACACACCTGTATATCCGGGACCCTGGAGATGGCATTGAAGGACAAGATCTACCTTGCAGGCAGCAGACCCTCCTGAACCGCCTGCGCACCGGGGTCGGCTGTTTCCAGTCGCCCATGAAGACGTGGGGCATGGCGGACAGTGCAGCGTGTGAGTGCAGGGAGCCTGAGCAGACTGCCGACCACATAAGCACCACCTGTCCCCTGTATAGACCACCTTCTGAGGAGGGCCTCTTCGAAGGACCTGAGACGCGGGCGTGGCTGCACGACACAAAGCTGGACATATGATGATGACGATACACGAAGGGTGTGACAAAGCATTGGCATTTGATGACCTTGGAATGAGAATGCAGTAGATTCCACTTGCATGGAGGTACAGATAACATGATGTGGGTAAGAACATGAACTATCACTTTAAGAGCCTTTCATTTCTATTTTGCAGTGAAAAGTGCAACAATCTACAACAATACTATGAAGTAAAAAAGTATCATGAGGCCTTAAAACCTTTAAACCCATGAAAATGAAACACCGTCCAGCAACAGCTAGAAATAAATTCAGGCCTCCACTTAAAATATGTAAATTATTCTAGTAATAACCACAACAGCACGATACAACAAGGCTCTCAGTGGATCACAGACCTCCATCAAGATCACACCTGGAGGTTATGACCTTGTTTGTATAAAGCCACGCCCCCTTAGGGCTATGCTATTGGAATGCGCAGTATCACTGTGGCACGGTACTCTCAATTTATCAGTAAAGGCAGCTCATGCAGATGTAACCAGGCCAAACTATGGCCCAGCTCAATTATCATATAAGGCTGAAAAGATGACAACTCCACCTTGGGACTTCCACCCAAAGAATATAATCAACAATTATAAAGTAGAAAACAATTCCAGACCACAATAAAATAACCATTTAAAAAGAAATAAAATAAATAAAAACACTTATGTCTGCTAATCATAAATGGCCCATATTAAAGGCAACGATGCTTTATAGTATCACTACTAAGTCACTTAACCCTATAAAGCCATTTGTATCATATATGATACACATTTTCAATTCTGTTTTTCGTTTTCAGTTTAATCAATACTTGACCAAAATACTGTTGTATACCTTCCCCTGTTCACCCTGGACCATACCATTGGCACTTCAAGTACATATCATATATCATACAACAGAAAAGTCGTGCAATAACATATTTTTTGAATTTTCTTTTTTTATATATATATTTTGTTATAGGACTAAATAAAGGGTTCAATTTAAAAAAAATGGAATTTTCTGCCAATTATTTCATAGTTCAGGCTTTATAGGGTTAATAAAGGGTGATCAGCTGACACTGGAAACTAGAGGTGCTGTGGGGCAGTGGCATAAGAAACCCACCACAGACCAATAAAAAGCACACATAGGCTTAACCCCTCAACCGACATAAGGCACACATCATCATATGCAAACCACAAGTGAAACGATGAAGTTAAAGGCCACAGCACATGCACCCTAGGTCCACCTTAACTGAAACCCTGGACTGGTGAACCTAGCCACAGACCCCTAGATAAAAGCAGGTAAAGTCTATTAAATCAATGATAAAAACAAATAAATAAATTAGTTAATTGAATTAAATTAAATTAAATTAAGTTAAATTAAATTAAATAAATAAATGATACCTTGGCTGTAGTAACCACGTCCCAACTATGCCAGCTCATTCCACACGCCGTCACACACTGCTGACTGATTCTTAGGAATTTGGATAAAACAGGTTTTAATTTTGAGAAAAAAAAGTGCATTAAATTACAAAATCTGAAGGTATATCATTATAGGCCAAGGTCTTGGCTGTTCAGCAATGTACCGGTGCAACCTCCTCATTTTGCATTTTTTTCATAAAATAGGTTTTTCCAGTTATTAGGCTACTTTGTTTTTGTCAACACCGTCACCATAATGTTTTTTTTTTTAATTTGAAAAACATATTTTTGTATTAAAGAGACTATTACTTTAATAACTCAACAGCACCAAAGAAACATATTGTAAGCATATTCATTTCAAACCAATATAACTGCCTCTGACGGTGGTGACACTAATCTGACGGTGGTGACAGTCGCCTCATTAAAACATACATTTCCAAAATTTATACCACTCAAGTCAATGGCTTCTTGCTTAACAACTTTATTTAACTATTTGGTACAAAAAATAACAATCCTGAGCTCTGTTATAAGCATTTTTCACACTTCAGTCATCACCGTCAGACAGGGATGTGATTTATCCAAATTCTCAAGAATCAGTGTGCTGAATGCCAACCTAAAATGTAGATCATACACTTAATGACAGGTATTAAAAAAATTCCATGCTAACCTCGTACTCGACACACGCCACATACCTCAGCCAGGGAGTAAGGACGCTGCACGGCAAACCGAGGCACACCAGACACACTTCAGTTAACACTACCGATGTTTTCAGCGGCAAGTCAGGATGCCATGCAGCCAACGCTGCGGAAGAGGAAGATTGCGCTCAGGTCGTGGGTATTATTTCCTGAAGACCGGACTCTACTGGTTTCACTGGCTGAAGTGGGGCGGGGCAGCAGTCCATTTCACCCACCAGTTACACAGACATTTTAAATGTTTACAATCTAATATTGCAATATAGCACACCCCTACTAGGAGGGTATAACCAGAAGAAGAAGAACTGGGTGTTCAGCATGAGCAGTGATATCCAGAATGACTGAACAGACAAAAAAAAAAAAAAAAAGACAAACTCAAACTGTAAATCCAAGGAAATCACATGTCTTAAATTGCGGCTGTTATGTGAAATTGTATCATCGTGTATTGTAGATGACAGAAGAGCCTGAAACTGTGCTAATTATTTTATAACACGTCTAACTGTCCTGAGAACTTCTCCCAGCTCTGATAGCTCCACACATGGACCTGACAGCTGCAGGAAAGCTATTTGGCTCAGTTTCCCTCTCTGTCACTCTTTCTCTCAACAACTTATCAAATATATAAGATAAATGGAATATGTATTTCTAGTAAAGTGGCTTTCAGAAATGCACAATCTCATGCACTCCAGACCAAAGTGCATCCTTCAGCCTTTTGTTTAGATTTGATCTTTCATTTAATATGAATCTTTTTGTGAACCCTAAAACTCACTGTGTTAGGGTTCATAGGGTTTAGGGGGTTTGCACTGTTTGTGCAAACACCACTGATACACTGACATGCCATACTTCAAGTTTCATGGGTTGGTGAGGTGGTGGGTGGTGCAGTCAACAGGACTTTGCTTCTGCAGGGTTTTAGTCCCATGCCAAATTCCACCAGGTTTACATTGCGCACCTTTTAAATTGGAATCAATATTCACAATTTTGATGATTGCATGATCAATTTCCCAGATGAAACAGCAGCTGAAGCTTCAAAATCTGATAACTGTCACACCCCCAAGCACACACCCAGACACAAACACACACACACACACACACACACACACACACACTCGGTGGGTGTGTGGGGAGTGTAAGGACAATGAGTGGCAGTAAAAAGCTACTTAGCATTCTCGAGAAGGAGGTAGGTGCGTGTGTGTGTTTATGTGTGTGTCTATGTGTGTGTGTGTGGATGTGTTTGTGTGTGTGTTCGTTGCCTGCATCTGCATCTGTCCGTGTGTAAGTAGGAATCCTCTACAGAACAAGAGAGCTGATGACAGACTTCACTTCATAGCATTGGAAAGAGTGACTGCCCTCCTCCTCTGACTTCCTCTCCTCACTCTTTCTCTCTCCTGCTGTCCCACTCCGTCCTCTCACCACCTCTCTCCTCCAGTCCCACTTCCTTTCTCCCATCCTCCTTCACATTTCTCCTCTCTCCTTGGTTGCCTCCTTCTTTCCTTCTCCAAGCCACTTTCATCTCTTTTCTGCTCCTCTTTTCTCCTCCCCCACTTTATTCTCCATTCTTCAGTATTCTTGGGCACTCTCTGTGTGTGTGTGTGTGTGTGTGTGTGTGTGTGTGTGTGTGTGTGTGTGTGTGTGTGTGTGCGTGAGTGACAGCAGCATCAGTATTCAGCCCAGCACTTCTCCTTCTTTGATATCCCCCCCCTCTTCTCCGCTGCCCAACGGAACTACGACTCCTTGTGTGCATGCGTGCATGTGCGTGCGTGGTGTGTGTGTGTGTGTGTGTGTGTCTGTGCGTGTGTGTGTGCGTGTGTGAGCAGTGCGCCACTATACTCAGTGGTACATTAGTAGTCATCTGACATCCTCCCTTCCTCTCCCTTCATCCCAGCAACTCTCTCTCCTCCCTCTGTTTCTCCTCCTTCACTCGTGTTTTTCAGTCACTTTCTAATTTCTTTTATCCAGACTATGCCACATAGAGCTCACTTTCTGTCTCTCATTCTCGAGCTTTCCAAGTGTTTATATCTATTTATTTATTTGTTAAATATGTTTATTTGTTTGTGGTTTCTGTCAAAATAGATGTGGTAGAGGCAGCAATGGATCTAGAAGTTTTCCCATGGGGTGACATGGGGTTTTGTCCGGGTGGATTACCGCGTCGCTGTACAAATATTCAACCATAAACTACACAGATTACTGCTGCTTACTCAACTGTTCTACTCAAACCCAACAAACTCACCTAGTCCTAGTCCTACTAACCTGCTGGGACAGTGGCAGTTCTGCCCATGTTGCCGCCCTGGGCGAAATTACTGCCTTGCGCCCTTCCCTGTTACTACTTCTAACACCCCCCACCCACCCACCTCCCTTTCACAGACGTTACCGGTCTCTACTGGAGCCCCTCTGGCCGCTATAGGCACCTGTACAAATGCCTTTTTTTTTTGGAAAAATACTTTTTCTATCGACAAAACCTTGTTTGAATAAAAAAGCCATCAGGCGAGCCGGCCGCGGCACCGGTCGGCATCAGGTGGGCTGGCCACGGCACCGGCCTCATGCCGACCGGTGCCGCGCCCACCCGGTCAGGTCTGCCGGATCTGACAGGTGAGCAGCGCACACAGACTGCCATATACCTTTCATTATGAATGAACTTTTGTTCATACGCGGCTGCAGCAGTACAACAGACAATGACAGACAACATGGTTTATTATTGACTGCGCAATGCGGCCATTCACCAGTAATCGCGGCATCAGGCGAGCCTACCTACTGGTTTACATATGCAAGTACAATACATGTGTAGGCTATTTGCTTAGACCCCAATATTAGACGAGGGCGTTTTTTTCAGGGCATTTTCAATGGAAAAAATATCGTCTTATATTCAGATGAATACAGTAATAGAAAACTGCTTTGCAGCGCTGATTTTTTTTTTTTTTTTTGCGATTGTGCCGCCCCCCACATGACATGAAAAAATGCCGCCCCGGGCAGCTGCCCGCTTCGCCCGTGCCTAAAACCACTACTGTGCTGGGATGGCACTCAGTTCAGCACTAATTATTTAACATCATGCTGCGCATTAACCAAATGAAGCAGATATCTGTACAGGAGTATTTGATATCAGACAGAAAGAAAATAGCCAATACATAAAAATAATTGCACATCATAGTTTTTAATTTGGACTGCGATGTGTCTTCAACTGGTTTGTTTTTCACAGTTTCAGGGAGTAAAATCAGACTTTGGCCCTGCCTTGTTATTGGGAGTGTAGCAGACTGCTCCTCTCCTTCCCAAGAGCTGCCCAACAATATCCTGTAAGTTTAATTATTGTTATTATTATTATTATTATTATTATGTTTTTTTTTAAATATTGCACAAAAATGGGGTCGCTGCTGGGGTGACACCGATCACTCCAAGATTTTTTTCTATTTCAAATATCATGACTGCTGCAGAGGGGAAGGTATTTTCACAATAAAAGACCACCTTGGAGAGGATTCTCCTGCTTATCACAGCTTTACCATCCAAAAAAGTCAAGAAATAGGCAGAAAATAATAAATTATCTTTTACAGCAGGTTCACTGGCCTACAAGTTTCTGGCCAACAAGATTAAGCTTGTGCTTGGTAGTCTGCTCTCCAACACAATGCCAGAGCAGTGATTTTGCAGAAACTTGACTTTTGAAGAACAGGTGAACATAGTTGTTCAGTCTTGCTTCCACAAATTGAGCAACACATCAGACATCAAGTCATTTTATCCTTCACAGATTTAGAAAAGGTCAGCCATGCTTCTTCTTCTTTTTTTTTTTTTTTTTTCAGACCAGCCGAGGTAGAAGTCTTGTATCAATCAGACATCAGTACTGTGTTATTCCTTCTGAAACATTTTCAGCCCACTGGGATAGAAAAAGGGAATTAAAATACAAGCACACAACTAGAAAATATATACAAAAACAGCAATTAATTCAACAAAAAAGCCATATAGTAAAATATCAGTACTTATGGGATAAATGTAATGTAAATGTATAGTGATGAAAATGTCAACAGTTAATTTTCTACATCTTCCATCCTTTAATGTTAATTGTGACAGCTTTTCCATGCATGTTTGCCATAACTACAGTTATTTTCAGTTCCATGCAGCATACAAAACAATTGGAGATATTAAATTCAATCTGTAAAGGTAATCCATCTGTGAAAAAGAGGTCACCAGTGGCACTCTGCAAAGTTATGAGTGTTTTCTTCTATTCAGACTAATTCAAGAGAATGAGCTGTTCATACCTGCTTGACAGTTTCGACTGTGGCTCCAGTCTTCCTCAGAAGCGTCATCCAATGTATTGCTGAACTTAATCATTTGGACTTTGCAAAGTTGCATCTGAGCAGTAATATCATAAACATGAAATAGTGAATTTTGTTCACTGTTTTTGCATCACATTTGAGAACGCCATGAGAACTGACACGAGACAGCATTGGGCATCAAGCCTGCACTCTCTGCTTAGATGTCCTCGAATTTCCTCTCCAAAAATAATTTTAACAAATAGACATTGTTTTCTGGGACTACATTAGGCTTCACTTCCTGGAAGGCATGGGAAAAACAAAACAGCTACAGGTTAAGAATTAACACTAGAACTGCCCCTTAAATAGAGAATAAATTGAGTAGAAATACATCAAATTTAAAGTAAAAAATGTAGTTGCAAAAGGTTTTGAAAAAGAGACAATATTTCCTAGTACATAAACAAAAAAAAAATTCTCTTAGATTTAGGTGTTTAAATGGAGTTTGGACTGGAGAGTTAACCTAAGCATCCGTTTTATTTCCCAGTTTCACCCCCATTGCTCCTGAGAGCAGAGGCTGACTGCACCAAACTCACTCAAGACCTGATTAGAGGGCTTATCAACCATCACACACACACACACACACACAGATACACACACGCATACATTCTCACACACACAAACACATGCATACAGATGCATGCATGCAAGAACATATATGCACATGCAATAAATTGATTCACTAAAGAATGTGACAACCACATTACAGACAGGTAGCACACACGTACACACACACACACACACACACATACAGACACACACACATGAATGCATGCACACACATAACACATGCACACGCATGCATATATACACATTGACCATGCATGCTTACACACATGCATGCTTACACACACACACACGTCCAATAAACTGATTAACTGAAGTAGTATATGGAGAACACAGGTACCACACACACAGAGACTAAAAAAGAGACACACACTAAAACAATGGAGTAACTGATTTGAATGGAGAGCACATACAAACACAAGCCACAGGTATGGGGCACACACACACACACAGACAGGCACACACACTCATTAGGTAACAGTCACTCCTGGTGAAGTGACTCTGTCCCTGTTGTTTTGACGAAACTGCAGTGAAAGCCTGGCCTCACACACCAGCAGCTGCTTCATGCTGGAAGAAGCTAAACTACAGGAAAGCAAAACAAAATTGTTTAGTAAAGGTACCCCGTGTACCCGTTACAGTGCACACTGAGAAAACCAGGTCCTTGTTTGTTTACATCACCTGCTCTTCCAGCCAAGGTTATTATAGTTCACTGAAACTAAACTAAAAAGTAAAACTACTTGTAATAAACATTTTAGTTAACTAATACTGAAACTAAGAAAAACTAAACATAAACTAAACATTTTTAACAATAAAAGCTAAACTGAAACCAGCAAACCCACTCTGGAAACTTCCTGAAACTAATCTGAATTGAAAAATTAAAAATCAAATAAAAATAAAAACTCATGAAAGACAGAAAACTGTTATTACTGTGTTCCATCATGGGATGAGCACAGGACAATGTATTACTCACCGAAGCAATAAAAAAAAACTGTTGTTATTCCAGAAGAAGGCTTTGTCTTTTCAGGTGGGAAATGCATTCAATATGTTTATTTGGCCTGAAGGACACCTGCAGTTTGTTTTGGTGAGTAATTTGTAATGTAAATAAAACCATATACTAACCAAAAATGACATTGGGCACCTTTAAAGGTGCCCAATGTTGTAATGTGGTTTTGGCTGTCTGTGTCCAGCTAGTAGGGCAGTAGTTTAAATGTGAGAGAATCATAGCATGTAAATGCAATTTGGAAGCTTCTGTTGTTAAATTATTTCTAATATGTCTGAAGTTAACCAAACTGAATTTAACTTTGTTTACATGTTGTTGTTGTTGTTGTTGTTGTTTTTTATTTGATTTTTAAAAGTGAGTTGTGAGTCTATAAATATACCTAGGCATTTATACTCACTCACAACTAGTAATTTTCTTCCTGCCACTGTGACAACAGGCTCAGGTTCTTTCTTTGCAGGCTTTGAAAAAAAACATACATACAGATTTACTAATGTTGAGATGTAAACATGAACTGGCCAACCATGTGGAAATATTGACCATTTCAGCTGACAAAGCATCTGCAGCGTCTTTTTTAATTTTAGAATACAGACAAATGACTGTGTCATCTGCATACATCTGACACATAACTGAAGAGGGACAAGCTTCAGGAAGGTCATAACAGTTTTCTGTCAAGCTAAACAATAAGGGGCCCAATGTAGAGCCTTGTGGAACACCGACAGAATTACTATTTGTGAAGTTTTAGCACCTACACGGACACATTGCTTTCTATTGGCAAGATACGACTTAATCCACTTTAAAACATGGGTAGAAAAATTAAATTTAGATAATTTTGCAAATAAAATGTCGTGATTGACAGTATCAAAAGCTTTTCTTAGATCAAGGTAGACGTCTCCCACTACACCTCCCTTGTCCAATTTAGCTTTGATATTTTGATATTTTCGTAATTTGCCATTACGGTGGAATGGTGACTATGAAAACCAAACTGCATAGGATGCAATAAGAATGGAGATCTATGTAAATGTGATATAATCTGTTCAGAGATCCATTTTTCAGCAACTTTTAACAATGCTGGTAAAATGCTGATTGGTCTGTAGTTGCTTACGGCCATTGGGTCCCCAGATTTGAAAACTGGTCTAATTATAGCTGTTTGCCAAGCTTCTGGGAATTGTCCTTCGTTAATGGACCAATTAACAATTTTGGTAATAGAAGAGATGAGAGACTCTTTATTTGCCTTGAGAAATACAGCATCCATTTCATATGCATCCTTTGCTCTTGAACACTTAAGGGAAGAAATTATTTTATTGACTTATTTATTTATTTCACTAAAAGTTAAAATTGGTGCATCAGTCTTTAAGGGGGTTAGTCCAGGGAGGTTTTGTGCTTGTTCTTTTATAGAATCAATAAAGTAAGTATTAAAAACTGTTGCCACTGCACTTGGATCGTGAGTTACGTTACCTTCAATATTCGATTGCATAGCATTGTTATTTGCAAATTTACCAGTTCATTTATTTAAATTTTTCCATATTTCCTTAGCATTTCCCTTTGTATTTAACCTGCACACACCTGCACCGTGCTCAGCTGCTACCGTTACATAACTCGGGGTTGATTAGGTTAATGCACATCTGCTACTGTCACATTCGATAAGTGCTTTTACATTACTGGTGACTGAACACACTTAGAGCTCATAATCCTCCATTTTCCTGTCCTCACACTGTCACTGTCTGAGATCCCAATTGATGGAAAGCTATCAAGTATAAACTATATACGAGATCCAGAAGTGTATGTGTGTGTGTGTGTGTGAGAGAGAGAGAGAGAGAGAGAGAGAGAGAAAGAGAGAGAGAGAGAGGGAGAGGGAGAGATAGAAAGCAAGACAGGGAGACAGAGCCGGTGTCAGCTCTTGTTGATGTGGATACCGCTCATCATTTCCTCACGGGAGGCTGAGAGACAGGTAATTTCTCTCTCTCTGTCTCTCTCCCTGTATAGTTACCGTCTCTGTCTCTATCTTGCACGCCTACGGTTTATCTGTCTCTGCAGTCAATCTGTCTTGATTTTTTTCTCACTCTCCTTCTCTCTCCATTCTGATTGACTCTTATCAAGACCTATTAGGGTGCTTCAGGCAACACATCAAATCACAAATACACACATGCATGCACACACACACACACACACACACACACACACACACACAGGCTGCAGTCTCCTCTCAGAAGGAGCTTAGGCTTCTGGTCGTTGTGACTAAGACTCTCAATACATTGGAGTGAATCAGTGGCAATTTACTGCTACGTGTTTATGTCAATGTGCATGTTTGTACATGTGTGTACGTGTGTGCGTGTGCGTGTGCGTGTATGTGTGTGTGTGTGTGTGTGAGGTTTGTATGTCTCCTTATGTAATATATCAAGAAAAAATGCTACTTATGGTATATGTAGGGGTACAAAGATTACATAGAGAGATTGTGAAATGGGAGCTGATTGGTCTTACATTTATAGGTCACTGATTCTTGAGAATTTGGATAAATCATGTCCCACTAAGAAAAATGCTATTTCTGCTGGAAATTTACAACATTTTAATGAATAAAAAGAATCAAGGGCATAATCAGGGGGTCCTTTGCACATTTGTAAGGTTCTTTTATAGGTTTATTTTTAATTTGTATTAATTTAATGATTATATGTTGGCCCATGGCCTACAAAACCAGCTGTCCTCGGATAGGAGATAATCATTTCAACTTGATTAAAACAACAAAAAGTAATAATTTCATTGAATAATATCTTTACCAAATGAAAGAGTACATCATAATATGTATTAAAAACTACAAACGATGGGTTTTGAACAATATTTACTATTATTTTGTGGTTGCTCAAAATGTGTCCCAGATATTCGTCACCACCGTCAGATATATATTTAAAAAATAATAATAATAAAAAAAACTACAAGGTCAATTACATTCCTGAGGATCCCTTTTCAAACCTTCAGCTCTACTGCATGCTTCAAGACCACTCAGGCTCCTGGAGGTTTGCTATTTTCTCTTAAATCTCTTCATATTTTTGGACACTGCTACTGTCACAACCATAAATTGTCAACACCGTCACTTCTGTATAAAAAATATTAGATTAGATTATGGAATAAATGTATACTTTTTAAGAAGAGGTCTGATGTAGATAGCAACAGGGTGAAAACAAGCTGGCTAATGTGAACAACTCATGCTGATCATGTGAAAGAGCAGGTTTTTGTCACCACCGTCAGACGTCACCACCGTCAGGTTTTCTGTGTGACGGTGATGACTGAAGTCTGAAAAATGCTTATAACAGGGCTCAGGATTCTTATTTTTTGTACCAAATAGTTAAATAAAGTTGTTAAGCAAGAAGCCATTGACTTGAGTGGTATAAATTTTGGAACTGTATGTTTTAATGAGGCGACTGTCACCACCGTCAGATTAGTGTCACCACCGTCAGAGGCAGTTATATTTGTTTTAAATGAATATGCTTACAATATGTTTCTTTGGTGCTGTTGAGTTATTAAAGTAATAGTCTCTTTAATACAAAAATATGTTTTTCAAATAAAAAAAAAAAAAACATTACGGTGACGGTGTTGACAAAAACAAAGTAGCCTAATAACTGGAAAAACCTATTTTATGAAAAAAATGCAAAATGAGGAGGTTGCACCGGTACATTGCTGAACAGCCAAGACCTTGGCCTATAATGATATACCTTCAGATTTTGTAATTTAACGCATTTTTTTTTTCAAAATTAAAATGTGTTTTATCCAAATTCCCAAGAATCAGTGAGGTACAGGCTGGTGCAAACTTGTTTGACAGCAGATATGGCATGTTTTTTTTGTTTGTTTTTTTTTTAACTTTAGATAGCTTTAGTGTTGAATATCTCAAATGATATTGTTAATTTTTCACTGTGTATAGTTTGTGTATTGTACGTTCCCGTAGTTACGGCTGGGGTCATATCATATATTGTGGGGGAGGGAAAGCTTTCTGCTGTCCATGTTAAGGTTGGATCACAGTTTGTGTATTTTATGTTGCCGTAGTTACCGCTGGAGTCATATTGTTTTGGTTCACCAATATCCATTATTGAAACTTTTTCTCCAATTCTCACACAGACTGTAGAAAATAAAGGAAACTTAATACATGCAAAGCAGTTTTCTACAAATGTTATATTTACAGAGGGCAACAACTTTCTTTTGGTGTTAACTGCATCTTAGAGTAAGAATGGTTGCAAAAGCTATGTGACATCATACACTGCAGAGCTCTAATGGCAGGAGGAAGTGAGCTGATGAATTCAACCCAGAATTTCAAAAAACTGTATACCACAAAGTGGTCTGAGCTTGCCTCACACACAGCTTTGACCACCTTGTGTGAGGGGCACTTTAACAAGCCATCTACCCGGCTTTTCACAGAGTGCAAGATGGAGCATCTGAAAACTTGGAAAAGAAGCCAACACCACAAGTCAATGCCGAACGTTGCAAAACAGGTGTTGCAAAGCAACAATTGACCCTTTATCTAAGCCCCACCCCCCGGGCCACTGTTACTAGGTTGGACAAAAACCGGCAGGAAGAAACGCCTCTCCATCCACTCCCATTGAAAACAATGTGACCACTTCTGGAAAAATGGCTCACAAATGTCAGATAGATCACCAACCACCACATGGATGACTGTGCTATGGTGATAACAGAAACCTGGCTGCAGAAAAAAACATCCCGGACCTAGCCGTGGAGCTAGCGGGCCGCACCGTATACATCCGACTCCCAACTCCGGTAAGACAAGAGGCAGCGATGTGTGTGTCTGTGTAAACAAGAGCTGGTGTACGGACAACACAGTTATCAAGAGACACTGCTGCACAGATTTGGAGTTTTTAATGATCAAACGCAGACCTTTTTATGTACTGAGAGAGATTTCCGGCAGTCTTCATTACAGCAGTCTATCTTCACCCCCGTGCCAATGCTAAGCTGTCTATGGACAAACTGCATGATGCTATCAGCAAGCAGCTGAACAAACATCCTGAGAGCATCTATATCGCAGCAGGAGATTTTAATCACTCCAATCTAAAGACTGCTTTACCTAAGTTTACCCCAAGCACACCTTTTAACCATTGTAACGTGAATGAAATAGCCTTCGGCAGCTAAAAGGTTCTGGAACAGTTTGTCGTTGTGGTTTCTCTGGTGCAGCTCAGAGATCTGTGAAGATTCAACTATATTTCTTCCAGCGAAAAAACACGTTGAACACCATGAATGGGCCGCCATTATCATGGAAGAGGAGTACAGACAGCAAGAGGAAAGACACATACAACACGCGCTCACACTTTGCCAATACCCCAAATGGGCCATCAATAAAGGAAAACATTAAGTCAAAATTAACGAAAAACGAAACAAACACAAAACCTCAAGATAATAACATTGGTATGGTCACATTACCCTACATCTGGGGAATAACAGAACCAATAGAACGCATCATGAGGAAACACAAAATAGGCACTGCAGTCAAACCACATACAAAAGTACGGCAACTTCTGATACACCCAAAGGATTAAATTGAACAGGACAAAAAATACAATGTCTTCTACGAAATCCCATGCAAATCCTGCAATAAAACATACATTTGGGAGACAGGCAGATCATTCATCACAAGAAGAAAAGAGCATCAGAAGGAATGTGAAAAGGAAACAGCAACATGCCTCACAAGAACACAAAAAGAACAAGAAAACCTAAAATCCGCAATATCAAACCACTGCAAGAGAAATAATCATGTCATGGACTGGGAACAAACAAGAGTCATTGGATCAGAGGAAAACAAACACAAGCACTAGATCAAGGAGGCCATTGAGATCAGGAGATGGGCCGACGGCACCATCAACAGGGAGGAGGGAGCCTACATGCTCTCTCACACCTGGTACTCTCTACTCCAGACAACCCCGGACGGCACCACACGGTGGGCGTGGCCGCCATGTCAGGTCTGCCGGATCTGACAGGCGTGCCGCGCACACACAGGCTGCCATATATAGCAGCCAGCTGACATGCCACGCTGGCTGTCAGTTGGATGCTTTCTGAGGAAGGAGGAAGTTACCTCCAAAACTGTCAAAAGGTAAATAACATCCCTTAACCTAAAAACGTCTTTTCATGTGGAATTCGGTCTGTGATATGTTTAGCAGACTAACAAAACAGCGGTGGGCCGTGTCTGCTGTACTATCAGACTGCACAGTGACCAAACTGACAGATGCGAGGACGCTGGAGTTGAGAGTTGAGTTCTGGCAGTCAATGGAGGATGTGGTGCCGGTGCTGGAAACACTCAAGTGCACAACTACCATCATGTCTACTGAGACTGAAGTGTCCATATCAGACACATATCCCATCACCTTCAGCCTGATCAACATGCATCTCAAGACAGACGAGGGAGACACCAGCAAAGTGGCGGAATTCAAATCCAGAGAGCGCACTTCACTGGGATAGGGTTAGGGTTAGGGTTAGGGTTAGGGTTAGGATGAAGGTAGGCGAGTTCCATTAATTCATTAATATTAATAATTTACAGCAGCTAATAATGGACCACTAATAGTGATTAATAGTGGTCCATTAAACTAGTGGTTTCAACCTAGGGGTCGCAAGATGATTTCCAGAAATCAAATACAATTTTCAAACAATCAGAAATAGCCTGTTTTGGCCATAATTGTTAAATTTGAAGTAAAATAATGCAATGTATGTTCAATGGTCAATGCAAAGATGACAAATAGACACAAGTATGTGCTGATGAAGTAGTCTCACCTGGAGAAAAGAGGAGGTTGAGGCGAAACTACTTTATCAGCACATATTTGTGTCTATTCGTCATATTTGCATTAACTTTTGTGTATAATATAACATAACATTTTGTCAATTTTTTAGAGAAATTTCTAGTTATTTTTGCTAGAAAAAAGGTTGTAAAATTTCAAGAAAAACAAAATTTTGATTTTTATTTCAAGTCTTAAAATTCTGCAAATTCAAGTCAAGTCAAATTACCAGTGACTTCGGCTGATTTTGAGCACTTACTGGACTGGAAAACATCAAACCAATCTTTCAGTTTTGATGGGGGTCGCGATTCTCTGGCACCGCTTTTTGGGGGGTCCCAGGCTGAAAAGTTTGAGAACCCCTGCATTAAATAATAAAACACCTGGCAGCTGTGATTAAAATCAAAATCACATTTCAGCTCTACACTTACTATTTTGATTTTACCATAGCATTACATAACAGAATGTGCATTGCTTCTCAGCCATTGGTTCTCAGCCTTTTGAATTTCGATGCTAGCTATAATTACTATAAATATAATTTATTTGAAACAGGTTGATTCTGATGACCTCGGCACAAGCACCTGGGATTTCTGACCCCACAAATGAGGATTGCAGCTAATGCCAAAATGCTTGAACTGGCTTTAGCAGAAGCAGAACAAGTGAGCTCCACATCAGCAGATGCAGACGCCACTGGAGACGAGGGGGTGGTCGATGAAGTGCCAGTCCATGGGGCTGTGCTTCAGAGACGCAGTGCTTATGCTGTACTCATGGGTGAAAACTATACCACCAGGAGCAACAATGACGTAGAAAAAGAAGTGGACAGCTTTCTAAAGGATCCTCCACCACGCCTTGATTGTAGTCCAACAGCATGGTGGAAAGTCAATGAAGGAAGGTTTCCGAGGCTTGCAAACCTAGCACGAAAATACTTGTGCATACCAGGCACATCAGTCCCAGCTGAGTGTGTATTCTCAGCAGCTGGCCTCACTGTAAACAGGCTGCGCACATGACTCATGCCTGACCATGCAGATATGTTCATATTCTTGAACAAAAATAGATAGGCCTACCTATGCTATGAGGAGTCCATTCAACACCAGGGATGTTTTTTTTTTTTTTTTTTCTTCTTTTAGGCAGGCAGGCAGCATATGTTGAATGTTATGTGGTAGGCTTATTCATTTTACTGGCACCTTTCTCAGGGATGTTTTTAAGTTGTTTTCAGGCAGCCTATATCCTGTAATAATAGTCCAGTCCAAGTCTAGTAATGTTACTACTGTCACATTTCCCAGTTCAACGGGGATTATAAATGCTACTAATATTTCACGTGACAGACAAGACGATGCACAATTTATTAACTTTATTTAATTTTCTATTGAGAATTTATTTACCGTATTTCACCAATTAATCGCCCAGGCGTTTAATACGCAAAATCAACTTAAACTCAAATTTTTGCACAGACCTGCACCAGGCCATTATTGTGATGACAGTTACCGTCCAACATATTTACAGTCGGTCAAAATCATGTTCAAAACACACATCCAAACATATTTTTTTTCTTTAGAAAAAAGCTCCCAAATAATGAGGAGAAACTTCGTACAGAAAAACTATTCGGGATCAAAGCATTATTTGTGTACTTCCGGGTTCGGGTACATACCTACTTAGATTGTTAAAACAGCGTCCAATGACAAATAGATTCAAAGTGGTGAGATTAATGCGTAGTGTTGAAATAATCATTCTTACATTTTCATACGTTATAGCAACTACTCAAGTCAAGTAGAGCTTTACTGTCATCTTGACCATGTACAGGGCAGCATACTACAGTGAGGAAATGATGCTCTCCTTGGACCATATGGTGCAATGTAGACAGTCTGTTCCATCAGACATCATGAAGGTGGTGAATAGGAGGATGAATATTTACACTATGTTGAAGGAGAGGACTGTGTTAAGAATATTGAAAAAACACTACAGTAAAAAAGACAGTATAACTAGATATATAAATAAGTAAGGGGGGGGGGCACATTGGGATGATTCTATAATGTACATAAATGAATTGCCCATGGTTTATTGTTGTTTTTGTAAATTCTGTGGGCATCAAAAAACTCTGCAGCTGAAGTTGTTAAAGTGCTGGACTTCAGCTGTAACAGGAAGAGAAGGCTGACAGTCTAACTCGCTGACAGAGTGGAGAGGGCTCTGTGCTGTCCCTGTTGTACTGTTAGCCCAAAAGTAGCTTGGATATAGAATACATATGTAGATTTATTCCCATACCACATGGTACTAAAATCTTTATCAGTATTAGTATGAAAGAGAAGATGACAATGGCCTGAATTTGCAGTCAGACATGTAATTGATTGACAGTGTGAGGATCACAGTGAGATTCTATATCACAATGAGATTCTGCAGAATTCAGGGCCAGGAATATGAGCTGCAGAGCTCGACAGCTGTCACCCAGACTGTGAACAGCAAGACGGATTACTGCAAAACTCAAACTTGGTTTGACTTTTTGACATTGCGACTTCTTTTGATATCCCCAGATGGAACCTGATTGGTTTCAACTTTCTGCCAATGGTGAGTTTTGAACACTTTTTCATAACATTTTCAGAAATTCACCCAAAATGAGCAAAACAAATCCAAATGTTGGTAAGTGGCTATGGTCCATCAAGACATTTATCAGAGAAACTCCTACTTTTGTCTTTGTTTTGCACTCACTCTGTTTTTGTTCTTTTAGGCAACTGCCCCTTCTGGTTGAATGCCACTGACAACGCCTAATACTTATTTGGAGGCAGTGTGACAGAGATCCAGGGTGTTTCTCACCACCACTTCTCTGTGTTGCGGTGTAGGCGTAGTGGAAGGCCAGAGATTTTTGTTTCTGACTCTATGACAACACTTAATACAAGTACAAGGACACAGAGTAATGGCGATTTGCGCCCTGCTTCTCCTGTGATGAGCCTGACTACAGGTACAGGGCCACAGAGCAGTGGCGTTTCTCACCTAACCACTCCTGTGATGAGGATGACTACAGGCACAGTGCCAGAGAGCAGGGACATCCATCAGCTTCCCTTCACTGTGACCAGGCCCAGTGCAGGCAGGAAGCCAAAGAGAGGGAACATGAAGAGATGGAAGTGTGCTCTCCCTAACATCCCCAAGATAAAAAAAAAAAAATGCCAGTTAGGTTATCTTAATATGAAGATGAAGATGAAGATGATACCAGGCATGCAACAAACTCGCAAATGTGATGGTGAGATCCTCCTGTTCCCATGCTACACCTGTGAGGAGGTCTTGGAAAACGACTCACTCAGACTGACATCATGTGCATCATGTGTGGTCAGCAACTGAGCGCCGCTGACTGCATATGATGCAGCCACACACAGTTGTTTCGTGCACTTGAATAAATGTGTGAAAACTCATGTTGCACTAAAGCAATTGATCACACTCCATCTGCAAGGTCCAGTGCTGATGCTCAGCTTACTGTCCTACAGCTACAATGTGACACCAAAAGAGTTCAGGTACTTTTGAAGATAGTGTGAAAAGCACATATTCACTAGTTAGTTGTAGCTCAAGGTTGAACTATCCAAATCAAATTTTACATAATTATTTGTAGCATTACAGATGTTTACAGATATAAAGATTTAAAAGATTATTAGTGTAAGATAACCACAGTCTTTGATACAGATAATGACAAAACATTAAATAAATGTGGTTCACATGGGGTAAATAGATCCCTGAGGGTCACTAATGAAGTAAGCAGAAGATTGCCAGTGTGTGTGTCTCAGGTGAAGAACCAGTGATCAATGGTCAACTAACAGATCTGCAATTGAAATCTTACTTCGTCATTACTCCATGATTGACTAATCCAGCAGCTGCCTATATAGGGGTATGAGGGGGAGATTTTTTTAAAAATGGTAATTTAAGAAATGAGCCGCATAATTCCCAAAATAAGTAGCCTATACTATAGCAAGTTCAATGGTAAAATGTAAATGTAAGCTTGACAAACCCCATTTTACACTGAATAAAATATCATCAGTATCAGGCTGTTGTTTCAGACACTGATGGCACCGTACTGGACCTCTGGATTTTGCTATATTTTATACCAAATTATTGCTATTTTCATCTGTTCTAACAAAGGAAAATGCCAAATTCACCAATAAATAAATAAATAAATTAATTAATTAATTAATTAATACAATGGCATGTGTAAGCCTACTTTGAAATAAATTAAACACAGGAATATACAGGCCTATTTGAGCCCTTCTGTTATTTGTGGAAAATGAATAAAATAAAAAAAAAATAGCACACTTTGAAACAAATAAAACATATAGCTGCAAAGAGTACACATAAAAATTAGCCAGTTTGTATTTAATTATGACGCCACATATCAAGAATAATTGTTGGCAGAGAAAGCAAATGAATCTGTCCACACAGAATTACAATTTAACAACCATGACCCCAAAAACCCCCAGAAACCACATCGGGAACTAACACAGTTCAGTTCACCATTACTGCCCGTGTTGGTGTACATCTACTGATTTGAGGTGCACATTTATTGCAGCCAATGATGTGGCTAATGGGGTCCAGAGGGGTGCTTCCCCACACTTAATTATCTTAAAAGTAAACTCCAAATAAACACAAAACAATATAAGATGAAGGGGAACATGCAACATGAAATAATGAACAACCCCTACAAAAATGATCCCCCTGCTCCCCATGATGAAACCTTCCAAGAAAGCAAACACCTGTTTGCTGAAAAATCCAGCCCTACCCATAGAGCTAACTGTCCTGTGATCATAGTTGCAAATGAGGAGCCTAAGTTTAGTGGCTCCCCCAGCTACACCATTGTAGAGCTTGAAAGTAATTCAAACTAACGATGTATGGCTGAAATAGATCAATTAAAATGAACAATTAGTAATGTTAGCAACCTTGTAACAAGTAAAAAAATCAAAGTCCAAGCATTAAAGCATAACAGTGAGAAAGGCACAGAAGTGATAGATTAACTGTGTGTTGATTACATTTACTGTAGGTCTGGCTAAGCAGGACTAGCCCATATGAAGGACTCACCTTGTTGCTGTCATCTTTGAACTCTGCACAGGGGTGGACATTATCAGGACTTTTAAACTGTATTAGGTCTTGCATTTGTAAGTCAGAGATGGTTTCAGATGTAGACACCATGAGAACCCTGCAGAAAAAATAGAGTTTAAAAAAATTGTTTGTTTATATAGAAATTGATTTATAATAATAATTAATAGAATCACACAAATAAATTTGTCTTTTAATTGCATTCACTGGTGGTTCTCCTGCTTTACTTCGATTCAAAGTCCTTATTTTATCACTTGCAGAGTGCATTTGTGCATTTTTTTGGACTTATTTCTAAAACAGACAAATGTAGCTGTGTTTTCCAGAATATCTAAATCCCTGTAGACAGGGTCTAATGGTGTGCAAGTGGGGGACATTTAGCAGGAGGTAATGCAGATGCCAGACATATTGCATTTAGACTAAATGTTTTGACTCTCACTTCTCTCAACTAGAAAAACTGTCACCCTGCCCTCACCATCACTGTCTTTGCCTGCATGTAAAACTCACAGCTGAATGAAAGAGTTTCACACCTGCTCTCTGGGGGTTTCAGAAAGGCATTCTGGGAAAATGTAGAAAATCACTGGTGAAAGGCAGACAAAGCAGGTATTGGAATTTTGAATTTCTGTTTCTAATTTACTGGTACCGCCCAGTTGATCCCAGAATGCAACATGCCGTTGGACAGTAGAGATGATGGAGTTTGCACGCACACGCACATGCACACACACTAGTGTTGCAAAATTCCTGGAATTTTCAAAGTTGGAAAATTTCCATGGGAATTTTCGGAAATTAATGGGAATTAACAGGAATTTTGGGGGAATTTTCGGGAATTTATATTCACTGCATTCACCTGGTCATAATAAACATTTTGGTTTGTTATAAGCAGATATGCATGCAAACATGTTACATTATAATGAATTTCCAGGGAATTTTCGGGAATTCCCTGGAAAACTTTCTGGGAAATTTACCGGAAACTTACCACCCCTTTGCAACACTAACACACACACGCACACACATACACACACACACACACACACACACACACACACACAATCTGCAAGTTGAAATTTGTTGGCCCGTTGTGTCCTGCTGTGTTCTTCTTGGCCCTGTGAGAAACACACGTTCTCAACAGCATTAATCCTGAATATGTGGTTCCAGCTGCGCACAGATTCAAACGCCACTTGAAACTGCTTAGTGCTCTCCCAACTTGAAAGCATAGGAAAGGACAAGGCACAGGAACAGAGGGAAAAAATGTGGCTGGCTACAGATGGGGAGAAAAAAGCAGAGGGAAAGAGGCACTGAGGTGGTGGTGAGGAGCAGGAGAATAGAGGAGAGAGGAAGGAGGTGAGAAGACTGGGAGGCTGTCGGTGTCGTGTCGAGAGAAGACGGAAGTCAGAGGAAAAGAGACTGAAAGAAAGATGCCGAAAGAGAAGAAGTTACCGATGTCATGTTTAGAAAACAGGAAACAAGAGCAAAAGGGAAGATGAGAAAGAAGGAAGAGGAGGAGATGGTAGGAAACAAGGAAAGCAGTGGGGAAGAGTTTGTTAGGGAGCACATAAAGAGAGAGAGAGAGGAGGGAATGAAGAAATGTGGAGATGAGAGGGAAGCAGGGGGCAGAGCAAGAGGTGAGAACAGAGATGAGGGAGACAAGGGACAGACGAGAAGACAGGAGGTGAAGAGAGAGGAGGAGGAGAAAGCAAAGATTTGATGAGATGAGAAAAGAGCAAGAAATACTGAAAGAAACCTGGAAGACGAAGACAACAAAGGTTGTTATTCTTCATGTTGAGAGAGGAGAGGAAAGAGGAGACAGAGGGAGGAGTCAGTGTCGTGTTGGGAGGCTCAGTGTGGTGCTCTCAGTGTACGTGTCTTTGATCTCTGCAGCACGGACACACAAACACACGCACACACACACACACACACACACACACACTGTGAAGAGATACAACTTGTGCATTCACAACCAGCTGGTTGGGAAAACTACAGAGAAACAAACAGGAAGTCACCCGGTCAGAGAGCTCAACCTCACAGAGAGAGAGAGGGAGAGAGAGAGAGAGAGAGAGAGAGAGAATTCAGTTTCAATTGAATTGACACTGAATTGAGAAAATTCATTTTAGATAGATAGATAGATAGATAGGTATACTTTATTGATCCCAGACTGGGAAATTCACACGTTACAGCAGCATCATCAATAAAAACAAAAACAAAAAAAAATAAAATAAAATTAAAAGTATTTAAGTAATTTTAGGTGAGAAATACAACTGATACTTTAGCAGGTATATTTCAAAACTACGCAACATAGGAAAAGGATCCACAAACAGTGTACAGACAATAAACTGGGGAACAAGGATGTAATCTAGGAGTTAGTTGGGTCGACAATGAGAACCATGTAGACTTAAATTAGGTTGTTATGCTGCATGATAAAGTCAAGTCAGACGTCAAAACCGTCACATTTCTGATCTGTGAAGTCATTGCGTTCACGCTGCAGGTTGACATGGGGAAAACATGAATGCCTGAAGGAAGCCTGGCGGAGACAGTCGGTAACGTTAAATATCTGCGCTCGCTCCGCTGTGACTGCACTGTGCTACACAGTGTAGCGCCACCAGCTAGCAGCTAGTAACTACAGGGCTAGTGAACCGAGAGAGAGACAGTAAAATAGCTGTTAAATTACACAAATGACGATAATCAGAGCAAAATCTAAACATTCTTCACAGATTACATAAGTATATATCAAAATTTGCTTTAAAAGGTCAACAAATATTTTTACAACTGTTCCTTCTTTACCATTAATGATGACGGCCACCATGTATGATGTTGTCACTGATGTCAAGTCCGATTGATTGGATTTCCATCCTTTAATTTCCGAATTTGATGCCATTCAATTCCTTTTTTTTTAACAGCTTTCCACATGCCTCATAATCAATTAGACTATGGTGACTGGTGAAAAGATACATGATACACTGCTGAGCTCAGGATAGATAGATAGATAGAAACAGAGGGGAGAAGAGTCAGTCTTCATCTGTAAGAGATAGACTGGGAGATAGACTGACAGATCTGCAGACAAAATGAAAACTTTGAATCCAAGTTAAAGGAAAAAAAAATCCCCCCGCACAGCAGCAGTGCTCTGTCATCATTACTGTTCCCAAATTTTTAACTCTGACAATTCACGCACCTCTCTGTCTGAATATGTGAATCACTTTGTGCAGAGCTTCATTTCCCTGCAAGGCTCTCTATAGCACCAACACTACAGAGTTAGGACTACAATGTCTGGTGCTTTGGATAAAAGTCTAACACGATACAAACTCCAACAGGACATATTTTACCTACAAATGGTTTTCAAGCTTCCACGGGTCCCAAGATCACTAATTTGAAAGGGAACAAAAGTTGCAGATATTCCACAAGACAGCATGTCAGCAGCACACTGTGAGTCCTCTCAGAAAACGCTGACAGTTCAGAATCTTCACTTTGAATGTAAGAATCTTCTCTCTTCTGAAGAGCCGTTCACATCTCGGCTCCCATCCCCGGCAGTTAAAACTGATATCACTCAAACTGAATGCTCTCTAGTCCTCTTCACAGTGGCGGTGGCTCTGCTCTCTAAAAAGGACTGCTATGATTTAAAAAACAGCAGACATTCTGTTTGACTTCTAAAAAGGAGAGTTCTAGCCTGGGTTTAAACAGTGAATAAACAATCAGGTGCTTGTCAGGAGTCTGAGTCGAAATGCATCAGTCCCTGTAGCTGACTAAAGGTCTTCTCACCTACATCAGACTTTTTAGATTGCTAACTTAAAAAGATTCAACTGGACAGAGTGTGATGGACAATCCCTGCTTTATTATAGATTCTGTTTGACTTCCTGGAGTCAAACACAACTGCTTTAGCATTTTTCGTGCTTTTTAGTGCCTATTTTTAGTGCTGTGTGTTGCCAGTCACCCCTACAGTGGTATAACTGGCTATTAGAAAGGTAGCAATGTTAATGTCTTTACTTTTAATGTTAGAGTCTTTTGTCAGTGTTTTTAATTTTAACTTTAATGTCATTAATATATCACAGTAAAATTAGTTAATTCATCATAATTGTATCTTGATTGTATCAATATCTGAGTATGATTACTGTGAGAAAATGAGGCCATAGTAAGGTGATTGGTAGCCTCTGTCTCATGACAGTGGTATTGCCAGTGCAATGAACCCTGTTGCTTCTTCTTGCAAAAAGGAGAGGGATTCCTCAGTCAAACCAGTCAAACTTTTGGCTTTTTGTCTTTACTGAAGAAGATATACAGATGCTGAAGGTGATCTTTCCACTGGTTACCTGCCAGAAGGTGCCAGAAACTCTAAAAGCTTTAGCTCTGTTTGCTCTGGAAGAACAATACCCTCTTCCTGTTTTGGGCCATAAAGCCATAATGGCACAGTTTTGGCAGCAGTTTGGGCTCTAAATCACAGGTCACAGGTCTTCCTTGACACTGTCCTTCCATATGTGATGTGACCTTCCACCAGATCTTTTCTATCTGATGTCTTCAGGTTGGAAGTGCAGGAGCTCAGGACTGAAGTTTCCTTTGACATCCTAAAGCTATGGCCAGGCCATGATGGTGTTGCAGATGAAGTCGACCCAGAGGATGTTCTTGAGTCATCTTGTACAAAATATATTCCGGGATTCTAAATAACAGACTTAATAGCTTTATGGAATCTAATGGAGTGTTGGTCGATGAACGGAATGGATTTAGGAAAAACAGAGCATTTATTGATCACATTTTTGTGTTTTCCTCTGTAGTAAGAGCTTGGATTGAAGATGGTAAAAGCACTTTTGTTTGTTTTGTTGATTTTAAGAAAGCCTTTGATTGTGTCAATAGAGACCTGGAATTTGAATTACTTTCATCTGGCATTGGTGGAAAGTTCTATTATGCTATCAAATATTTGTATAATTCCCCTGTTGCCTGTATTCAGTTAAATAATTTAAGAACTGGATGGTTTCTGACTCCATTTGGAGTAAAACAGGGAGATTTACTCTCTCCTGCTTTATTTGCATTGAATATAAATGATCTTGCTCAAGAAATTAAGCAAGCTGACTTGGGTATACCGATAGATGAAATTAATTTAAGCATTTTACTTAATGCTGATGATATTGTTTTGATAGCTGAAAATGAACTTAATTTATAAAAAAAAAAAAAAAAAAAATGTTGGATATTATGGGCTCATGGTGTAGTAAATGGAGACTTGACATTAACAGTGAAAAAACACAAATTGTTCACTTCAGGAAAAAAGGTTAACTGCAAAGTTATTATTTATTCTCTTTTGAGTCTGTGCCTCTAAAATACACCTGCTCTTATAAATACCTTGGTTTTGTATTTGATGAAAATATGAATTTCTTAGATGGAACAAAACTATTAGCTGGGTCTGCTGGAAGAGCATTAGGGTCTCTATTAAGTAAATTGAAATTATGCCCTGATCTCGGATTTCCAATACTTTCTAAATTATATAACTCCTTGGTTGATTCTGTTTTATTTTATGCAGCGGGAGTATGGGGCTTTAAGAGGGTTCCTGATTGTAATTCCATTCAGAATCGGGCCCTGAGATGCTTCTTGGGTGTCCATAAATTTACAGCAAAAGTAGCCATTGAGGGATATGCAGGGTGGATGCCGTGTATTATCAAACAACAAGGTGAAATTATTAGATTGTGGAACCACCTTGTCCGTCTGCCAGTTGAAAGGCTAACTAGGAAAATTTCCAATTGGGATAGAAATAATAATTACTCTTGGTCGAGAGAAGTCTCTGAAATTGTATCTGACTCTGATTTTCATATGCAGTTCAGAAATAATTTGCAGTGTAATCTAAATGATGTAAAGCAAAAAATGTTTATGATGCATAAGGATGTTTGGAAAGAAGAGATCTGGAAGAAGCCAAAGCTTCGAAATTATCCTCTCTTTAAAAGTGAATTTTTCTTAAGCTAAAGAGAAGACCGAGATCATTATGTGCACAATTGAGATTTGGTATTCTGCCTTTGGCAATTGAAGTAGGCAGATTTAAGGGCACTCCAGAGGAGCTGCGTATGCGTGAATTTTGTGATTTACATGTTGTTGAAGAAGAGTTTCATTTTATTTTCTACTGTCTGTGTTGTGATGAACTGAGGAATAGTCTTTTTGAATCGGTTCAAAAGAAAAATGCTGATTTATTTTGGAAACAGGAAGGGGAAATCCTTAGTTGGATCTTTGAAAATGATGTATTTGCCCTCACAAGGTACATTGAGAAGGCCTGGTTAGTGAGACAACACATGTTGTATCCGGTGCATTAAGTCACCAGCTGTCTTGTACATCTGCATCTGTATGTATATATTTTTGTGATTGTGTCTAATAAGCCCTTGTGGGCTGGGCACTTTGTGGTGTTGGACACATAAATAAACATATCAATCAATCAATCAAAAAAAAAAAAAAAAAAAAAAATGTAGAAACCACCATCAACATCAAATGAGGTATGGTAAAGTAAGGTAGACTTTATTCATCCCTGAGGGGGAAATTTTTAGTGAGCTTGTCCACGAGAAGCCAAGTTTCAGCACCATGCAGTTTGACAGAAAGGACCAGGGCATTGTACACTTTTGGGCCCTAAAGCATTCCAGCAGGTTTTCCCCTAAAGCCATACTGCTGGTGAAAAGCTGTTATACAATTTGATACAACTTTTTTTTTATGAATTAAGAATGTATGTATTATGAACACCAGAGGTCAAGGATACGTTTTTTTTTTGTTTGTTTTGTTTTGTTTTTTTAAAGAGCTTACATCAATGTTGTTTTTGCAAATGGAGAACAGACCTGCACCACCCACAGTGGTGGTGGGGGTGTTCTGTCCACAGTTTTGGTGGTACTCACAATAATTTGCTGGCGAACAATCCATGATGCAGTGTAGAGGCCATTATAGAGGCTGATAGAGCTCCTAACAACTCTTGTTTGTTTGTAATAATGACACTAATGTCTCAAAATTAATGCTTCTTCAAGCTGTTTTTTTTTTTTTCCTTTTATAAACCAGAAACCTTTTTTCCTGACTGAAGAATACCATGCACTTTTGACAGTACACAGGTGTGGGAGTGGTTGAGTCTTGAATCCTAAAGACAGGTCACTTTTTCAACACATAAAGAACCATGACGTTTCATTCCTAGTAAGACAGATGGAGGCTCAATGCATGGGAGGGTGGATGACGGGATATACGGATGTATTCATAAATAGATAGTTCCTCCCATTTCAGAGCTGTAACTTTGACGCTCCACAGGGTCGACAGCCTCAGTCTGGGTAGAGATTTCATTTCTGAAGTACTGTTGTCCTCCTCAGATCACGGGACATGACAGGCCTTAGAAACCGACTGTGCTGAGTTTAGAGAGAAGTCTTGGATCCTCTGGGAGATGAGTCATTGAAGAAGTTTACAGTACTTTAAGCACTGACAGATTACTGACAACCTCTTTGAATTTGTAATCAACATTGGGTGTCTACACACCTTACATGACCCAAGGATTCTAGAAACTTTTACCCTGCGGTGAATTCAGCCCTGCTTGGGACCAGGGTTAACTTTTTTCACCTCAGGAAGAGGCAAAGTCCCCAGGCCAAAAAAAATGTAGTGTGAAAACAACAGGGTTGAGCTTACCTCATACTGGCAGCATTCATGGGAGCATCTTACAACAGTTGATATTTCCATAGCAACAGATGAACGGAATAATAATTAATTAAAATCAAATAAACAAGAATCAGCATTTATATCTTTTTGGCTGTATCTATGTTATGAAAATATTGTACTTCGAAAAGGCTTTTCACCACCATGATTTTTGGGTTACTATGGTTACTCTATTCTCAGTTGCAAAGATATTATCAATAAGATAAAATTCTTTTTAAAATGCATATCTCTTTGACCCTGGTTTGAAATAATAAGTGTGAACACACCTTCTTAGAACCATGGACGAGCGATTCAGATGCTGGTGAAAAGAGGCAGGGGTGCACACCCTGAGGTGACAGGATGACTCACCCCACAGTGAGGTCTCTGAGTGTGAAAACACCTATTATGAGTGATGCTTGCCGTTTTTTGTTGGTACAGCTGTCACAGATAGATGGGGAGATGGTCCTGTTTGGGACATGCAGGGACTTCTTTAAATTTCACATTAGTCACCAGTTGCTGCACCATCTTTTTTCTGTAGCCGGATGGGATTTTCATCCAGCTTTTGTGGCTTATCATGTTTACACAGGAAGTTCTGAAGAAACTGAGGCATACTTTTATGTTCTTCAGTTTCTCTATCTGGTCTTAATTGCCCAATGGTGCCTTAATTGTTTTGTGTGGCCTTGTATTATTCTTTGTGCCACATAAAGTGCCCTTTGTCACCTTAAATGCCCCGTGCTGCCTTAAGTATTCTGTGGAATAAAGAGGACTTTGTTATTCTCTTTATAATGTTGAATAATAATAGCTCTACGAGTGTGTGTGTGTGTGTGTGTGTGTGTGTGTGTGTGTGTGTGTGTGTGCGCGCAGGCAGTTTGGCATCCAGCAGATTAGAGAAGCTTGCTTGCAGCTGTAAAATAGCCCGGGGTTTGAATTCTGAAACTGTCTGTGAAAATCTGTTCGAGGATAAATTTATAACCAACGTGCTTCCTTTGGTGATGCACCCCTGAGTGTGCCTTTGAGCAAGGCACTTAATCCCTCCCCACACACACACTTCACACTCCTCCATATAAGCTGTGTACTGGGCCCTGCTCCCGCTCTGTCAGACTGGGTCAAAGACTTCTAGAGGCCTACTGACTATTAGAAACATGCTGGTATTTTAAATTCAGTAATAACCTGTGTCAAGAGAGCAGAGCCCTGACTGGGACATTCAACTAAAGAGAAAGAAACACACACACACACACACACACACACACACAAACACATGCACACACAAAAGAGAAATAAAATGAGGCAAGAAGCCTAATGCCCTGAGTCCATCTGTGTTTTCTCGTCAGATGGATGTGGGAAGCGCCGGTCGTGGCTCCCGCTCTTGTTAGGCAACTCTTGAAAAACACTTTGAATTGGCAGTGTGCATTCACTAAAAGTTGACATATTTTTAAGTTCTAGTGCCATGCTCTCTGAGTCCTGAAGACATTCTCAACTCGAGCTCTCAGCCACTGAAGGGAAAATCCACCAGTGTGCCCTTTCTACTGAAAGCAATGAGGGAAATAAAAGGCAGTGTTGTGAAGGAAGTTTCCCAGTGGACGTGCAGCCAGAGTCCATCTGAAACTTGTTAGCAGTGAAAGTTAAAAATCAAAACATGTCTCTTTCGATGGCACCAAATCCCTCTTATAAAATGTATGACTCACCACAGTGGAAGCCCTTGTAGAAGTTCCCCTTCATGCATTTATCCTGCATCTATTATACATCAATGTTCTGGGCAATTTTTTCACCAGTGTTGTAGAATCAAGTTAGTGTACTGTAACAGAGAACTGGTTTCTCCTGCAAGTCATTACAGCTGTTTCTTGTAATGTTTGTTAGCTGAAAAAAAAAAAAAGCTATTCATTAATTAAGTTCTGAAAGACATACATCCATTTTTGATGCATCATCTGAAGGTTAAGATTCAATATCTCCTACAATAAGGTGACGTAAGAGATTGGACAGATATTGAGCAGTAAACTGGGATTCAGCTCACAAAGAGGGAGAGGGATTTTTATTGTAAGGTATTTTCAATTTCTTGCTCATTTCTCACCATTCAGGACAGCTCTGTGTGAGGGACATAAGAGGAGGGAGTGATTTTTTTTTTATTATTGTTTCCTTTCAAAATCTCCAAGATTTAAGATTTTCATTGTCATTTTCACTGTGCATTTGCATACACAAGAGAACGAAATTCTGTTGTTCGATCAGGGACCACAGTGCAAGTAAAAACAATAAACATCCTAATAGACATCATAATTGAATCATAATAGAATAGAATCATAATAGAATAATAAATAGAAATAAAGTCAAAGTTAAAGATTAAAAATGGTCCATTCTCTCAAAGTGCATGTTGTGCGTTCAGTCTTGTGTCTTGGCAGGTGGCTAGCTGTCAAGAATGAGAGTGTGTGTGGGTGGGTGTATATATAGGGAGGGGGGACAGTCCATTAATAAGCCTTACGGACTGAGAAAAAAAGATATTCAGCTTCCTGCTTGTTTTGTATGGAGGACTAAAAGGGACAGAATGAAATAAATAAATACATCTTTAAATAAATACTTAAAAGTGTCATTAATTAATTAAAATGGGAATTAAATAAATAAATGTGTCATTAAATAAATAAATGTGTCATTAAATAAATAAATGTGTCATTAAATGTGTCATTAATTCATTAAAATACCAGTTCATTTAATGTAAAAACATATATATAATTATTTCATTATTTATTTAATTATTTCATGGACCGGTGTTGCAGTGCTTCATGAATTAATTTTATCTGTCAAAGTCACCCATCAAAGTCAGTGGGCGGGACTAACGTGAATCTAGCCCAATCGATTGCTTAGGTCTGAAGCCTGGAAGTCTGCCGGAGCCGGAGGAGTTCTGCTGAGAGCCTCTCCAGCTAAAGTTACTGCTTCTCTGAGTAGTTCTGGGCAACTTCTCGACATTTTGTGGCTGCACCCATAGATATCTATAATAAAGGCTAGATGTCTCGTCCGCGCTTCCGGCCAATGGAGTCGCACGTCCGCACTGGCGGCCATCTTACCACAGTCAGCTCGCTCACCCATAACATTGCAGTAGTGGTGCATGAACTTTTTAATTAACCATAACTTGCTCAATTTTCTACCGATTTTCAAACGGTTTGGTTTGTTATAAACGTCAGAGGTGTAGTTATAACACTGCACTTATGGATAATTATGTTACACTTCCGGTCAATAGTTTGGTATCACCTACTTATTTCCCCATTGGACTTCAGATAGGTGCAATGAATACACACACACACACACACACACACGGTATTTATGTTAAATCAATATATGAGCTACTAAAACTCAGTGTACAGAATGGCAACATGAGATATATGTATACTTTTATAATAGGAATATTACTAATATGATAAAATAATTTGAATTATTACGTTTAGTTTAAACAAGTAATAATTCAAAACATTGTATTATATTAGTAATATTTTATAAATGTGACATTTATTTGCAATAAAAAAAATCGGTACAAGATTTCCCTTTACAAATATACATCAAGAAATGCTGCATGTTGAAATCCCCACCCTCTAGAGAGAACTAGACTACAGTGGAGGGATACACATGGAGGACAGAGGTAAGAAATGACCCAAAAAACACAGTGAAATCAATAATAACAAATAATAACTAATAATTTATAAATATTTATTTCATGACAATATATATGTGTGTGTGTATATACACACACACACACACACACACACACACACACACACACACACACACACACATATATATATATATATATATATATATATATGTTCAACTTGTTAAGAACAAGTTGAACAAGGAAAACAACAAGAGGGAGCCTGCCTTACCTACACTAAGCTTACCTGCTTAAGTCACATTAACAATATGGGCCGCCATTCAACGTAGCCTACAAAACACGGCGGCAAACCAAAGAAAACAAATAAAATAAAATAAAATAAACACATGGATGCCAAAAGTATAACCACTAGAAAGGCAGAAACATCCAGCCAACTTTCCGGTAGCCTATACAATCAAAACTACCAGCTTCACAAAAGAACTCGATGGCCACGAATATCTAAGGTAACAATTTGTTAACAATTATAAACACGAGTAGGCCTAGTTTACCTAGTTTCCAAAGACCAAGGTATGTACAACAGACACAATCAAACAAAGGCGGGCTGCTCAAGGAAGAAATCACAGCCGCTCGATGGCTGTCCCAGCAGCGCTTTTATTGAGCTGTCTTGGGGCTTCTCCCGGCGTGGATTCACCAGCAGGTGAGCGGCGGAGGGAGCAACCCCGAAGAGGGCGTGGACTCGAGGACGAGGGAGGGAATCCCCGGTGAATGCCATGACGTCAGACCATTCATAAAAACTAATCCAAAGAAAAACTCACCACATGAACAGAAACTAACATGGCAGCATTTGTATTAATTATGCAATAAATGAATGAATGACAAGTAAATAATGAAAAAGGAGGGGACCGTAACAATATATATCTCTCTCTCTCTCTCTCTCTCTCTCTCTCTCTCTCTCTCTCTCTCTCTCTCTCTCTCTCTCTCTCTATATATATATATATGTATATATATATATATAGCACAGAGAGACCCACCAGGTCATAACATTGGGCTAATGCCCTTTGAAAAGGACTGTTTTATTATGCCTCTGTCGCATGTTGTTGCTCTGTAAGCTAAGTGTTGTCATTTTTGCGATGTGATGCAGCCTTAGCGTAAAGAACAGGGACACGACCAATGTTAACAGCATATGGTGGTGGCTGTCTATGCCATGCTGCGTGTCGCCGATGTGCTCCCCGAGTACAAACACATCCTCTGACCCGATCCTCTTCCGTACAATGTACACGACCTCTAGCAGTTTGATGGGATGTGATTGTCTGAAACTCGATGCCTGGCGAATGACCCACTCTGCTGCCCTGACAACCCTCACTGTGCCTTCTGATGGAATCACCAGACCTCCATTGTTTTTTAGACACAGCAGGTGGTAGCTCTGGTCCTTAACGGCAGACGCAGCGTCTGTCACCAGGCTGGCACGGCAGACATCACAGGACAGCTGCTTCAGTGCCCGTCGCACAACAAATCCTGAAATTTGAGTTAGTATAATAATATCATAACTTATAATAATTAATAAGCATGGGGAAATTAAGGGGACATTTCTCTTTTTGGACAATCGTCAGATTGTTTTCCCCCATATTTTGACTATTGGCACTATTAGTTATAGGAAAAATCGACTTTCAGTAAGCCTTTACCTGAAATGTACACAAGAGCGTTGTCCACAAGACCGTCAAAGCGGACGGGAAGGTAGCTGTGGTCATGCACTAGGGCAGGAATGTCAGCAAACGGGGATGGAAGATCTTCTCCTCCTGCAGAGGACATATCTACAGCTGACAGGCTTGTAGAGGTGTCGATGACAGCTGGTAGGGACTCTGTGTCATCCTGTGCTGTCACATTGCCTCTGCGTGGTTTAACAACTCCACACCGGGCCATCAGCTTTCTGAAGATGTACTTGAACTGGCTGGCATTAGGGTTGTTATTCCAGCCACCTTCAAAAAAACACAAGATATACAAGTATATTACAGATATTCAATATACGATTTAAAATGTTTTATTCTTTAAAAAATAAAAAAATAAGAACTAGCCATCCCAGAATGATCTTTCTACATAATTTAAGTTGAATGACATTATCATACAATTCAGACTGTATCAGTGGTGATAAATTCTGCAAACAGATAATCAAACACACAGACATTTTTATAAATACTCAAAATGGTTTGTGACACTTCCAGGTACTGTGTATGTCTTCAGAAAACACATTTTACCAAAAATGAAAAAAAAAAAAAAAAAAAAAACATATAGACCGACAAACTGAAAACAATACAAGCATTTGCTGAAACTTTGTGTGACTTAGTGTTGCTGCTGGTAAATATAAATTATGAACCCCACCGGATGCTCTGATGGAGTTAAAGAGAAGCTCCAAGTGGTCCTGGCTGAATCTGTAGGTTAGGACATATCGTTGTCCTTCAAGCAGCACAGGAACCATCGACATCAACGTGTCAATGTTGATTATGAAGCCCAGGACAGAGAGGGACCTTCAAAAGCAAATATTGTTTTACTATGATGATTCTGCCAAAACAGGATACAAGAAAGCAGGGATGCAAGATAGTATCATATGAATAATATATAATACATACCACTTTATGAACTTGACGCAGATCAAATAAAGCATCTTATGAACTCGATGCAGACAGGAGAACAGAGCATCAGAACTTGATGAAGTAGATAGTAGATAAACAAGAGAACAGAGCATCCCATGAACTTATGTCATGGACTTGAGGGATGCACTGAAACCAGTAGAGTTTTACCTTAAATAATTCAATGATTTGTAAATTGACTACTTGTATACATCTAACGAAGAATAAAATAAACCCTTATTTTCTAAATCAGCAGTCTCATTCTGATAATTTAATTATAATAAAGAATTTGTACTGGGTATTGGCGATCAGAAATGGTGTCAGTGCATCACTAATAGAACAGTCACTATTTTAAAAGACCTCTTTGTTCGGTAAAGGGGTTTGCCATCTTCCATCTTCAAAGTGAGCAAGAACTCCCTCGCTTTTGTCAAGAACCCCCTGGTGCTTGTCCAATTCCTAGAACCAAGGGGGGCTTTGAACCCTTTGGCTCTGGGATTGCGACTGTTCAAGATGTCAAACAGCCTGTCTGTTATCTATAAACAAATTTGTAAATTAACTGGAAGCACTGAAATCATCACTATAACTTTGTGTAAACAGGTATCAGATAGTAAACACTAAAGTATGAGGCATAGTTTGTTTTCTCTCCATTTCCTCTGTAGCTATGCTTTTTAAAATTAAATTGCAGCATTGCTTTAAATCTGTAAATCTGAGATGTGACAATAAGGGTGCTTCTGAGGTAAGTATGAGGTAGGTATAAACAGTTTTATCCAAGTTCTTGCATATTGTTGAATTTGAGGACGGTCATAATTATTTAATCGTTCCTGATGCCAAAAAATTTTAAAAGAAGAAAAAGATAAAGGGTTAATCCTGGTGGCATTCACATTTTAACAACCACCCTCGTTTCGGGGTTACCTCAATTAATTCTGAAGTAGCCTCACAATCTTTGAACTCTGCATAGCCCACGTCCTGCAAGGTGCGGAGCGCCACTGCCACAGAGTTACTCAAAGTCTGAGCAGCCAGGGAGACCTTGATTGAGTTTATATGGGGAAATGAAGAGCACATTAGTGCTACAAGATGTAAACATCATCAAAAAGTATAAAAACACAATAACGCCCTACAGCCCATTTCTATTGGGGCCCTCTATACATAAATCATCATGCAAACATACCTTCATCTTCTGATTAGCAAAGTTCACATGCTTATCTGTGACTCGGTTGGCAGCATGTAGTCCACTTTTCTTTTGAACATTGTTCAGCTGAACTATATACTTCCAATCGATACTGCCAGTTTTGCTTCTAATGGGGCTGTATGCCTGCAGAATCAGATTTTTTTTCACTGTACACGTCAAATGTAAAGTACCACATTTTGCACAATTATGTAAATACAATCAAAATGTATAAAAAGCAGAACAGAGTCAACCAGAGCAAATAGACAATAATGAGCACGTACCTGCAACATATTGCGTGTCAGCTTCAGCATGTGGCAAGCGTCCATCATAACAAAAACATTGTCATGGGTTACTGGATGTGGGAAATGGGTCTTCAAGGGCTTACAGGGGTCTGCTTTTAGATCGCACCCAAGTTGGATGCACATACTAACATTGGATGCATGACCATCCATTGTCACGCACACGACCCTTATCTGACGGTGATGCAGCTCTTCTAATGCATGTTCTACTAAGACCTTCTGTGTTTCTGGTGTGAGGGACTTGGTCAAATAATACGCAATTGGAGCTTTCCAATAACCTTGAAGCCCAACCACCATAAACACAAGAACCTCGGAAGCCATGTCAGTCTCATTCAATCGATCCCCCATGTCCACATATCCAAGCATTGTTTGTGTCTGAGGATCATGTTGGACATGATTTTTGATGGCCATGGCATCCAGCATCAGAGTGACACATCCGTATTTGGCCTCATCTTCCTGACGCCGTCTCTCCAGCATGTCCAACATCATTTTGTTGAGACCAGGTCTGGCATCAAGAGAGCTCAGCCACCTTAGTAAAATTAAAAAGTAGACATTTCACCATGTAGCCATTAAACCACTAACCCAAGTCCCTATGGTGGACACCTGACATACAATAAATAGCTATAATATCAACATGTATCAGTATGAGAAAAAAACATACTTGATGTCTAAAGACGTCATTGGCAGTGAACTGTTGTATTTTATTTGATGTCTTTAAATGTCATTAGCAGCCAATGAATTAACCACTCATGATAATATTGTCTGTAGTGCTTAATATAATTCAGTTTAAAATTATACATCATGAAGAATACCTTTGCAATGAACTGGGATGTGGCAGGTGAATATGCAGAGTATCTCTCAGGTAGTGATATGCCTTTGGACCATGTAGATGGAGTGTAAGAGCAAAATCTCTCTGGGCCTTGGTGTACTCTACGCCCTGCCTCGACAGGAGATGAACTGGAAGATCTGAAATTCAATTAGCAAAAGTGATTCAGTAGGTCACCTTTTAATGGTATCTAGGAAGTCAACAAAAAACATAAAATACATAAAATATTCAATGTAATATTTTTATTTTACCTGAGTAGCATTCAAGCTTGTCTTTCAGCTCTTCGTTGATGAGATTTTTCTCCTTCAGTTCCTCCAGAAGAGCCTGCATGTTGTTCTTGGCCCTCTTTTCTCTCCTCAAGGCATTACTCTTGTCCCGCTGCAGTTTCCTCACTCTTGCTGAGGCTTCTTGGAGTTTGGCCTTTATAGCATCGGGGCAAGCAGGCAGTGTGTATAAGTGGTCAGTGGACTGCCGCTTGCGGCTCAAACCCCTCTGTCCAGTGGCTCCCTGTTGTTTTGGCAAAATATACAAATATATGAATAATAGTAAAATAGAAATTAATAACTTACTTTTTCAACAATTCCATCTGCACTTTTCAATTCTGTGAGCCTGAATACATTTTTGTGTTCTCCAATTTTTCAACAGAAAACACAACAGCATACTTTTAAAGAAACTGTATAGGTTTGTCCACTTGTAAGGCAAAAATATGTTTTTGAGAAAGTGAGATAGCCAGTGGTTTTCAAACTTTTACCACCTCAAATAATGTTGGTCTCTTAGACTACTAACACCATTATAGACCTTTCTGCGTACCACCAAGATAAAGGATTTAATATAACAAGCCATATGATGCTCTCATTTGTTTGTGACATTCCACAAGCAAATACTCACAACATCAGGTTGAGGTGCATCCTGAGACAAGCTTGTTGGCAGGTTGTCTTCTGTTCTTTTAGAAGTGGTTGTGGTTCTTGTTGCTACTGACTAAAATAAACATAAGTGGAGACGTTTTGAGTGTCTAAAATGTGCTGTAATAAACAACACATTATATTACTGAAGTGTGACATTTAATCACATATTTATATTGACATATCAATCTTATACACCTTGAATTATTGTTGGTCAATGATACACATACCATTTGAAGATGAGCTGGAAAGCTGAATGTGGATGGCACAACGCCATCTTTAAGCCGGACAATCTGTCCCGTCCTGTCAAAGTCCTCACTTCTGAAGTGCTCACTGCAGAGCAGTGTCCTGTCAGTAGCAGCAAAACCCTCCCTTCTTAAAGCAAGTTCCCACTTCCTCCGCCTCTCTCCGGTTTTGGGAAATCTTAAAAACGTGAGAAATGTACCCAGATATATAAATTATTGTCAACATCATCAATTCTCATTTCCTTTTACATTAAGGGTAAGGACACATTACACACATTACACACACAGTATTGTAATATCTTACAGGTGAAAGGTGATCCCACGGGCTCTGGTTTCAGCACAACGGCGATTAGAGCATCCGTATGCTGCACAAAAGTCTGGCATCTTTATCTGTAGGAATCGTAATGTAAGATGTTTTTAACAAACTTTAACAAGTTAAGTTAAGTTAAGTTTTAAGTTAAGTTTATCAAGTTTAACAAGTTAAATCTGGTGGTCTCAGCCTTACACTACTATGCTGCATGATTAGGTCGTTTTTTGAAGAGAAAAGCTGCAATTTTTAACGTGTTCAAACATCCAGAATTGTAGCCACGTTAATAACGTTTGTAAAAAACCAAACCGTTTGTAAATCTGTCAAGATTTCAGCGAGATAAGAGTATTTAAGTTTGTGCAGATCACTCACCTTCCGTCGGTTACCATAGATCCCGCCAGAAAGATTGCCTGTGGTAAGATGGCCGCCGGTGATGACGTTGGAGACTCCGCCGTAAGACATCTAGCCTTTATTATAGATATCTATGGCTGCACCTATCTAGCACGCATCGCGCACCGCAGTAACATTTGCTCCTGCAAATCCCCCATTTGCTTGAACCGAGTAAAGGTTGCGCCACCAAGTGTGTCAGAATATCAAATCAAATCAAATCAAATCAAGCTTTATTGTCATTAAGCTACACATACAGCAGTAGTGCACACAAAATGAGATAGAGTTTTTCACTTGGGATGCCCGAGTGATGGTAAAGTCAGCAGTTTAAAAGTCTAACAGCTTTCTGGAGGAAGCTGTTGCTCATCCTGGCGGTTTTGCTTTTCACCGTTTGCCTGATGGAAGCAGCTCAAAGTATTTGTGGAGCGGGAGAGAGGGGTCCCTGGCAATGTTCAGTGCTTTACTCCTGCAGGGATGGGATGTTTCCATGGAGCCATGTCTCCGCAAAAGCAAGCACACAGCAGTCTCTCTCCTGCGGGTGTCTTAGCAAGCGTAGCTCGTCCAGCTTGTTGTCAAGGGAGCGAACATTAGAGAGCAAGAGCCACGGTCCTGCTGGTCTGGAGGGGTTAGCCTATAGCCTTTAGCCTGTAGCCTTTAGCCTTTAGCCTGTAGCCTGTAGCCTTTAGCCTTTAGCCTGTAGCCTGTAGCCTTTAGCCTGTAGCCTGTAGCCTTTAGCCTTTAGCCTCTAGCCTGTAGCCTTTAGCCTGTAGCCTTTAGCCTGTAGCCTTTAGCCTTTAGCCTGTAGCCTGTAGCCTCTAGCCTAGCGTGGATCCCGGCTCTCTTCCCCCTCATTTGTTTACGTTTGCACCGCTTGCGCTTCCTCCTCTCCCTGGTGACAGCCGGTGTAGACGCAGGTAAAATCCCGTGCTGGCGTAGTGTGTCCACATCAAAGCAGAGAGCCTCAGTTCTTGCAGCGTGCTTTACCTGATGTTTAGTAAAGTCTCTCGGCTGTAGGTTATGCAACCTGAGCGTCTGGGTTAAGCAAAACAGTTAAAAACTTTCACTCTAGAATATGTTTACTTGCTCTGCATCAATCGATTATCTGAAGTTGATCTGTCTTGGCTTGCTGTGCCGGGTAACCAATCAGGTGTTAGGATCCGCCCACTGACTTTGATGGGTGACTTTGACAGATAAAATTAATTCATGAAGCACTGCAACACCGGTCCATGAAATAATTAAATAAATAATGAAATAATTATATATATGTTTTTACATTAAATGAACTGGTATTTTAATGAATTAATGACACATTTAATGACACATTTATTTATTTAATGACACATTTATTTATTTAATGACACATTTATTTATTTAATTCCCATTTTAATTAATTAATGACACTTTTAAGTATTTATTTAAAGATGTATTTATTTATTTCATTCTGTCCCTTTTAGTCCTCCATAGTTTTGCAGCTGATGCCTCTGTATCTTCTCCCTGATGGTAAGAGGGGGAAGATGTGGTGGGAGGGGTGGATCGGGTCCATAATGATGGAGGTGGCTCTGCTGATGCAGCGCTGCTGGTATAGGTCCATGATTTTGCTGGCTGTCTTGACCAGTGGTTCTTGCTAATCCCTCCAAAATTGCATATCTGAGCTTTACATGTGTTTGCAGAGACTCTAAATTTCTGGAATCAATCCTGCTGTGTGGAACTAATTTCACAGCTTTGGAGTCAATTAATCGTCAATTTTCAGTTAATGATTGGAATCAAAGGGATTGACTTCTAGGCCTATATGCTATATGTCACTGCAAGTCATTTTGTTAGAGCAAGAGTGGCTTCTTCTCAAAAGTGGCATATCTCATGCCAGGTATTTTCATAACAAAACTCCTCAGTTCCTCTGTGCTGTGGAGCCAAAGTGCAGCAGTAGTTCTGAAAACGTGTACTAAGAGTAGAAGTTGTACTGCAGACACTCTGTGCATTTTATAGAACAGTTTGGATGTGCTTTTTAAAGAAACACATTGCTTTCCTGTCGACTTCCCCAAGCATCGCTAACAAACCGAGTCTGCTGCCAATTTTCTCAAAAAAGCCTCAACTACTGGCACGGAAACTTTCTTTTGGATGTCCTGTAAAATGGAGTGCGGCCACAAGTTAAGCTTCTTAAAATTTCAAACCATCCCTTTGCTAACAAGGACTTACAGAGGAAGTAAGGCTGGAAGAAAACAAAAGCAGAAGAGGTAAGTTTGCCAGCTGAAGCTATCACACATAACACTGTTTCTGAGCGGTCAAGAAGAGGTAACAGTTCATTTTTTCAGACTGTGTGTGTGTGCATGTGTGTGTGTGTGCGTGTGCGTGTGTGTGTGTGCATGTGCGTGTCAGGGCCACGGCTAGGCCACTGACTACCAGCAGAACAGTACCAATGTCCCTCTCACGTTCAAGTCCTGTTACTTTGCTCATATTTTACTTCAGTGCAAGTAAAGGTCCTGGTGTAAAAATGTGATTTTGAATCAGTGAAAAGTGAGTTAGTTTAAAGTGTAATGGTAGTAAAAGGTAGTGAGTTTAGAAGAGAGAGCAGTGTTCCAGGTGAACTTTTCTTTGTTATCCAAAAAATGGGTGAGAGCTGAGAGATTAGAACACATAGTTCAAAATAGATCCACTGAAGTGGAAAAATGAGAAAAGACAAAATAAAGGTGACACAAAAAGTGACCATCACAAATTTCTTACCACATTTGCCCTTGAACCCTCACAGACTTGTTGGCAATGTATGTGCAAGTGAGTGTGTGAGTGTGGACAGTAATATTGGGCCTTCTGAGAAAGTGATGTATGATTATCTGTGATTATCAGGGCTTGGATTGGTTGTATAAGCTGTCTGTAAGAAGTTACATTTTTCAGGTAAACCAATGATTTACCTGTAAGGTCAGTCTGAAATCACTGTAAGCCTTGTAGTTGCACCTGTCACACAGGTGAGACTCATTTTGATTGAGGTTTTTGTTGGTGAAAATAAGCATGCATTACTGAAGTGTTTCAGGAAGACTTTTGAAAATGAATGTGGTCATGGAATGACTGCAGGGGGGCTTGTAGAAGTACAAAATTATACCAGCAAAAGTGTGGACCATCCATTTCCAGACTGAACAGACTTTTATTTTTTTTTTTTTTTTTTGTTAAATCTTGTGTGTATTTTACCCCCACAGTTTTTCTTTGCACTGCCTCCCATAAACAGGACAGATTGGAAGTCACACTTTCCAAACGTCAAACTCAGGCGGAGGACAAGGTCCCTAACAGGCAAGTCAAAGTAACCTACAAGCTACCAAACCATCAACTGATCACTAAGTGCGCCAGCTTACCTGAGTCAGCTTCACCAAAAAGAAAACTGGAGGCAAAGTTCACAGCTCCTTTGGTCAGCATGCCCTGCTGAATGTCCTGTCTTCATCCAACAGATGAAATCTCAACAGATAAAAACCACATAATGGAGTTGGGACTGTCCCACGTATGGTCATGGACATGCCTGACAGCTGCCCAGCTGATGTTTTTATCTGCGTCGGTGCTCTTTTGAGGGTTTTGCTCCCTGATGCTGACCTCACAGTTGAAAGACTTTTCTCAACAGGGAATCAGATAGAATCACAACTAAAGGCCTCAGTGTCTACATCTCAATCTGTGCACACTCCTGTCATTTGAAGGGGGTCTCGCAGACCTCAGAATACAATGAAACTATCACCTTTTTCAGCTGCAAGTGTCATGTAGGCCAAATCAAAGCCATTTATGCTTCAGCTCTTACCAGGCTCCTTGTTTGTTTTGGTCAGGTGTTGGTCAGGTTTAGTTAAGGTGTGTGTGTGTGTGTGTGTGTGTGTGTGTGTGTGTGTGTGTGTGTGTGTGTGTGTGTGTGTGTGTGCACTTTGCTAATGGGCATAGGGTAGGCTAAATTTTCATCCTGCATGTGGTTGAGATGCCACTTGATTATGTGGGTAATAATGTGGGTGATAATCTCTGTGCATGTGGTTTGGAATTGTGGAAACTCCTTGTGATGCAAATGGACCTGATTTTGTTATCTGCACAGCTGGTGTGGGGTCTGCTGTGGTGAAACAATGTGTTGATTAATCGATTGCTTGATAGACAAACAGTTAATTGATTATGAATGATTTTGGTAATTTCTCAAGTATAATGTCAAATTTGCTGATTCCAGCTCCACTAAGATTATAAAGATGCTAAGATTGTCTTCCTTTTCTCCATTCATAACATTACAAAATTATTTCTATTGCAATCATAGCAGCAATTTGGGCACTGCTGCCCTCCCATGAGCATTTGCCATAATGTCTAACTTCATCTACTAAATGATTAATTGATTAATCAACAAAACAACTGATAGATTGATCAACACAGAAAAGAGTAAGTAGTTGCAGCCACTGTTTTGTTTTAGGTGTGCATTGCAGATGTTTGGAGTTTTTATTCTGGGTAGAGTGAGTCTACAGGTTTATTTGCTCATGATCCCCTATAATATGTGTGTGTGTGTGTGTGTGTGTGTGTGTGTGTGTGTGTGTGTGTGTGTGTGTGTGTGTTTCTGTGCCAGTGAAGCCCAAAACCTTGAAGTGTTAGGATGAACAAAAATCCTCCAAGGTGAGAACACACTGTCATTCCTCACACTGACAAGTGAGAGGAGTGTGAGATTACTGTTATGAATTGTGTTTTTGTGTTGTGTTGGATGTATTGCTCTTTCTCTACCCTCCCTCTCTGCATCAGCAATCAGCTGTCTCTGTGAATGAGCTGCAGGTGTGTGTACCTCTCCCAGCTGACCAGGTGACCGAGCTGCTGCCTGCTGATTGGCTGATCATCCACTTCAAATACCAGCTGATCCCAGCCGTCAGTCTCTCTGTTTTCTCCTACTCCCAACCAACAGCAGCCGGCTAGTTAGAGTGTGACTTTGTGGTCTGGTGCTACGTAGACATTTGGTTTGTAGACTTGTGATAATTATTTGCCTTTTGCATTGTGTGTTTTGCTGTGACTTTGTCACTGACTTTTGTATATATTGTAAATAAGTGTAAAAGCTGTAGCAGACCCTAGTAGGAGGGAGAAGCCATTTTTTTGTTGTAATTCTTTTCTCCTGTTTTACTTGTTAGGAGGTAGGTAAGTTTCATTGTCTTTTGTTTATATTGTTTTTCTTACAGGTAAGACAGGGAGTTTTGGTTAGTGGTTTTGGTTTATTGTTTTGGCTGTGCTCGCCTCCGAAGCAAATAAACTGCTACTTTGCCTTCGAATTTTTGTATGTTGGCTGTTGTACTTGGGAGTGGGAAGAGCGGGGGCCAATCTTCGTGTGTGACCCTGGTGCCCCTAGGCCAGGGTCATAACATGAATTGGGGGCTCGTCCGATTCTTTTCTTGTGTTTGTGGCGCGTCGGGTAAGTTGTGGTGAGTATTGTTTTTTTTCTCTACTTGTCTGGTTGGCAGTTTTTTCTTTTGTGGGGGGAGGCAGTGTAAATAGTGAGTATGGCAGAGTTCAAATTAGAAGATTTTGCTACTGAACCAACCGAGGTCAAGTTGGATAAGTGTAGGAAAGCTGATCTGGTTATGGTTGCTGAGTTTTATGATGTGCATGTGCCAGAGAAAATAAAGAAACAGGAGCTGAAGGAGCTCCTGCTGGAAAAGCTGAGTGAGAGGGGTTTGTTCGGTGACTTGGCCCCTTCAGTGGAAGCGGAGCAGGGTGACGTTGCTGGTGTTCCTGCCCCACTCCAGGCCCTCCCAGTAACAGGTGGTATGACTGCAGAGGAGCTCAAACTGACTCTGCGCATTAAGGAGGTGGAGGTGAGACAAAAGGAGTTGGAGGTGGAAGCCATGCACCTAAAGGTTAAGGCTCTGGAGTTAGAGCGGGGAGCCGCTGTAACTTCCAGTCCTTCAGTCCCTTCACCCTCACCTAGTCCCCACACTCGTGACAGCTTTGAGGTAAGTAAGCACATTGCACTGGTGCCACCATTTAGAGAATCAGAGGTAGATTCTTATTTCAACGCTTTTGAGCGTATAGCAGCTACACTAAAATGGCCTAAAGAGGTGTGGCCTCTTTTGTTGCAGTGCAAATTGGTAGGTAAAGCACAGGAAGTTTGTAATTCTCTGTCAATAGAGGACAGTCTAAATTATGACATTGTGAAAGCCACTGTCCTACGGGCCTATGAGTTAGTGCCTGAAGCCTACAGGCAAAAATTTAGAAAGTGTGAAAAAAATGCCACCCAGACATTTGTAGAGTTTGCGAGGGAAAAGGGAGCGCTTTTTGATAAGTGGTGCCAGGCCAGTAAAGTGAACACTGTGGAAGAAATGCGCGAACTCATATTATTGGAGGAATTCAAAAATTGTCTTCCGGAAAAAGTTGTTGTCTATTTGAATGAACAAAAGGTTGCGTCACTTACCGCTGCTGCTGTGTTGGCAGATGAGTTCGCTCTCACGCACAAGAGTGTGTTTTCTCCGCCCGGCCGGCGTGATTCAGGTCCTGTTGACAGGAGAGTTAAATCTCCCAAAAGTGCGCGTCGTAATCAGACTGCTGTGCCCGAGGCTCGCGAATGTTTTTATTGTCGTGAGCCGGGTCACCTCATTGCCGCCTGCCCCGTTCTTAAGAAAAAGGAGCAATCCAAAAATGCAAAAGGTCCAACTCCTGTGGGTTTGATACAGACACGATCTGACTCTGTCCAGCCTTCCAACCTGTCTGAAAAAGAACTGATAGATTCAGATTTTCGGCCGTTTGTAACCCAGGGTTTTGTTTCTTTGGTGGGGGAGGAAAGAAAAGTTCCAGTCACAATCCTGCGGGACACTGGTGCAAAACAAACCATCATTCGTGGAGGTGTCCTGTCTTTTTCAGAGGACTCTTATTGTGGTGCAGATGTTTTGGCTTGGGGAGTAAAAATGAGTGCAGTGCGCGTCCCTTTGCATTTTGTTGAGCTGTCTTCACGTTTTGTTTCAGGTAAATTTAGAATTGCTGTGAGACCTCAGTTGCCGATCGCTGGGATAGATGTCATCTTGGGAAATGATTTGGCTGGGAAAAAGGTTTTTCCTGCTCCCGAGGTGACCGATGACCCAATTCCCTCTGCAGGTGATTCTGTTTCGGATGAGTTGAACTCGCCTCCTGTGTTTCCTGTGTGCGCTGTGACTCGCGCACAGACCCAAAAATTCAAAGACTGTGTGGATTTAAGTGATTCATTCATGAATGGTTCTGAACCAGTTTGTCAACAGTCTGAGTGTGAGAGTGCTGGCCACAGTGTGTCTGTTGAGCTGCAACCCAATGATGAAGGTTTAAAAATGTCAGTTGATAGGGAGCAGCTGATTAGAGAACAGAAAAATGATGTAACCTTGTCCTCTTGTTTTTCCCTTGTGAACCAGAAAACCTCAGATCAAGCTGTGTCTTACTTTCTGGATGATGGTGTTTTGATGCGCACATGGACCTCTGGTGGTACGCACGAGCCCGTGCGCCAAGTTGTCGTGCCACAGTCTTTACGGTGTCAAGTTCTGTGTTTAGCGCATGATCATTGTTTGTCCGGACATCTGGGCATCAGAAAAACCTATACCCGTGTCCTCCGGTATTTTTTCTGGCCCGGACTTAAGTCCGATGTTGTTAAGTACTGTCGTTCGTGTCATACATGCCAAAAATCAGGTAAGCCAAATCAGACTATTCCTGCTGCCCCGCTGAAGCCCATTCCTGTCGTGGGTGAGCCCTTTGAACATGTAATTGTGGATTGTGTTGGTCCGTTACCCAAAACCAAATCTGGTCACCAATACATCCTCACTGTGATGTGTGCCGCCACTCGTTTTCCTGAGGCCATCCCATTGCGCAGCCTCAAGTCCCGTGCCATCATAAAAGCACTGATAAAATTCTTTTCTACCTTTGGCCTTCCAAAACGCGTCCAAAGTGACCAGGGTTCAAATTTCATGTCCCGTGTTTTTGCCCAGGTCATGTCGGAGCTTAATGTTAAGCATCATACATCCAGCGCTTATCATCCAGAAAGTCAAGGTGCATTAGAGCGGTTTCATCAAACTTTAAAATCCATGCTGCGCAAGTTCTGCAATGAGTCAAACCGTGAGTGGGATGATGGGTTACCTCTTTTGTTGTTTGCGGCCCGTGAAACTGTGCAGGAGTCCTTGGGTTTCAGCCCAGCTGAGTTGGTTTTCGGCCACACGGTGCGTGGTCCCCTCCGCCTGCTGCGGGAGAAATGGCTCTCCGAGGAGGCCAAATCCAAAGAAAACATTTTGGATTATGTTAGTTCGTTCAGGGAACGCTTGCATCATGCGTGTGATCTGGCCCGTGAAGCCCTTGCGTCCGCTCAGTCCAAAATGAAGAAAAATTATGACAAAAAAACTGTGGAGCGGACATTTCAGCCAGGCGATCATGTACTAGTTTTGTTGCCTGTTGTTGGTTCTGCTCTGCAGAACAAGTTTTCTGGCCCTTATGTGATTGACCGCCAAATCAATGAAACTGATTATGTGATCCAAACCCCAGATCGCCAAAAGAAAACTCGTGTGTGCCACGTCAACATGATCAAAAAGTATGTTGACCGTGAGAAAATTGACTGTTCTTTTCCTGTAGTGACACCTGTTGCCTCCGTCGCTGTTCAGTCCTCATATGACCCCAGGGATGATGGGCTGGATGACCGATGTGTTCCTGTGTCCTGTGCGCGGCTCCACAATTCTGAGATTTTGTCAGATTTGAATGCGTATTTGGAGCATTTGCCTGATTCGTCCCGGTGTGACATCAGTGGGCTCATCAAAGCGCATCCAACTCTGTTTGGTGACATTCCCACGCAAACAAATCTTCTGTGCCATGATATTGATGTGGGTAATCACAAGCCTATCAAACAGCACGCTTATCGGGTCAACCCGACTAAGCGCGCTGTTATGCAGAAAGAGGCCCTTTCGTTGTTGCTGGCTTTGCAACATTTTTGCTTTGTATTTTGGTTCTTGTTCGGTGCCCACTGTTTTTCTGACCATAACCCTCTTGAGTTTCTGACCCAGATGCGGAACAGCAACCAGCGTCTGATGCGCTCGTCCCTATTGGTCCAGGATTTTAACATCGAAATCCGGTATAAGAAGGGTTCAGAAAATGTTATGGCTGATGCCTTGTCGAGAGTTTGATAAATCAAACATTTTCTGTAGGGGAGAAAATGTTTGATTTTCTTTGGGTGGGGAGGTGTTATGAATTGTGTTTTTGTGTTGTGTTGGATGTATTGCTCTTTCTCTACCCTCCCTCTCTGCATCAGCAATCAGCTGTCTCTGTGAATGAGCTGCAGGTGTGTGTACCTCTCCCAGCTGACCAGGTGACCGAGCTGCTGCCTGCTGATTGGCTGATCATCCACTTCAAATACCAGCTGATCCCAGCCGTCAGTCTCTCTGTTTTCTCCTACTCCCAACCAACAGCAGCCGGCTAGTTAGAGTGTGACTTTGTGGTCTGGTGCTACGTAGACATTTGGTTTGTAGACTTGTGATAATTATTTGCCTTTTGCATTGTGTGTTTTGCTGTGACTTTGTCACTGACTTTTGTATATATTGTAAATAAGTGTAAAAGCTGTAGCAGACCCTAGTAGGAGGGAGAAGCCATTTTTTTGTTGTAATTCTTTTCTCCTGTTTTACTTGTTAGGAGGTAGGTAAGTTTCATTGTCTTTTGTTTATATTGTTTTTCTTACAGGTAAGACAGGGAGTTTTGGTTAGTGGTTTTGGTTTATTGTTTTGGCTGTGCTCGCCTCCGAAGCAAATAAACTGCTACTTTGCCTTCGAATTTTTGTATGTTGGCTGTTGTACTTGGGAGTGGGAAGAGCGGGGGCCAATCTTCGTGTGTGACCCTGGTGCCCCTAGGCCAGGGTCATAACATTACCTTGCAGATTACAGATGCTGTCAGATTACCTTGCATCTGAAAATGGTGACAATTTAATTGTATTTATAGGTAATAAAATGTCCTCAGATATACAGTGTCTTGTTGTAATCCCTTACTGTGTGAGGATTTAACTTCAAAGGATGAAAATCCTGTTAAGTAAGCAGGGCAGTTTGCTGGAATAGTTTAGGGGTTGGGACATGGGAGAATACTGTAGTTTTTTTGTTGTGTTATGGGTTATGATCAGACATGCAGTTTGTGGGTTGAGGTTAGTTTGAGGGGTTAGAAGGTCAGTGTAGTCAATAAAAGTCCTCACAAGTATTGTTTGTGTGTATATCAATATTTGCACAGAACCCATATAGTCTAAATCCATATTGTTATGGCTCCCAATTTATGCCATGCCATGTGTGTGTGTGTGTGTGTGTGTGTGTGTGTGTGTGTGGTTCTCAGTATACACAGAAATGGCTGCAGAGCGGTGTTTGGGCTCATGGTGCTATTTGTGTGTGTTTGGTTGTAGTGCTATTATTAGTCCTTAAATAGCATTGCTTACAGGAATACTTTAATTTCAGTCCAAAAAGCTCAGAATGTTGCTCCTCTCTCCAGGCACCCATCTCTCCTCTCTCTGTCTCCTCTTTCTCCATCTCCACCACTTTGTTCTTAGTCGTTTTTTCTTTTCTCACAGTTCCTCTCCTTCCCAAGTCATTCTGACTAATTGACTTGAAATTGTTACAGTATGGTAAATTAAAATTCCTATTCCTAATCTCACAAGCCATGACACACTATTAAAAAATTATTTTAACAAGATGTTGTGAAGTGAAATGACAGGAATAGTAGTAAAAAAAAAAGATGAAACATCATCAAATATATATGTATATATATGTGTGTGTGTGTGTGTGTGTGTGTGTGTGTGTGTGTGTATTGTGTATATATATATATATATATATATATATATATATAACCTATATATACACGGACGTAATTTTGGGGGGAGACAGGGGGGACATGTCCCCTCCACTTTTTCAAATGGCAGTTTTGGTCCTCAAGCAGTTCAAGCCCCCCCGCCCCCCACCCCCGTACTCAAGCCAGTTGTGTCCCCCCCCACCCCTGAAATCAAAATTTCATCCATGTATATATATATATATATATATATATATATACAGTACAGGCCAAAAGTTTGGAGACATCTTCTCATTCAGTGCGTTTTCTTTATTTTCATGACTATTTACATTGTAGATTCTCACTGAAGGCATCAAAACTATGAATGAACACATGTGGAGTTATGTACTTAACAAAAAAAGGTGAAATAACTGAAAACATGTTTTATATTCTAGTTTCTTCAAAATAGCCACCCTTTGCTCTGATTACTGCTTTGCACACTCTTGGCATTCTCTCCATGAGCTTCAAGAGGTAGTCACCCAGGGCTCCAGACTAACTTTTTCACAGGTAGCACTGGTGCCACCTAGCTTTTCATTTAGTAGCACCAAAAGAAATTAGGTAGCACCATATTTTTCTATGTATAGCGTGTTATTAATGCATGACCTTATCATGTTGATGAAATTTAAAGATTAAAAATGACCCAAACTTGTCTGCAAAATATTGCAATTTGAAGTTTACATTTCTCTGCAGCAGCAGTACAAAATAGATCATCTTCTTCATATAAACAAAACATAAAAATGAAAGTAGGGATGTCCCGATCACGTTTTTTTTGCCCCCGAGTCCGAGTCATTTGATTTTGAGTATCTGCCGATACCGAGTCCCGATCCAATACTTCTATAAAACCAGGAAATTGTATGTTGTTAATGATTGAACAAAAATGACAAGAGGATGCATCAGTAATTATTTCACCTGAGGGTTGACAGAGTACTTTTTACTGTAACAATATGTTAAATTATTATTTGTTTTAACAATGTAAATTGCTTATCAAACAGACCTAACAATTCAGCTACCAATGAATGAGCAGTAGTATGCATGTGATAACACAGATTGAAAAATAAGACGAAGTGATACCTCTTCTCTGAATAGACAAGCTAAGCCAGTGTGCTGCCGTTAGCCAGTGAAAATAGAGGAGTGGCACCTCTTCACTTTATTACTCAATCTATGTCAGTGCGCTGCTGTAGCCTGGAAGGTTTCTTTGCCTTTTCGACTCAGTTTCCGAGTCCAAAATTCGCTTGTCGCTTCCCTATTTTCAGACCCTCCAGCATCAACAGCCTCCTGACACATTCTTTTTCTTAAAATAATCAACGATAGACGTTTCATCTTCTTTGTTTAGTTTTTTTTTTAGCGGGATCGTCGGTGATCATTCAGTGAGCGCGCTGCGTGTACACGCGCGTGTACGTCTGTGCACGTCACGCATTAAGACAGACAGGCAGGCAGAGACGGGGAGCGAGAGAGAGGAGAGATAGGAGTCGCGGGAATGAGCCAGAAAGTAGCCTAATTTTTTTATTATCAACCACAACCATTACTGCACTAACATAGCCACGGGAGTGATGAGAGAAAAAAAAATATTTTTTTTCACTCGTCCTCCTGCAAGTAGCACCGGCGCGACCTAATTAAATTTTAACTCGCACCTTAAAAAAAGTAGGTCGCATATGCGACCTAATAGGTCGCACGCTGGAGCCCTGTAGTCACCTGAAATGGTTTTCACTTCACAGGTGTGCCTTATCAGGGTTAATTAGTGGAATTTCTTGCTTTATCAATGGGGTTGGGACCATCAGTTGTGTTGTGCAGAAGTCAGGTTACTGCACAGCCGACAGCCCTATTGGACAACTGTTAAAATTCATATTATGGCAAGAACCAATCAGCTAACTAAAGAAAAACGAGTGGCCATCACTACTTCAAGAAATGAAGGTCAGTCAGTCCGGAAAATTGCAAAAACTTTAAATGTGTCCCCAAGTGGAGTCGCAAAAACCATCAAGCGCTACAACGAAACTGGCACACATGAGGACCGACCCAGGAAAGGAAGACCAAGGGCTCTAGTTTCACAGACCTGGCGAGGCGGGGGCGTAGCGCAGATGCGCTTCGCCAACTGGGTGTGGCCAGGCGGATTTTCCAAGTTTGGCATGCCGTTCTCGGTGGCGCAAGTACTCCGCCATCCCTCCTACCGGTGCAAGGGAGGAGAGAAGGCGTGGAGTGGGTTTGACACAGCCGATTCACATTTAACCAATCAAATGAGCCCCTGTCCTCGCCTTTAAAATGCGCTGCGCGAAGGCGTAATGAAAGTTTACACAGCTGACATGGAGGTCTATTGCCGCAGGCGGAGCGGAGCTCAGGAGACAGGCGCGGAGCGGAGACCGGCGAGCAGTGCGCACACGTCACCAAAACCTCACAGGCAGGCTTCCGGAATGTCAGACACATGAACAATGCAATAAATACCGAAAAAAACACTATTCAATGCTACGATCACAATCAGCACATACATATATCTCCATATCAACTGTCCCGTCACAGCTGATGTCAGATCAAAGGAGACTGGCACCGTTTGTGCTGATTGTGAGGTTTTGGTGATGTGCGCCAGGCAGCCAAACTTCCACTGCGCCGGCTCCGCTCCGCCTTGCGCGGAAAGTAGACGTGGTTTCAGATGGCGAGCTTTTGGCGCACCTCGGCGAAGCCTTTTGGCACGAAACTGTCACTGCGCCGAGCCGAATCTGTCGGCACCTCCCCCCGCTGCGCCGCCACTCCCATAACGGCGAACCTCCGCCTGCGAAACTTGGACACTGTCCGCCTCTGCTGTTTCACCGGTCGAAACTAGCTCTGCGCGGGGTTCGCCTCACTGCGCCACCCCGCGCTGCGCCGGGAAACTAGAGCCCCAAGAGTCACCTCTGCTTCTGAGGACAAGTTCATCCGAGTCACCAGCCTCAGAAATGGCAAGTTAACAGCAGCTCAGATCAGAGACCAGATAAATGCCACACAGAGTTCTAGCAGCAGACCCATCTCTAGAACAACTGTTAAGAGGAGACTGCGCCAATCAGGCCTTCATGGTCAAATAGCTCTGTCTCCATTTTGGTCACCAGAGGTTGTAATAATCAACACACTCTGGAAATCATCTTCCCTTCCCAAATGGAGACTTATTTTATGAGCACGCAAACCTATACCTAAAAATACATCTAATTTCTACACCAAATTGTAGCAAGTTCAATCTCTTGAGCAGGTTGAAGAAGAAATAAAGCAAACAGGATTGTGGAGACTTTGTTCTCCTGTTTAGGTCCAAATGGAGTGAGAGAGCAGTTCGTTTTTTTTTTTCTGTGATTAACTTCAACACATGCGAATGTACAGTGTTTTTCTAAATATTGTACAATTTTCCATCAACGCCTGCCTGTGTGAATTTAAAGAACAAGAGACGTCTTTGTAAAGTCCTTTTGAAAATCAATGAAACAAGCAGAAGCAAACTTACCCTCTTTTACTGTGGCTCTCACAACTGGAGAAATATTATTAATAAAAGTTCTGTTTTGTCCAAACCCATTCTGCTTGTCTATAAACAGAATACAAGTTAACAGAGATTCTGTCTATTATTAGTAATTGTGGAAAATATTTGATATACTATTCTCATTAGGCTGTTACCTGTAAAACTGGGGGGAATCCTTATGTTATTCAGGGTTTACTTGGGAATTGGTTGAGTGGATGGAATTAAACTACAAGGAAGGAATAATACTATGTTCAAACTATGTTTTATGTAAAGCAAATATTACATCAAATATACGTGAAGACCTCAGTATTTCATTACAGAGCCCTTCTGTTCCTGCTGCTCTCCCTGCTTTCTGACTTTTCTCTTTCTGTTTCTTTGCATGTCTCTTCTACTGTGACATTAGCATTCAAGAATGGATTTGAAATGTATTCAGCCTGGTTCATTTTCATCTCACGAGCCTGCTTTTCCCCATCACACGATGCTTAAAAAGCTCTCATTAAACACAGGTGGAATGCAGTTCCCAGAAAATAAATGTAAAAAAAAAAAAATCCCTTTCATAATTATTCAGGACACAGTCCGTCCTATTCCCCATTCTGTAGTAAAGGGATTTTTCTCTCCCCTTTTAGCACCAAGTTTGTTAATTTCATTGCAGAATTTCTGGGGATTAATATGGTGAAGCTGATCCAGATTTAACGCTTGACCTCTATTAAATCTCCTCCAAAGTTAAACTCCTGTCTTAATGCTCTTTTCTCTTAACTGTCCTTACATATCAAATAACCTTTTCATGCGTTTTTCATGTCCACCCATGGACTTCAGAAATTTAGATTTGATTTTTTTCCCTTACTCATATTTTTAAACACAGGGTTAGCAGAAGGTGAGCGTTTGTCATTTTCATTTTGTTTTTTTCATTTAAAGGCCCCATGCTGTTCACTTTTTCAGGGTTTTATTTTACTTGCTGATATCCCTAGCATGATATACAGTACAGGCCAAAAGTTTGGACACACCTTCTCATTCAATGCGTTTCTTCTCATTCAACGCATTGAATGAGAAGGTGTGTCCAAACTTTTGGCCTGTACTGTATTTGTGGTTTTGAGTACCTGTGGTCTGCTAAATAAAGTTTCACAGCTCCTCTCTCTTGCCTTTCTCCCAGAGCTCTGGCAGCACGGTTCGTTTAGCCAATCAGAAGAGAGAATCAGCCCCTCTCCACTGATTGGCTGACTGTTTTCTGAGTGACATATGGTCGTGCCAATCAACCGACGTCACTGCGCAATGCATTCTGGGACGTAAACAATAGCGCACCGCCATATTGAGCGAGAGAAAAACAGAGCCAACGAGATACAGTAACTATATGAAAACTTGTCGAAAGCGAGTTATCATTTTATGTAAGATCGTCATGGCTACCGCTGAGCGTGATGTTATACAACCGTACGTACTTGAGCCCGACTCCGATCCCGAACCACAGACAAAGCCGGGATTGTGTTGCTATGGTGACGGCGGCGCGTATGGACTCAGCGGCCCCTCCAGGGATCAGCGAGAGTGAATGTTTGAAATGTTTCGCTTAACCCAGACGCTCAGGTTGTAAAACCTACAGCTGAGAGACTTTACTAAACATCAGGGAAAACATGCTGCAAGAAATGAGGCACTCTGCTTTGCTGTGGACATACTATGCCAGCACGGACCTTCCCTATCACGCAAAAACAATGAAAATTGTATTTTTCAGGCCATGTGGCCTTTAAATTATATATCAGAAAAATCCATATAAATAATCCACGCCATCCCATGTTTCTGTGATATCTGTTATTTTGATTTGTATTTAACTGCACTTGAAATAGGCCTATCAAACTCTAAACTGCCAATCCCCACAGTAAAAATCAGTCAGCGGTCCAGTGCCCTGCATCCATCACATAAGAATAATATACCTCAACTAACTTTGCATCAGATCTGAGGCAGTAATCGCTTTAAATTCAGTTCAGGAATTCATGTAATTGTTATTACATAGCAATTGTTATTATTACTGCCCTCCCTCAGTAGACACTGAAGTGGTTATCATTCTGTGGAGTACAGTATATGGCGTTCTGAGTCTTTGAGAAATTGAATTTAAGTCTCTCCATGCTTGTAGCTAACCACGTGAGTCGCAGCGTTTCACCCAGTATCATCCATGCCAACAATACAGGCTTGTGACTATTAATAAATAACACATCTGCCTCCACTGAATACACCTGTTGTGGGTAATTCTCCCTTATCCCTCCCACATATATGTATATATGTACATGCATTATTTATTAATAGCCACAATTCTACATCTACTGCCTTCTTCTACATTGACAAACAGCAGAAGATAGACATAGCGATCTTGAGCGACAGCAACATCAGGAAGAGGGAACATGAGAAGCTTGAAAAATCTATCTATATCTATCTATATAGATAGATATAGATAGATATATACGTGTGTGTGTGTGTGTGTGTGTGTGTGTGTGTGTGTGTGTGTATTCATGTTTGTGGGCAAATGTAGTTGAATTATTGATTCATTGTAAATAGGAATAGTTAATGATGTCAATGAAATACCAGGGGATTAACAGCTTGTTTATAGTTGTTGACCTATTTTTCTGTGACCAGCCAACCAAACCTAATATCTAATATACATTCTATGATTGAATCATCCCTGTCCACCTGCAGTAAATAATAATAATAATGGAATGGATCTGATTTGTCAAGTGCTCATCAGTCTTAATAGGCAACCCTCAGGGTTGATTACCACTCTGCAGCCGCAAGTTAGGAAAAAGAGGCAATCAATGAATCCAGCAATAATATTCTACAACTGTCCCATAACATGGCTGGGGAAAAAAACACAGCTTCCTGTAGACCCATCAGGAGAAAAGTGATGAGAGAAAACAGTGGAACTTTATGATTGTTTTAGCGCATAGGTTTGTGTAAGACAAACTTTATGATGCTGAAACAAGTTCAAGTCATTAATACTTTGTACCTTGTCCAAACCACGTTTTTGTTAGACCTCTTACTAATTTGCAGACTGGCTTTAAACATGCCTGGACTCCCCTGAATAAAAGTTAACATTATTGATTTTTGACATTCCACACCATGTGGACAAATTGCAAAACTGAGGGTGAATAATTTGGCGGGAAATTTCGGTCAGTCACGTCAATGCATGCTTTGACGGAGCTTTGAGATTCTTCCAAGCATGAGGAATCTGGTGAAGCAATAATCACCCTGTATAGTGAATTATACCAATCACAGCATGGCAATCGGTATAGATTAAATCAAATCAGAGCTGGCCTCCAGCATGGCTTTAGCAGCAGGAGGATGTTGGGTTGGTGTTGGGAGCTGCATTAAAAAAGCAGCTAAAGGGCAAAAAGCGGGCACTTATATAGACTGCTTTGAACACTTGATTGATAATTCAGTGGGTAGCTGATCAGATGTGATGCTTGCTGACTTCAAAGCTCTGGCAGAACGAACACAAGGCTTTATTAATGATCTACAGAGCAAATTAATTTCATTTGTTTATTTATTTATTTGTGTCTTGTCTTGCCATCCATCCCTTATGGGATTGTAAGACACCAACAACACAATTAAGCTACAAATCATTACAGTCACTTCAAATAACCAATATCGTCCAGGTAAACACTGTTTACACATAGAAGAAAAAAAAAAAAAAAAAAAAAAAAAGGAAACATTAAAGTAATATGTGTATCACTTAGGATAAGATAAAATATATATCATGTAAATCTGTGACTGCAAAAACCTTGTGTTCAAAGAGCTGTTAAAGTCTGTCTGCATCATTTAACCACATCAGATCTGGGTTTTCACACCTATTAAGTAATTTTAAGCGCAAACCATGATACAAAGGATAAGAAAACACAAGGTGAAACTCATTGTCTGTAACTCGTTCTCAGTTTCATTCACAATCACAATTGTTAATGATTAATACGTGTTCCCTGAAGTGTTACCACCTATGGTTACTGAAAATATGAGCTCTTACATGAAAGATCCAATTAAGTCCAAACCAAGAACAGCCTTCCATTTTGTAATGATGGTGTCACCTGAGGAATTAGTTTCATTAAGTGACATTATATTAGGGGACTGCAGTAATAATGCTCTGAGATTACCGTCCAGCCCTTTATATTCCATTAGTCTCTCAAGCCAGCCTCTCTTCCTCTCTCTTCTAATACTGTAGAGACATTCTGTACTGCAGTCTATTCAAATCTGAGTTTGAGGCAAAATTCGAACAGTGTTCATGAAAAAATGTTCCCCTCGGATACTGAACCAAGTTAAGACATTGCAATGCTAGCTGTTTTCGGCTAATTTATTTGCAACACCCCAAATTGTGCTGGATGGACGTAACACCAGTAAAACGAGTCAAATGAGACATTGTTAGACAAAATGTGTTAGCAGGAAGGCCAAATCTATCAAAAGATGTGCAAGTCTAGCTAGTGTTAGCTAGGCTTTGAGAAGAAGTCTCCAGTAGAACGTAATTACATGACTGCAAAATTAGGAAATGACTGATGGAAGTATTTGGAAGTGGGAGGAGCAGCAGGTTCTGCGGGTATTTAGCCCCTTTGTTTTTTCTCCATTTGGACTTTTACTTTAAACCAACCGCTTTATCAGGATTTTCCCAGATAAATAAAACAAATCACTTCAAAATGATTGAACTCTGTCTCTGAGAAATCATGTTTTTTCTGTCAGTACAGTTTGTCAGATGGCACAAAATAAAAGAAAAAAGAAAACGATACTCAGATCGGTTTTAGAATAAGTCTGTAACATAACAAAATGTAGAAAAAGTGAAGGGCTGTGAATACTTTCTGGTGGCACTGTATGTTTTCATGTAAACAGTCTTGCACCTTTGACATTTTTTCAATGAGCCTGAAATATTTCAACACAGTCCTTATTTGTTTGTCCCGATGTTTCAACCAGGAGAGTTTCATGTCTGTCTGAGTGTTGGAAATGCTCAAACACACCATCACGGAACATCACATTTAGCAAAATGAATTGGATTGTTACTTCCAGAACGCTGACTGCCCAAAAATAACCCAACCCACTCACCAACTCTTTTTGTGGGAGCCATGCATTTGTCTTGAGAGACTAATATGCCGTTGGACTTGAGGTAAGAAGTCTGGCGGTTACAGACTGAGCAGTTTGTGTCTTAGCAGGAAACATTTAAAATCTGTCCAGTTTTATCTCAGTCACTTCAGTTCTCCATTGCAATATTCCTAGCTCCAAATCAAGGCTTTCTCCCATTATCTCTTTACCCAGTTTCCCCTTGGGGATCAATAAAGTGTTTCTGTTTCTGATTTTTTGGCATTTCGCACTCTAGTTTTCATCACTTCTTGGACTTCAAATCTAATTTTCCCCTGGATTTTGGAAAATACCACCTCTTCCACTGCTTTCCCAGCCTTTTCTAAGTCTACCTTCACTCCAAGTAGTTGGAGCTCTTTCAACACCACCCTGTGAGCAGGTTTTTTCTTCTTTGCCAGATTTTCTACAGGTTTCCATTGCTCATGAAAACTTGCAAATCAAAGCTTAGTGGTCGATGTACTTCTTCTTTAGTTGACGTGTTGCCTAAATGCCCTCATTACACATTTTATATCAGTTATTTGTTCAGTGAAATATACAGTCACACTTGTCCCTTCCTCCTCCCCAGAGAAACTGAATGAGAGTAGAATGGACATTGGGTTGTTTACCAGTTATTTGGCTAGTTCAAAAGAAAATGATGACTGTTGTTGTTATGGTGACAACACATGCTAGTAAAGTTCTCTGTAAAATCCTCCTGTAAGGTTCATCCTACGTAACGTCCATAAAATCCTCAGTTCCCATCTAACGGCATGGCAACAGAGACAGTGCACAGGAGATGCCCCTCCATGCTTGAACTACTCCACCTCAGTCAGGCCACGACTTGCCACGAGTCAGTTTATACAGAAGTTTATATGGAAGTTAGCCAGCGACGATGGTCACAGTTCTTTGCGATGGCAGCAGTTCAAATGAAAATGGCCACTCTGACAGTTCTGCTGTGTGGATTTGAGTGGTTCTGCTCCCTCTCAGTTACTTTGGTCTTACCATTGCTTCCTAATTTCCCTCCTGTCTTTTGTCCATCCTTTACTGTAATTTTTCCCTCCTCTCCCTCCTCCCTGCATTCGTCTCTCTCTCTCTCTCATCCCTCTATTCTTCTTTCCTTTCATCATCTATACCATTTCCTCCACTCCATCCCTCCCTCCCTCTCTCTATAGCTCTCCATTTAATCCTGCCTGCTCTATGCTCATGAAACACCTAGTCAATAAAAATGATAAATCCCCTCTCACACACACTTTATTTTCTCTCTCTCTCCCTCCCTCTCTCTCCCTCTCTCTTTTTTCTGTGTCCCATTTCATTTTTTCTTTGTCTGTCTTGCTCCTCTCTCTCTCTCTCTCTCATTGTCCAGTCAAGGTCACCTTTCCAGTCAAGAGGGCAGTCGGGCAGGAGGCTGTGTGTGTGTGTGTGTGTGTGTGTGTGTGTGTGTGTGTGTGTGTGTGTGTGTGCGTGCGTGTGTGTGTGTGTGTGCGTGCGTGTGTGTGTGTGTGTGTGCGTGTATGTAATAAGCACACTTCCTCACTTTAACATTGTTATCAGGCTAGTGACAGCTTTGCTACTCTCTCTCTCTCCCTCTCTCTGTCTCTCTCTCTCTCACACACACACACACACACACACACAGGCCAGCTTGGCTAACAGTACGAGAGCTGAGAACAATCCATTGCTGTCGCTTTCCATCTAGTCCTCTATCACTGACCAGGTGGGCTGCAGAGTGTTGTGTGTGTATGTGTGTGTGTGTGTGTGTGTGTGTGTGTGCTGTGGTGCAAAGCTGTTAAAGTGCTACCTTAAAGGTGACCTCCCCTGCAGATATAGCACTCAACTATAAACTACCTCAAACAAGACACAAGGGGATGTGTGTGTGTGTGTGTGTATTGTCCATCCTAACCTTAACCTTTACGACTACTGTTGCTCTAATAGTATCAGACCAATTTGTACTCTTACTACTTTAATGTCTTCTAACATCCAGGGCAATCCCTGGATGGCATAAGACGTTCAGGGGCGATCCAGGGCGAGTGTCATGATCCTGTGTTGGACATGTGTGTGTTCCTCTTGTGTTCCTGTAGCCCTGTCCCACCTGCTCTTCCCTCCCTGTTCGCATTGTTCTCTCAGCTGATCAGCTCCCTTGTTGTTCCTGGTTGGCTTACTAATTCAGTTAGTATTGAAGTCCTGTTCTCAGTTCCGTCGTTCTCTTTTGCTTGTTCCTGAGTTCCTGTGTTCCTTGTGTGCACACCTGCCTGCTTTTAAATAAACCATCTACACTTCAGTCCAGCGCCTGCTCTCCTGCATTTGGGTCCCCTTGCATGCCTCAGCATTACAGCGAGTGTAACACTCTGTTCTGTCCTAATTGCAAAATGATCAATAAAGCCAGACTTAGCTTACAACATTTTCAAGTGGATATTGTGCATGTGCTCAACAAAGTCAACCTATAATTCCATCCCATCGCTCAACATATCTGACATCATTTGACAGGAAACCCCTCTATAGGGGAGAGTGGGGTAAGTAGTGCCAATTTTTACTTTAAGTGCCTTTAAAGCGAGGGGATTACAGTAATGCCTCCAACTAAAATATGCACATATAGTTTAGGATGTTGTGCATCCCTGGGAACAATCACTTTGGATCTTATATAAACTGTTTGAGAAATATAGCTTTCCCAAGCCCACCATTTTGAAAAAAATGCATCCCCCAGCTGTTTTGAGCTAACATCATGCTAACTGTATAGACTCATGGTGTAGCTTACTAAAGTACTAAAACCTGTGTGAACTGTTTTCAGAGTTTTCGATAATTGTTCAAACACAGCAATCAAAAAACCTTGATCATAGAAATTTTACTTTGGAGGGCAAAAAAATGTTTTTTGAACTGAAATGTTCTTACCTCTCAAGCCATGTGTCTCCCTTCTTTGCAGGATGAGTGAAATGGATGCCTCTTCAAAAATATGTGGTCACATGACCAACTTCTTCTATGGTTTTCTAGATAACAGGGGTGGCACTACATGCCCCTTGGCACAAATTACCCCACTCTCCCCTATGACTTTTTCCCTCACAGGGATGATTGTAGAAGTCACTGAAATGGACCACAAAACTGTCTCTCTTGCATATATTTCTTATTCATAACTGTGTGTTTTCACACCTGTAGTCCCTTTGCTGTGGTTTGAATCGGTGGAATAATTGATCCTTTGTTGCATTATTCATTTGGTTTGGTTTGATTTCACACAGCAAAAAATTCAAATGAAACAAAATGTATCAACAAAAGCCAAATATGACTGCTGGTTTCACACCTACCCAAACAAACCGTACTAAGGGGGTAAACGCACCAGAGTTGGATTCAGTAGGATTAAACAAGGCAGGTGTGAAAGTGCCCTAAGAAAATGTTGGCAGCATGCAGTACAGTTTATGTTGTAAATACATATCCTCTGTTACAAAGACCACATCCATTTAAAAAATAATAATTATAATACTAAATTCTGTCAGTTTCAGTGGCAGCAGATGTTGGTTTGTTCACATGGCTCATGATGAGCTGGATTCTAAACAGTTAGTTGAACAGAGGACTTTGAAAGGCACAATTATAAACTGAAGTGTCCACAGGTTTAACCAAACAAATTAGACAATATCCCCTGACTTTGAACCCTCACAGTGGTCAGTGGTTCACTTAGGCTGAAGAAAGTAAGATGAAGGGAGCAGGGAACCAGTGATCAATCAAATCAACTGAAAACTAGAAAATACCCTCAGTGGAGGTCAGACCTCTGCCAAGGAGGCAGACCTGGTATTTGCTTTCACCCCATAGTGTATTCTGTCTCTGTTCCGTCAACTGTTTGGATCTTAAAATCAGTTGAACTACCTCCACTGGTTGTGTTACGTCTGCAGAAACTAAACACATCTGAGACAGATGGTGCACTCAGCAGAGCAGCCATTCACCTCTATTCATTTTATTTAGATCACAAAAACAGCGATGATTAAACACATTTGAAGTGTTGTAGAAAGGGCTGTGAAATTACAAAGTCCTGTATGTCATTTCATTCAGTACTACTGAAACAGTATTTTTACAGTGGAGTTTTAACATTGGAGTCATGGCAGTGGCACTTCCACGTGAAATCTGCATGAAGTCAGTTAACCAAACATGGGACCGAGGTGAAGGAGGCAAACTACAACACAGTTACAGTGCTGCTTCCGTTTGACCTCGTTGCATCTTTTGGTCGATTGATGTAAAAACTGAGTCAGCCTCTCTACATAATTTCATTCAGAAGTTTTTCGGATGTCTTGCTCACAGACAGACAGACAGACATGGCAAATACATAACTTCCACCACCTCATTAGCAGAAGTAGTTAGGCGTCCATGCCATCACACACATGGACAATTAAACTGTATAAAATCAGTAGCAGTTTCTTTTAAATAGTCACTCCCTCAAAGTATTTTAACTGTAAAATCACCCAACTGGGAGCATCAGTGACACGTGTTAACTTTCACAAGCAGTCCATCTCGATGGTCTAGATCTAAATGACATAGATTGTGGTGCAGCATGCCTTAAGAAACAGGCTGAAGGAAGACAAAGGGTAAGTGGCTGGAGAAGACCGGAGAGTGGGAGAAAAATGTGGCAAGCTGATAAAAAATAATCTGGTGAAACAGTCTAATCAATTAGAGGAGCTAAGCTGTTCCACTGAATGTCTCAGACAATCCGGTTTTACACTTTGCAATTAGTTTTACAGTGGTATTAAATACGCCCAGCTCCAATGGCATTAACCACTGATCTGGGGCTGGAAATTAAATTATGTCCATTATCCAGTTGAACAATGGAATTAATTTTCAAGTGGTAGGCCCTATTAGTGACCTGCAGTTTTTTTTTTTTCCTCACACACTTTTTCTGCTCAATGTTATGTTAGAATCAGTATATTAATTCAATAAGTTTACTTGTAACTACTGAACTGCTGCTAATTTTTCTGTTTCTGTGTTTGTACCACATTTTTACTACAGATCAGTTGCGGTTTTCTGTAAGTGTGTGTGTGTGTGTGTGTGTGTGTGTGTGTGTGTTCTTATCTGTTTCGCTTAAACTAAACTTGCCCACTAAACTCGCCCATCTGTAATTTAGAATAACAAGATTATTTCTAGCACTGGGGAAGGTGCCTCAGGTGTCTTTTTTGTGATGTAAACTGTTTAATATTGTGGATATCAGTTTTATTTTGTATATGCTCATGTCATGTGTTTTTTGTTTATTTTCTGTGAGCTACCTTATGAGAGTCAAACACTTGTAACCAAACTCCTAATTATACTTGAGATATGGAAATAACATATCTCTGATGTGTAGACACACGGTAATGTCTGTATGTAGCAAGGTTATGATTGTAAAGCGAAACTAACAACTAAAAGAAGGTGTGAAGAAACATTTTAGTTAACTGAAATAAAAATAAAAACTAGACTTTCGAAAAACAACCAAAACTAACTGAAATGGTATTGTGTATGTACAAAACAATCTAAAATACAAATCTAAGAGAAAATGTGTTTATTCTGAGAGTTTGTCAGTTTGGTCAAAATTGTCAACACGTTGACTGGGACATATTACATCCATATTCTGAACTTCTCAAATACTGTCCCTCACAAACAATCCCCATAGAATAATAACAACAACAATAATAATAATTATGACACTGAAACTAACTATTTTTAAACGAACAAAACTATATTAACTCTAATATCTAGTTTTGGATGGGTATGTGGACTTTAACTGTATGTATTTTGGGCAACGATTGAAATAGTAGTCCAGCCTGGAAGAACCTTTGTTTGTGTGTGTGTGTGTGTGTGTGTGTGTGTGTGTGTGAGAGAGCGTGAGGAGTCGGTGTTGTCAGGTCTTTTGTGTGAAGCTGAGGTGATTCCTCTTCTTTCTTATCTTGTTGTTCTCTTGTCTCTGTCAGCCAGCTGTCTGCTGCACAACTGCTCACACACACACACACACACACACACCTACAGCACACACATACCAGATGCTCTGATACACACACACACACGCACACACACAGAGAACACTATCAGACGGCAGAGCATGTTCTGTCTCCTCTGTCTCTACAGGAATGGTTTGTTTTGACCACTGTCAGCACCCAGCATTGTGTGTTATGTGTGTGTGTGTGCGTGCGTGTGTGTGCGCTTATGTATCTATTCCTTTCCCTCAACACCAAAGCACTGTATAGCTCTTCAGAGTGGCTTACACCCTCCAAAACAGATGCACCAACACACACTGCCATCTTGAAGCTGCACTTTATTTTTCTTCTGATGCTCATTGACCAGATCCACACGCTGGCCATGAAGCTCTCACACGTCACTCCGTTTGGGAAGCTCACGTTCTTTCAGCACACGTTAAACAGTGTGATATTGCTGTGGCCCAGGTTTCACGTCAGACAAACGTTGGAGGTCTAAGAAAACCTTCTCATTTTACAGTTTTTCCACTGAACAAAAACAAAGAATAGTGGCAGCCTAGAGGGACACTGGGCCACATGAACCAAGAGAAAAGTGAATGGAACATCCAGCACAGTTTACTTCCAGGCTTTAGTCAATTTAAAAAATAATTGTGGCCAAGATGATGGATGAGTTTTCATATTTAAATTACTCCTTCCTTATCCTCCTGAGACCTATTCAATGATGTCCTCTGTAGTGGACATCAATTGATTGTCTATATCCTTTTACTCATTTGAGCCACCCTATCAAGTCCTGGTGTACAGAGGAAATTCAGGCCTTTCCAATGATGTCTCATGTGATAAGGTGGGATGAGGGGAACACCCACTTTCTATTGAGCCAAAATGGCAGCTGCAGAAAAACGCACATGTTGTGAAAAGAGAAACAGGAACTCAAATATTGTTTAGCTATTGGTTTTTACTTATGAAAATTATATATTTTCTTGTTAATGGCATTGATTGTCTGTAATTGATTATCTGTGGTTATTTGATTGTTTTTTTTATTTAAATTTAAAATTATCTGTTTTTTACAGTAAAATCCACTACAGTGGACGTACTGTAAAATCTAAAATAAAAATATTTTTGTGAAATTCTAAATTGTGAGTTGTGGTTTTAACTCTAAATAGACAAGAAATCACAAAAAAAGTTAAATTGGAAGACACTTTTTTTCCTCGGGTCTCAGGAGGTTATATTGTTAGTGGCCAGCTGAGATAGGTGTGTATCCTTCATGTTTTGGGGTTTCCATCCCTTATGTTATTCATGTTCTGGGGTTTCAGCACACGCCCCAGAACCTCTATAAATAGGGTTGACTGCCACACACCTGTTTTGCCACTTCCACCTGAGTTGCCACTTTCACCTGAGTTGCCACAGGATGCAGGTTATGTTGGGCAGGGACAGCAAGAAGCACATGTAAGTTTTGATTTGTTTGTTACGCTATTTTATTGATATTAAATGGGGTGTATATTCATGTGGAGTGTGTTTTCTTGTTCTAGTGCAGTTCATTTGCCTGTTGCTACTCACCACTTGTGAGAGGGGAGTTTTGCGCCCTTGGTAGGCGAAGCGAGGTGTGTGGCATTATTTTGTTTTTTTTAGTTGTTACTTTGATATAATTGTATGCACTAAGTGTAGTTTAATTGTGCTATATTTGACTGTTATTGTTGATTGTGATAGTAGAGTCTGTGTTTTAAAATATAAACTGTTGAAATGAAATTATATTAAGACCTTTTTTAATATGCAAAATTATTAATATTTTGCTATGTGTTTTTTAGTTTCACGGTGCTCATGAGGAAATAAAATTTGTACCAGTTGAGCTCTACGCCTCCTTATTGATACCAAGGGTTGCTACATATATTATAATGCTATCCTATGACAGCTAGTGCATGGGGGAGTGCTGATGTGCTAATGGATGACCAAATAGGCCCACTGTTGATTTAGTTTGAAAAGTCAGCAGAGGTCCCTCCAGATTCACTTGTGTTTTTTGGAGTTGGTCAGTGAGGAGGTGGTGAGGTTGGCTTCAGAGGTCTGACGCAATACTGACTCCAAACCTTTGTCCAAATATAGCCCAGAACTCTGGCTCGACCACATTTTCTCCAGAATCCATTTGGTTTCCACTTCCACTTCCCCGTGTGTGGTTCAACTGCTCTTTAAAAACTTAGACATTTTTATCTCTGTTTCTCTCTTAAATGGAACTTGATCTATGCAATTCTGCTGCTGCTGTCCGACCCAAATCATAGTCTTGCTAATGGCACACATTTACTGTAATATGTAGCCGGCTGTTCTGTGAAGGGCCTTGCTCAATAATTTTACGGCTACAATAATTTCTAGCTCGCTGCTGAGCCATAAAAAAGTAGCTGGTTAGCCGCTACCGTGTGCATTTCTTCGTCCAATCTGTTCTCTTTGTTCAAGGATGACAACAAATGTATTCATGAATTAATAAAAGATCTAAGACAGAGTGCTTCAACAGGAGTATTAAGAATGCTGAGGGGGAAAGTGCTGTTATCTGGAACCAAATGTATAGTTTAGAGGAGACTCACTGCCACTCCAAGGCTGCAAGGCTCAGCATGGGTGGCTAACCACTCAGCTGTTCGCAGTTTGTTTTTTAAAATAATATTGACTGTGTTCAGGTCATAAAAATGTGCATTTCTCTTTATGCAAATGTCCAAACGAATTAGAAAAACACATTTGTTTCTCCCATAGATGATTTTGATCTGAACTAACAAATCAGAGAGTTTCTACGCCTGACCCTGTGGTGAAGACAAACGGAGCTGTGTTGGCTCTTCTGTTTCTTCAGCTCCCCACCTCGATTGTGATGTGAGTTGAAAATGGCCGCTGTGGGACTGCAGAGCGTTCCTGGCGGGAGCCGTGGTGCAGCAGCAGCAGCAGAGCAGGTGTGCACTAAAGAGTGTGACGCTGGTTTCATCTGCAAAAGCCTTCAGTCCAGAGCGCTGAGTGATCACCTCCAGCTCTGTGTGATCTGCACATCTGTCTGTCTGCAGCCTGTCGCTCACATACAGTGGACAACTCTGTTTGTGTGTCTCTGTATGTGTGTGTGTGCATGTGTGAGAGAGAGAGAATTTCAATTTTTGCTGTGCATGTACATCTGTGTGTGTGACTGTATGCAAGGTAAGTGCAGATGCACTGTGTGTGTGTGTGTGTGTGTGTGTGTCCCCAGTGACCTCATATCTCAATATCAAAGACTGCAGCCATCTCACACTGAGGTGTCTGCCACCATTAGCATTCTGCAGAATTGTCAGTTCTTCTATTTGTGCCTTAGTGTGTGTGTGTGTGTGTGTGTGTGTGTGTGTGTGTACAAGGTCTTATTATTCACTCCAAAATAAGATTTCAATGGGAAAACACATGATACACACACACACACACACACACACACACACTCACCAGTCTGTCTGGCAGTTATGAGGAAGTCTATTCACCGTGTCATTCAGGTTCATGAACTGTGTGTGTGTGTGTGTGTGTGTGTGTGTGTGTAATACCCATAATTTGACGTGATGATGCATTAAATTATGATGGAAAAGAACTAGACCAGCATTTTAGTATCAGGTACTGTCCATAATTGATGGGTAGATGTATTGCGAACCAATCTGGCATGTGCATTTTTGAATTAATGTGATAGAGAAACTTATTTGACCTTGGATGGCAGCACAAATAAGTGTTACTTAAAATACTTGTCACCATTGCGTGCTAAAATAATAACTTAATTGTAATAACAATTAAGTTATTAATTAAAATAATAATTTTATAATACAAACCAAAGAAACACAGGCAGAGGAAATAGAGGAACATAGGAAATACATGGCACTACCTGTTTTAGTGTTCAGGCTAAACATGAACTCTGGACTCAAAGCAGGTAACAAAATGTCAGCTGCAGATAATGAAGATGAACTTTTTTTGTTATTTCCTATCTGTTCTCTATAGACCTGGGCAGTCACGTGACAATTCGAAGACCCTTGTGGTTCCAGAATAGTTTTTCCTATGAGCTTTATTACAGAGTTTTATCAAGGTACCTGAGTTTATATGGTTCCACATATTCAAGTGGTCTGAAATGTGACAGGAGCAGAGATTAGAGTGATTAAATAAGATCTGCATTTTGAAATTGAGAAAAACGAGAAAAAAAGTTATGGGTGCCAGACTGTACCTAATGGCACCAATCGCAAAAGAACTACAGTTTCCATCATACATTTCAAGAGTACTCTCGAGCATAACGGCTTCATACATAATGTTAGCTGGTGAGCGCTGCGTTTGAATGGTGACTGAGCGAGCAGGACAGCGACAGTGCAGTGTTTTGTACTGGATTGTGATCAGCGCTCTGCTGTCCACAGCTGTTCTGCTTTTCATCAGTTTCCAAGGCCTCAGAGCTTAAAGAAGGGTGGGCCAGAGTTATACGGCGAGAAACTTCATTTCTTAAGGACACTCTTTAGCAAACTAGTAATGCTAGCTAACGTTAATGCTAACCTTATCTTAATCAGTGTTACCAGTGTTGACTAATGTTAATGTTACTGACATAACTCACTCAGCCATGGTTTGGATTGTGGGTAGTGTAGTACTTTTCCTTGACACCATGAATTAAACTTGATTTTCTAAAAACAGGGTAGATTTTATACAGACTTGTAGCTTCTACAGGAGCAGAAATCATTGTTTTACAATCATACAGCTCATGGTCAGTTTGCCTTCAGTGTTTACAACATTACGGCTAATAATCATAATCCTAGTTACAGAATATCATTGGGATTTCACTTTCGGAACCTCAGTGCCCAGGTCCATTACTGTTCAGTTGACACAAGCTGGGTAAATTTCCATTCATGTGAATTTTGAATTTGTTCATAAGAAAACCTGAATGGTAACACCGGAAACGTGCAAAAACTCCTTCAATTTGCATAAAACTAAATGCGGACAAGACTTACTGTGCTGTGAGATGCTGAACTGTGATGTTGAGATGTCAACCTTTCTGAACCAAAGATACGTGGCATTTCAACATTTAGACTCACAGCCAATGTGATGGAGCCTGCATCGTTATCAATTAGCTACCACAACTACTTGCTTAAGTTGAGGTTAAGGTCTTGGTAAACATTACAAAATGTTAGCGAACGTTCGCCAGCAGCCTACTGCTAGTGAAAGTTAGCTAAAAGTCCTGTTGATTGTGCCATCCACCACCCCACCAGCTATTACAGTAAAAAGTGCAGAAATAAAATTAGATAAATAAACTAGAAATATATTTTAAAAAAAAAAAGTCTTCATTCACCAACGTGCAATATTAGTTTGGTGCTCAATAAAGAGAAAAGAAAGTCTAAAAAAAGAAAAGAAAGGTAAATTTTTTTGGCCTGGCCACTTTTCTCAGTTTATTGCAGTCATTTGTCATGTTATGGTAGATTTTGTGTGTGTGTGTGTGTGTGTGTGTGTGTGTGTGTTTTGATTTGCCAAACACTTCACACTTGACATCCATCTCATCACATCACATTTTGGGACATTTTGCCTCACAGGAATTGTTCCAGGTGAAGTCTGCTGCTGCAAAGAGGGAAAACAAATGCGCCGACAGCTTCCCATGTAGCATAATACAGTGTACTACAGTAAGGTGCTTGATGTGTGACAGTTTTCAGTCTGTGCTGCAGCTGTATGACTCCACAGAAGAGTCGATCCACTGGAAACCAGCCGTCACTTCGATCACAGCGAGAGCTGACGACCATCTGCCTGCCGACACAGCCGCTACCCCACAGACAAGACGACAGGACTCCCATCACGACTCCCATCACGTTCTCTGTCAGGGTTTCTTTCATGTTGATGAATCTTTCTGTCTTTCTGAACACGGTTTCCTTTTCTACTCTTTACTGTCTAGGCATCTGTCCATTCCTTCTTTCCTTCTTTGCAATTTCAAGACATCTGGATTAAAAAAACAGATCATCTATGAGAAAAATAACTTTCTTTAATCCAGCAAACACCAAATCTGAATACTGATTTCTGCCACTACACATAAATGGATGCTGTTGCATTGCATGTACACTTTCGTTTCCTCAATTTCAGTCGGTCATCAATTTTTTTTGTTTGTTTTCCAGCTAAATGACCCAATATGGGTCTGAAAACATCTGTGGCAGGCCTTACAACAATGGTGTTGCTGAATCTTGAGTTGACCAGACAGACTCAGGTCAGCTTGCAAGTCCTTGTTTTTTAACAGCTATACGAGCCTGTGTGTGTTATGACTCTCCAGGGAAATTTCCATTACACACTTTGAAGTCTAGGGCCAATTTATTACATCCCTTTTCTGTGTACAAAAGAAAATTAAAGTTAAATTTTGAAGTCAAATAAGATATAGATTTGGGTGCATCCCTAACTTGGAGCGTGAGCTAACCACTAGCGCTCTCTAGAACCCTCACCACACTTTGAGACATAAAATGTCCACTAGGCCCCTGGGGACTTAGACATTACAATGTGAGGAACACCAGGCCCTTGGCATTTAAGAGGTGGTCTGACCATGAGGGCCCCTGGGGCGGAAAGCGTGAGCTTACTACTATCCACCACAATTTAGTGATGATTTTGCAAGGAGGAAGGCAAGAAAGACACCAATATAGGAAAGATAGGGGGTGAAGGTCTCAAAAACGTATGTGTCCAGGGACCTCAAGAGACCATGATAGGGCCCTGGCATAGCGTGACTAACAAACAGCTCACAGATCAGCTGGCGATGTATTTAATGTGCTCTGCAATGTTCACTATTTGTCAGTAAAAATAATGATTTGGGTTAGAATGCGGCTGCAGAATCCAGTGGTTCCAGGCCCATTTAAGAGAGAGACATGCAGATAAAAACTAAAAATTTGAAATGTCAGGTTTTAAATCACAGACTGTGACAGGTATGATGATGCTAACAGCCCAAGGATTTTCTCCACTGTGAAAATGTCATCCAGAATTCCACATTGGACAAAGGTTTGTAGTCAGCACTATGTCTGGCTTCCAAGTCAAGTGCACGAGGAAAGGGAAGTCCATATTTGGTCATACTGCCCATCTCAGGCTTACGTCATACTTGCTGATTAGTGGCCAATCAGAGAGCACCTTGCCATCGCCACAGTCAGCTGATGATGCAATCTGAACTTCCTCCAGCCTCCTCCTCAGCAGACATGAGGGCAAATGGGAAGGAAAAGAAATACAACAACTTATTTTCTGATTGACGGAATTGATTTACAAAGTGATAAAGCACACTCGTTTTTCCCCTGTGTACAAAGAAACACACTCACACACATGCACACAGCCACAGCCTGGTGTGTGCCTTTGTGTGTGTGTGTGCGTGTGCGTGTGTGTGTGTGTGTTGGTGCAGATTATGCACCCTATATGTCTGTAGGCAGTACAGCAGCTTCAGTGAGAGCTGCCTCTGGCTAATGTAACAAAGACTTTTTTTTTTTCAGGTGAAGGTGACAGGAGTACAATCCAATACACACACACACACGCGCGCGCATGCACAAACGCGCACACACACACACACACAGGGTGAAACTCTCACAAACTGCTTATACTAGCATACAGACGTTTTGAAAATACACACATTTACACATACATAGATGTAATGCACGCACACACACCCGAGCCTGCCTGCTGTTCAGGCTGGCTGGTTTTAATGAGAATCATGAAGCCAGGGGAGAGGATGGGAATACCCTGACATGGAATAATATGTTGACAGCATGTTATTATTGTCTGTTGTGCCGGTAAGATAATAAGATGTAAGGTAATGCTGCTCTGCTGTCCTGTGGGGGTGAAATGTCTCCAGCCTCCCCAATTAGAATATCTAATTTCTGCACAAAATCCGTCCTCTGTTGTTACCAAGGAAAAATAGCTCTTGATTTTAAAATCAAGAGAGAGTGGGGGATTGCATCTGTGAACATCACTGGGTTTAAAAAAAAAAGAAAAAAAGAAAAAACCTCAAAAGATAACAAATCATTACAAACTGAAAATTAATTGAGACAAAGCAATAAACAAAAAGGAGGCAGAGGAGGATTAACCGAAAGCAAGAGAGGAATTTAAAAACAAAACATCACAGTCATGAAAAGACAGCAAATTAATAAATAATGACAACAACAGTAACTCTCAAAGTTATTATTATCAGTATGGAAAATATTACATGCCTATTATGGTGGTAAACACAGCTTTGTGTATGGACTTATTAAAGCTGCATGAGGCACTTTTGCATTTGGCCACCCCAAATAGAGGAGTAACTGTTAGAATCTGAGATAAATTCTGTTTTTTACCTCTTGGATCTTACATGAATGGACATAAAACCATCTAGTACTGATAATATTTTGCTCACATTTTGAGGGCATGGAGTCAAGGAGCTGATGGGTGCTTTAAAAACCTGGTGTGCTTTGGTTTTACTACAAAACAAGCCTCAAGTTATTAAATTGTTGTGATTGTTTTGCTTTCTTTTTCTTTTTCTGTTCCACATGATTAGCAAATAGAAATAAACCAAGGACATGAAAACATAACTAGAACAACCATTTTGTTGCAAAGTTAGATCATGTCCAAAAAGAAAAAAACAATCAACCACCAACTACATCTTTTAGCAGACATTAATTTTTAGTCGGTCAGAGTTTACATTAAAGTTCAGTGGAACAAAGTTTTGCTTGCAGATGTCTTGTCCAACTTCACATGGTCAGTGATTTCATGATGTGCTTTCCAGTGCCTTTACAGACAGAGGGCTCAGCTTGGAGAGGAATCTGCACTGTGCTTGGAGTGGAGATTAATCTTGTAGGCGTGATTCTTTTTAAGTTTAGTATTAAGTCAGGTTAGGTCAGGCTGTAAACATGGCGTGTCTTTGCTAGCTTACAACTGCTGGGTTAAAAAATAACCCAACTTTAACCCAACCCCTGGGTCAAAAAGGGTTCAACTACTTGTTGTGTGATTTTGACTCAAGAAACTGGGTTATGCATTTTGACCCATAATCTGGGTTAAATAAATAACCCAATTTCTCTTTGAACATGACCCAGAATTGTAGTCAATATAACCCAACTTATAGGTCATATTCATTTAGCCCACTCAACCCAAAAGTTGAGTGGGCTAAAACTTTCACACAGTATTCTTACTAATTAAGCACTTCCACATTTATATGATTTTACTGCACGTTTCCACACAGTGTTACAGACACTAACACACATAACGCTATTCAATTCTGAATAGGCAAACACACACAAGTGCAGTATCAGCAGCTAATTCAATTTTAAGCCCGTGGGTGGAGCCAAGCCCTGACTACAACCCAATCCCAAAAACACACATCACTCACGGTTTTACACTGTTAAATTATCAAGTTGTAAATTCTTCAATAAATAGACAGTAAATAGTCTGTATAAAATGTGCAAACATGCAATGTGCAAATATTCTGTGCAAACCAATAATAAAGTGCAAATATTGCCACTAAAGTGCCAAGTGCCATTATTAAAGTGAATAGTTAAGTTGTCTGTTTAAAGTGCATTTTCTACCAACCATGTTGTGCAATATTTACAAGCAAAGCTATCAGTCACTAGTAATGAAGTGCTCTTCATTACACAAACTGTGCGTAAAATATTCAATCAATCAATCAATAAGCAATCAATCAATCAAACCCAAGTCTCTGACCCAACAATGGGTTACTCTCAGAAAAAATAACCCAGAAATATTACCCAACTGGAAAAACCCACAAATTGGGTCAAAATCAAATCCTTATAACCCAAGAAATGGTTATGGCTCTGGAAAAATAACCCAGAAATGTAACCCAACACAAGTAACCCAGGAACTGGGTTAAAGAAATAACTCAAGTGTTTTCTGAGAAGGTAAACAAGTCACTTCCCAGGCTCCCAATATAGTCTGGGAAGTTCAGGTCATTTTCCAACATGTTGGAAAGTTTTGGCATTGCTCTTGTAGTGTGAGAGGGCACAACGAGATGATTTGTCACACTCGCCAATCAGATTGCAGCGGGATATGACAGCACTCTGTTTGCTGCAGACAAACACAGTGGGGATGATGCAGTTTTTATCATGGAAACGTGTCTCACCTCCAACTCCCCAACTGTGTTGCTGTTTCATGCTTGTGAATCCCACTGGCAAGTCCAGAAGTAATTCCAGCGGATTTTGAGAAATAACTGACTCAATGAAAATGAATTCATGTGATTACATAATTTTCCCATAAAATGTATTGAAAATCTTAGATGTCTGTTACTGTTCTCAAGCTTAAGTTCCTATCTTGGAAAACATTTCCTCTAAGTAGGGACTTCTGTCTGTCGAATTTAAATAGATGTTGCAAAAAGATTCTTCTTCATCTTCTCATGCGGCACTCAGACAGGATCAGAAATTTCAGAGAAAAAAGCAAGTCATCTCATTCATCTTAAATGCGGATATTGTGTTTTGGCTATGGCAGTGTGTGCTGCAGGGTGTTCTGCCAAAAAAAGTTGAACCAGAATCAACATTTGCAGCAACTCAACCTGACATCACACTGCATTGGCCAATTGCGTAGCCGGTGGACAGACTGAGCAGGCAGACTGTGGACAGATGGACTGTGTTGTAGAGTGTGACCTGAACCCGACAGGCATTCTTTTTTTGTGTCTGAAGCTGACCTGAGCCCCAGTTTGTGTTCGTCCTCCATCATTAGGTTACATTTACTGCCTGAAATAGCCTAGTGTTGCCTTCAGAGTTGTCATGTAAACTCCAGCACTGTACAGGAAGTTGCCCAGAACAGACAGTAGGGCCATTAGTCTTCACTAAAATAATGCTGACATGGCCGAACCCAACCCAAACCTGAATATTATTTCCAAATTTCTGCCTGAACCCAGCCTGTTGGGTCCCGATGGGCTTGGATTGGGTATACACACTCCACATGTCTGTACAAACCTGTCTGATCCTGTCTGAATGCAGCCTTACTTGACATTGGCAGACGTTGTTGGACTTCTTATTCCTCCAAGGAACCACGCTATGCTTCCTTAAAAATTGGCTAAGAGGGAGCCTTAAAAGGAGGCTTCCCATATGTCCTACACGAAGGAGACATTCATAGATCCTAAAAATGTCTGCCTTCTACCGGAAAACACCACCTTAATAGGAAGCTCCCTTCCATTAGAAAAGAGCCTGTTGATGTCAGGAGCAGTCAGTTTGGTGTTGCTGTATGTGAAAATAACATCCATTCCTTTTAAGAACCAAGAAACCCTGTAAGGTGATGCCAGCAAGCTAAAAGTCACTTTCATATGTAGTTGAAGTGGAGGAGCTTCAGCCATCATTGGTGAGTCCAGATCACTCAGTCGTTTCTCTCGCCGCACTACAAGGGCTGGTAATAGAAAAGGTGACCTTTTAATCTTTTAATGGGCTGAGTGAGAAAAGTTTCTGAGGCAGTGGTGGAAGGAGCACATTGCCTTCAGCCGAATGGAGAGAAAATCAATGCGGACAGCGGTGTCGGCTGGAAGGAAAACAGTAGTAATGGCAGAATAATGCTGGTCATAATTGTTAGCTGTAACCACTTCTACACAACAGTGGCACACATGTTAGCTGGAGGGTGAACTATTGCTTTAACTGATTTTCTTTATGGTGCAAACCAGCCTGAAAATACAACACAGCAGTGTGTAACAGCATGACTGCCCTCACCTGTAAAGTGCGTGCATGTGTGTGAGAGAGAGTCTGTGTGAGCCCCCCTCAGCATGCGGCACCTCTCACCTAAGATGACAGCTCCACAAAACGAGGGATAACAAGCAATTAGAGTCGTCTGTTCGTCCAATCAGATCCTAATTAGCATGAAACACGATTACCAGCTAAAAACTGCAGATAAGGCCCAGATGACTCAAATGAGAAATGATTCACCGGCGTAAATGTTTCACATAAATGAATTTTAAAGGCGGCAAACAGCAGTCATAACAGCTTGCGGAGGCTTCGGGCGAGAAATTTATTCAGAGGGATGATTTACACTGGTGGATTCAGGGCTAAAATGCTAAATGTGAAGCAGGGGTTACTGTTCGGTTTATTTGTCTGCTCGGCAATGAGATTAGATTACAAAAGCACAAAAACTCGAGGATCAGATGCTGCTGACATGCACAGAGGCACAAACAGTGCAGTGGATTAGAGGCTGGTTTCACACCGGAGACAGCAGTAATGAAAATGTACACGCTCGTGTTAGTGTCAAGTGATCTGAAAAACCACTGCAGAGCTTTGGCTGTTTCATGTTGCGGAGGATCAGCATACAGCGTGCTCACAGCGCCGTGCGTTCGACTCAGGTGGATGATTTGTGATGCTTCCCCTCTCTATCTGCCATCTGCCTTGACTCTTCATACTGTATAATAAATAATCCCACCGTCTAATAAATCTGTTGAAAGATCATTTTACAATATAAAAAGTTTCATCTCAAACTGAGATGGCAGCTGTTTCACAAAGGTGACACCTGTACTCTTACAAAATGGTAATAAATTATCACGTTTATATGAATTATGGCACTTTTCAATTTGAATTATTGAGAGTTGTTGATAACGCTTAACATTACAGATTTAGAGATACTGAGTTCTGAAGTTCAGCAGCCTGTTGCATCAGCTATGTGCAAGTTTGAAAGTAAGGGATGGATTTCTGCTGTAACTTTATATAAACTGGTTGCATCATCATCATAGAGCTAAGACATAACTTAAAATTTACACTAACCCCCTACTAGGTATAAAATCATACCAAAATAAAAAACAGTATTATGTCAGAACAACTACAAAGTCTACAAGCACAAAATCTACAGAAATGTCGATTCATGATCCGGAGGAACAATCTCTCCCCTTTTACACTGGCCACACATCTTTTTTTTTTTTTTTCTCAGATGCATGCACATCAGAATTTGATCAATAAATATATATTTTAAAAGAAATGATTCCATCCACTTGATGTGCTTGATGACTTTCTTGATGACTATTTTTTTTTTTTTTTTTTTTTTTTGATGCATTCAAACCTAACCAAACCAACCTACTGTTCATATTATTATTAAATGATTAAAGAAGGGGGCGCCCCGGTGGCTCACCGGTAAAGCGTGCACACCATGTACCAGGGCTTAGTCCCGATCGCAGTGACCAGGGTTCAAATCCAACCTCAGGTCCTTTGCTGCACGTCATCCCCTCTCTCTCCCCTGCCCCTCCTGTCTATCTCTACTGTGACTGTCAAATAAAGCAGAAATGCCAAAAAAAAAGAATAAAGAAGTCATATATAGCATCATAACAATGTTTTTGTTATGATGGACTTTGTTCAGTTACACCGTTAGCACTTCCACTACACTTTAACAAAGGGTTAGGGTTGGGCATACATAGGATTTAGTGCCATCTTTACACCCAAACCTGTGTTCGAACTTACGCAGAGCTGGTGCAACAGGCTGCAGGTGTTTATTAGAGACTCCATGACACTTGATTCCATGTATGTCGTGGTGCTATTGGTTGAAATTTTTTGGTGCGGTCTATGCAGCAGGACATCGCTATTATAGTTTTTTTTTTTTTTTTCTGAATGTTGAAACACTACCAATTATTCTTGAAGCACTGGTGTGGAGTTTTGCAAAATAGCCTATAGTTTCAGAGGTAGTGTCAGCAATCAGAAAACTGTAAATTACAAACTGAGTGTAAAGCAGAGAATATGCATTTAGCTTGATACACTTGGTGTACAGGGTTGCCACTTACACTCCTGGTGTGCAGTCCATGCAAAAATCACAGAAAGGAAGAAGTTGTGGGTCGTACACAGGTCTGTCCATCGGCTAGTTAAAATCTTTTATTTAGGCTTTTACAAGCATTTGCACAGAGCGCTTTCGGCCATCCGGCCTTCATCAGTGTGAGTTACCAGGCAGTGCCTGCACTGATTTATCAGCTGTGGTGCAGAGCAGGTATGCTAAATCAGCTACTAATCACTGTCACCCATCCTGGAGTGGCAAGGAGGTCCAAGCCCCACACAACATGTCCAAAAAGCCAACAAACAAACAACAAACAATACAATATTATACAAATTCATGGTGAGCCAAAAAAAAAGCTTACATTCAACAACTCTGAAACTCAAAACTGTCACTGAACACATCGGGTACAATTACTGTTCATAAAACAGTACAGACTAAAACATGTAACAGTTAGTTGTTGTCAACAGGAATCAAAAAGGGCACAGATGATCGCTATTTATATTCTTGTCGACTGTCACAAAAAAGGGCACATATTAAAGTCCTCATTCATGCCAGAGGGAAAAAGAGTTTTTAGTTTGTGGATCCAAACATTCGCTTTGCAGCAGTTTTTTCTCATGGTTTGATACACTTGGTAAATGCTTTGGCTACAAGTGCTCATGGTTTCAGAAATAGTGCTTCAGGAATCAGTGTTAGTCTTTAAGCATTCAGACAAAAAACTGTAATAACACCTCTAGCAAAACTGTAACCTTTCATCTCTGCATCACTACACTGTTTTGGCAATTAACTTTCCACATTTACAGTTTTTCTCGATTGCTAAAACACAAAAACTGGTTCCTGTAGCACAAAAACCCAAACCTTTTTGTCATTCCCAGAAGCACACACGCATTTCCCATAACCATAAACACAATTCAACTGTTTCCACACGTTTAAATATTCAAAACTCTTTCTGCAAAACCTTACACAAAAGTGGCCAAATAAATCATTCATTGCACTGTGTTCATTCAGCAAACACATGCTCTCAATATAATTAACTCAAGTTATCATGACCTAAACTCAGAGACCACACCTTTCTCCAGGTGCAAACACTCAGCCTAAAAATTGTTAACACACCAGTCAGAATTGTGGGTAAATAAATAGGCCTGGAGGCATGTTCATGTGCTTTGGAACAGTGGATCACAACCATGCCGAGGTTGGTGGACAACAAAGAGGAAGAGGAAGAGGATGAAGCAACTTTACCTTGTGCCTTTTGAGAGGAATTCTGACAGGGTTAAGGAGCAACGATTCCAATATGTGCAGGTTATTGCTATACAACACAGAAATGTTATAGTATGTAGAGTAAAGGCCCATCTTTCATTCCAATACACACAGTGCTGTGTTTGAAGTCAAATGTGTGTTTTTGACTCCTGTAGAGAAGCTTTGAGATGGATGCCATGGCTGACCCTCATGAGTTCATCTTTATCGATGAAGCAGACTTCCATCTGACAAAATGGCGCAAAAGGGGCCGCAACATCATTGGACACCGAGCAATCACACAAGTTCCAGGCCAGAGGGGAGACAGCATCACCATGTGTGCAGCTATTAGCAATCGTGGCATCCTCCACTGCCATGCCATACTGGGTCCACAAGGGGATATTTCCCACGCTGCCTGGCAAGAACAGACATAATGTGTGATGTTGGCAAAATACTATGGCCTGACCCTGACCCTGACTGTGTGTGTTGTCTGAGGGTAAAAACTAATTGGGACCCAGAAGTTGGATGTTTGTACCGTTGGGTGTGAGTTTTTAGAATTGTGGGTGAAGATTTGAGAAAATGGTGAGTTGTTCCAGGAATTGTGTCTAAGCAATTGAGAAAAACTGTAAAATTGTGAAAACACCTTTACACACACTTCCAAATCAGAGCTTGAGCCACACATAAACATTTGGACAACACTAAGGCCATTGGAGGCCAGTTTTGGACAGAAAATGCAAGGGGAGAGAACTAGAGGATGAGGTGAAGATTTTTTTTTTCTGTTCTTTTGTTTGTTTGTTTTTTAGTATGTGCTTGCCATGAAAATGCAGCACATCTTATTCTACTGTATTTGTTGTTTATTACAGTGGAACATTTTCAGAAAAAAAAAAAAACTTTTGTACTGATAGTGTGCTCTGTTTGGAATGCACATCCATACCTTACACATTTATATCGGTGTATGTGTGTGTTTACTACATTTATGACAAAACCTTATTGCAAACTGCTGTTCTGCATACAGAAAAAGCAACACCTAGAGAAAAGTGTTTTTCATTGTACTATCAGTGTGTGGGTGGTGCTTTATGTGCTCTTTCAAGTGATTGTGTGTGTTGTGTATTGACACAAAAATATGAGTTTTTAAAAGAGGGTGAAGAGTTTTACAAGAATTGTTTGCTTCTGCAGGAGCTGTACAATTTTTTGCTGGTTTGGTGCAAGGTTTTGTGGTTAGTGTGTAGAGTTTTGCAAAAAGTAGCCTGTAGTTTCAAAGATAGTGTCTAATAATAACAAAAAGATCATTTAAAAAAAAAAAAACTTGTTTTCCAGGAAATATAGGGAACTTTAGTTTATTTCATGGGGACTATAACTCTTACAGTGTTTCAGAAATAAACTCTTCACCTCTGTTTGCATGAGCAGTAATTGCCACCATGGCTGAACAGACAAAGAAAAGAGCACCACCTGCAGAATCTCAACCTCCTGCAACAGAAACAGCAAGTCCCGCCCACACGGTTTGATTGGCAGGTGAACAGGTGCAAAAACACCGGAGCAAAGAGAGTTTAGCAGCAAAGCTGTAGACACATTTCATGTTATCAGCCAGTCACTGACAAGATGCACACTACCACCTCAGTTCCAAATTTTCTGATAAAACATTTGTTACCTAATATAACTTTCTCATCATGTAAAGTGCAAACTCTCAGACACTACAGTGATTTTTTTATATTAGGCTTCAGATGTCTGATGTGACACTGACTACACCAATCCCATATCTGGAATTCTAGTTCCACCACGTGTCCGCTTTAGTCCAGTCATTTTATGACTCAAGGTCAAACAAATTGCAACAGAAACAAACTCAATTGATTTTGTATCCTCGGCATGTCCTGAGTGAGGGAGAAAAAGCCCCGAAGAATCCCACTGGGGGAAAGTTTCAAAAAAAGACCAAAATATAGCCCATTCAAATGCCTATTAACTGACATTGACATATAACAGTCAAATACTAAACATTAAGGTGTGAATGGAACCCATTTAGGCAACCAATGAACATTAAGGAAGAAGGAACTTAAAACCAGTCTTTAGCAATTATCATTGCAGCATGTCATAACTGCTCCACTAAGGTGGTAGCAATCTTGAAAAATGGCAGCCATTTTGAAATTTCTAAGTGGTTACTTGTCAAGTGACCCATGGAGACAGCTCATCCCAATTTTCATGACAGTATCATAAGAAGACCACTTTATATGCAAATTTATGCAAATTATCTCATGTTACTAAACAATTTCAAAAAACTTGCAATACATTTTTTATTTGTCTTAAGGTAAGTAATTAACTCAGCAATTTTCATGGTGATACCTGAAGGTTAAAATTTTTACCCTATTCACATGAGAAAAAAAGTTAATAGGCGTTTGAATGGGCTATATTTTGGTCTTTTTTGAAACTTTCCCCCAGTGGGATTCTTCGGGGCTTTTTTTCCCTCACTCAGGACAGACTGAGGATACAAAATCAAATGAGGTTGTTTCTGTTGCAATTTGTTTGACGTTGACCCCTTATTTGGCTTAAAATTACTGGACTACTTTGGGGTTTTCACATCATGATCTCTGTCACCGTCTAATTTAAGCTGCCATTAAAACTTTGACATTTCTATCTGTACGTTTCTCTCTTAATATGCAACTGGACCCACTGTATTCTGCTGCCACTTTCCAACCCAAAACGTTCGTTTTACTAACAAAAAGCTCACACTATTGAATACACATCTGGCTATTCTATGAGCAGCTTTGTCCAAAAAAATGTATGACTTGACTCGTTCTAGCCACAAAAACAGCTGCTTAGCAGGTAGCATATCCATTTTTTGTCTGTTTGTCTGTCTTGTCTGTCTTCATCAAGATGAACAACACAGGTGGTCTCCTGGGTATTTTCTGAAATGGTGACTCAAATTTTGGACTGGAACTCATCATATTAAGCATTATGAGGTCCTTGTTTCTCCCTTTAAAAAAAAAAAAAGAGCTTTAAGTTGCACCAGATAATGAGACAGTTGAGGGATTAAAATGGTCTCTTCACTGGAGCTGAGATTTCATTATGAGAGATGTCCAAATGTCTGTCTCACTCTCCCTCTCTCACACACACATCTTGCTGCAACAAGACAGACTGCATATTGTTTCTCTCTGTATACATTATTAATGCTTTCCTTTTCTCTCCAGCTGGACTAAATCCAGCAGACTGACCCAGAAATCGAGAACATGTAGCTTTGAAAATATTTTCTTGATTTGACAGCTTTCACTTCCCGAGCACGCCAAATTCACGTAAAAATAAAAGTAATAACTTATGTTAACATCCGTTTTCAATAAAACAAAGAAAAATGCAATAAATGGACTCATGATTATTATAACTTAAGTACGTCAGCCCACTTGTCTTTTTAGTTTGACACACACGATTTAAAAAGGTAGAGATTTTGTTTCATGTGAGTCCCACAAGCACTCTCTTTTCCAAAACTGAGTGATTCCTGCTTAATGAAAACCCCATTAGCAAAAAGCAGCTTTTACTAGCACCTTCCAATCAATAGTTGGAAGTGCTATTTCTCCTCTTTCATTGACATAATCAGCCTTGGAAACCTCCAATTCAAGTGATAAAAAAAACACCAAAATTATCTTCTCCACAATGGCAGCAACATATTTCAGAATACTGCAGAGAGGAGAAAGAAGCAGGCAGGAAGGTTGGCAGTTTGAAGCTTGAGACCAGTTGAAAAATCTGGAGATAGAAAGTAGCACAATGGTACAATTTGCATCTTAGCCGCTTTATAAATGTGACCTGGTGATACTCAATGCACGAGACCCAGAATAAACTGGAACCAGAGACTGCTGTACAAAAATATATAGATTTTATTTACTATGCATAATATAAACAACTTGTCTCCATTCAGGTAGATTGTGACAAGAGAAGGCCTAAATGTCAGCCAAAATAAAGCAAGGATTGGGCAATTAGTGCAATTAGTCAATTAATTAAAACTTAAATTAACAGATAAAAATGATTAATGCGAGGCTAGACTGCTCCACCAGGGGAGTTAGTATAGAGTTATGCGTTAAAGGGGTGAAATCGTCACAGAATATATAGGCAAATTATGAATAAACCACCACTTCACACTTATCAATTTAAACCAAATCAAATTGTTCTGCAACACTCAAATTTGCCTATTCACAGCAAGCTAAGGTGACTTAAACCACACACAAAAGCACACATGCAAAATGGACACTCTATCACCCAATCAGTGTGCCAGGTGCCATTGCCTTTAAGGGCAGGCTGCGCTATCCTAAATCCTAAATCCTAAACCCGCGATGGAGAGAGGGAGGTAGATTTTCTCAGGGCTACTGAGGCTAAAGCAAGGTGGCTTTATATACATATTATATATTATATTATAGGCAAGTTAATTCGGGAGGTGGAGCCACATGTGTCCAAGTGGACGTGTCACAAGGTTGTACTGATTGAGTAAAATCCCCGGGCCACACCACACACACACAAGAGGCAGAGGTGGAACTATGTGTAAACTAATTTATTGACAAGGTAGATTGGGCAAATAAAATATTAAAAATAAAAATATAGCACAGCTGCTGGCTTATGATAAAACAATAAAACGTGCTGGCGTAAGTGTCCAATTAAAACAGTCTTTCCTCTAAACAGTCTATATGAGTAATATACTCAGTCCATTCCGGCGGCGTCCCGGTATCAGTCCGACCGTGTGCGTGGCGAGGCTCCGTCGGGGTGCGCATTGAAGCCGCCTGGGCGCGCTCTCGTAACAGCCCAAACTTTAGGTAAAGCGGATAGCGGGTGGTCCTGACCACCTGATATCCGCTATCCCTAAAGTGTGTGCGCAAGATAGCAATTTTAGGGATAGCGCATGAAACACGCCCACGGACACACCTCCAGGCGCAAATAACAGAGTCAGCATAATGTATAGCGGGTAGCGTGGGCGCAAGATACCGTTTAGGGATAGTGGAAGCTGCTAAATGCACAATTCACGGGTAGCAGGTAGTGGCAGCAGGTAGCAGGTGGCACAAGATAGGGCCCAATATACCTTGCTAGACTGGGACTGAATACTTCAGATACACTTTTGAAATCATGCTTTTAACCGTTTTTAAAACATTTTTAGAAAGTGATCCTTCCCAGTGAAACACCAAACAACAGGCTGGTCTCAGCTGCTCTCCCTCAGGTGTGTCTCAGTGCAGAAGAAAGGCCCAGGTGAGCTTTCCACCCCCTTTTATGGACTCTGCCCCTTTTCCTGCAGACTTCCTGTTACCTCCCCTTCCACATCAACACAGATGAGTTCATATCCTGTAACAGATAAAGCAAGATTTCCACCCAATTCAATTTGTCTTGAATGTCTGACCAGAAACATTTTAATACCTATTGGAGATAGGTAATTTGTTGGAGTGAATATGCTGTCAGTTTTTGTTGGCAGTATGCTCTCACTGAAGACAGTTTGACAGTTGGAAATTTTGTATTTGTATTTTACATATGGATGATTTCAAAGGACTCCATGGGACTACTATAGACTTGGCCAAATCTTGTATACATAGGCCTGCCACTAACATGGAATTCATGCTTTTGTCAGCATCAAAAATACTTTTTTTTGAATGTGTATGATGTGAGTGTTGCATTGTGCTTTCTTTTCCTTTTATCTTTTTCCAGCAGAGTGACTTGAGCCTTGAGTGATAACTTGCTTGTAATCATAGACACACATCCAACATAGCTGTGTTATGGACTGTACTTCAGCACTGTGTCATTTGGTAAACCCTCTAACCTGTAAGTATGACCAAAATCTTACAAATTAATGAAATATCTGAATCAGAATCAGCTTTACTTGCCAAGTGGGCTTAGTAGACTCTAATGCTTACATGAATTACTCAAAAAAGAGTAAAAAAAAAAAAAAAAAAAAAAAAAAAAAAGAAAAGAAAAGAGAAAGGCAACAAAAAAGAAACAAAGAATTAAAGTAGATTATTAAAAAGAAATAAGAAACAGAATACTAGAGGTAAGTATGTATGCACAACAAGTTATGATAAAAATTCTATTATTATTATATTCTTTGACTTTCAACGGACCCTTAACTGACAGGTCGACCTTTACGTTAATGCCCTAGTTGCCCTATAATTAAAAAAACAAATACAACCTCGTCCCCATTTTTATTATTATTATTTTTTTAATCATAAATTCAGATAATGTGCATAAAAAAGCCTAGAAAGCATAGAAAAGTGGCTAAAATTGAAAAGCGCATAAAATTAATAAACTCCTATTCTGAAAGATGACTGGTTCCTATTTTGGCAACTGTGACACTGTTGGTTCATGTCAAGACTTTTCCCGAGGCAATACCGGTGGGTAATCCCTCACTCACTTCTAGCATTGAACAGGTGTGAGTTTAAAATTCAATTCCAGGTATACTTCAGAAGGTCTTTAAATACTCAAATTTGTCTTCCTAAAAGCAGCAGCGGCTGGCCAGCTGCTCCAGTTTGGCCTATCAGCAGCCGGCAGTGGGTTGTGGCTGCTCTGGTGGCAGAGTGTGTCACTGAGTGAATATGAAACAGGGTGTATCTGTGGCCAACAGGGTGCATGTCATCTGAATGACTGACATGCTGGATGAATAAATATTCCAGGGCTGGTGAAATAATGGGCCTATTACACGTTTTGTTAGCGTCTAGTTGCACTGTAATTGCAGAAAAAAAGGAAGCTGTAATCACCAGCAAATGTCCAGAAGGAAGGATTAAACTGCCTTCCCCCTCCAGAGAGGACATTTTATGATGACAGACAGAGAAACGGCAGCAGACATCAACAGCAGAAGGCTGGAAATTTACATACAGGCACAAGCGTGCGCGCACACACACACACACACACACACACACACACACACACACTCCTCCTATCCTAAATAGAAGTCCATATGGAAAGGGAGGTATTTCCAGTCCAAGAACCCAGCGTGTGGCTCATTAGCATTTCCTCAAACACAAAGTTAGGAATACTAACTTAGTTTAAAAAAAAAAAAAAAAAAAAGAATGAGGAATGCGGTTAGGGTGTGGAGGGGCTGGAGGTTATGATTCGGGGAAGTAAGGGACTGTGAGGGAGAGATAAGGAGGAGGAAGAGGAGGGAAATAGGAAGGGAAGGAGGCAGGAGGCGATGAGGAGGAGGAAGAGGAGGGAAATAGGAAGGGAAGGAGGCAGGAGGCGATGAGGAGGAGGGAGGAGGCGAGAGCGACTTGTCTTGTTAAGCACATCATGCTGTTTTCTGAGAGTTTGACAACAACTGTTCCACCATCTGCACTTTTGCTTCCCTCTCTCCCTCCTGTCTCCATTTTTTACCCCATGTTTTCTTCTTCACTTCCTCCCTCCCTCCCTCCCTGCCTCCCACCCTCCATCAACTCCCCCCATACTCTCAGCTTCCCCAGCCCCTCTTTTTATTCATTCTCACCTAATTTCTTCTCTTTTTCGTCCTCCCTGTCCAACTCCATCAAATTCCACTGTCGGTGTGTGAGTCTGCATGTTTTAGACTTTTGTGTTTTTACATATTGTATTTTTTTCTCCATCCTGCAACAAAGCCTTTGTATATTTTCTTCCCTCTCTCTCTCTCTCTCTCTCTCTCTCTCTCCCTCTCTCATTTAAATGGAGTGGTGAGTTAACAGCCCGCCAAGATGATGAAATAGAAAGATGGGTGAAGCCACCTGTTCGTCTCTATATGTGAGTCAGTCGCTCACACTCCACTTAGAGACACGGTAAACACCCCTGAGAGCACACACACACACACACACACACACACACACACACACACACACACACACACACACAAAAATCCACATTTTTACCAGTACACATACATATAAACACAAATATTCAAAGAGTGTCTTACTGAGACACGCAGATGCAAATACTGTACAGAACCACAAGAACACACACTTGTACACACACTTTCCTCTCCCTTGACTCGTCTCTTTCTCTTGCTCTGTCTCTTTTTTCCTTGCTCCCGCACACACACACACACACACACACACACACACATTCAGCCTCCCATTAACAGACTGCATGCCTCTGAAGCCGTCTCTCCTCCTTGGCCTGTTTATGTCCTGACCGAGCCTGGTGGTGTTTCACTCAGCTAGCAAGCGGCAGGATCTCAGTATTTTTAGCAGACAGATTTGGTATTCAGATGCTCCTGCTGGTAATATAACCCAGTAGTGGTGACTATTAAACTTTTTTTTAGCCCAAGAACCCAAACTGAGCACATTCTTCCTCTCTTCCTTGAGACTCAAGCTCATTAAAACACACTTGTTTCGGAAAGAGTGGAAGTGGGAAAAGGCTTGTGACCCACTTAAGATCCCAAACCTGGAGAACAAATGTCAAAACGTCAAAATGTGAATACAAAATGCAGATACATTACTGAATTTGAAAGTGGAATAGAGGGTGACAGAAGGTTCCCAGTGACTTACATGCACTGTTTGTTTCACTCAGGTGGTCCAAAGATTATTTTCAGTCTATTTGTGTGCATCTGAAAGTGCAGCTGAAGCGTCTGTGGTTGATTTAACTGGTTTAGAGCAAGGCCACTGATACTTTGGACAAATCTACAGCCACTGCAAACCTGCTGTGCAAAGGCAAAAGTCACTAACCTCCTTTTTGGTTAAAAATTACTTAAAGTCACTGACCTGCTTTTTATTGTGTGTAACAATATAGTACAAAATCCTTTTGCTTACTGTTTGATTTTCTTTTAAGAAAATAGGAGCATGTCTCTACACTGAGGTAAAAACTCTAGACTAGAGAAACTGAGGCAAAAAGCAGCAACTTTGCGATTAAAAAAATGATTATGGAGACCCTGTACCTTTGTTTTCTATTGCACCAAAATTAAGTTATTGTTTACCCACAACACTCTTTCTTGAATATTAAAGAGTGGTGGTGTTTAATTAATGTTATCTTCAATCTAATTATGCTTATGCTTATGCTTATATTTCCTTTTTATTCACAACACAATACATTTGTGTTATGTTTAAGTATAACATAAGTATACACATATTTTGTTGGAAAACATGTCCTGGTGTTTACAAACCTGTGGCATTGTTATCTCTTTTTGGCCTCAATTTTACATGACACCCATATTTTATCACTATTAAATAACTTTTATATAAAGATCAGCAACCAAGCGATCAGATGGAGATTACTGCCTTTGTCCATGAGCCCTTGTTAGAATTTCCAAAGACTGAATATGGTACCTTCCAAAAAAAGGTCAAAGGTCAAGTATGCCATCATAAGTGTCATTGCATTTGTCTGAAAAACTGAAAAAAAGCTTGGTGAGATCAACCCTTGGACAGCTAAGAGAGCAAGTCAACAACAGCAGTCACTCCAGAGTTATACAGTATACTAACCACAATGCAATGCAGTTACCCATTATTTTCTGGTGCAGCGTCAACTTGTAGAAAAGGCAAATTATATGAGTGTAAGTAACAAACCAATAACCTTATAATTATTAACCTGGGAACCAGACAAATCTGCGAGCTCATGTTATTTGCACTGGCAGATTGGTCTACCCCCTCCCCCATCCAGACAGATATCCAGTCGACCTGGCCCAGAGTCTTGCTGCTCTCATTGGTTGTAAGTCTATCCAATTGCATCCCCTTTTATCTAATATGGAGCATGTTTGATATGGTGACTGACAGAGGAGCATCGCTTGTTGTCATGGTTTTGTGTTTCTTGTGTTTTGTTTGATTCAGTTTCATGTGTTTCTTTTGCCTGGTTCTTTTTAGTGATTTCACCTGTGTCTTGTTTGCCCCTCCCAGTGCCACACCTGTCCTGTGTCTGTCAATTATCCCAGGTTGTTCTGATCCCTCCCAGTGTTTAACCTCAGCCTATCCTCTGTGTTCTCCTGTCTTGTGCTCCAGCCCCTTCCCCAGGTGTGTCTTGTTTGATCATTAGTTCTTCTGTATTTAAGTCCTTTGGGTCTACAACTGTTGATAATGCCATGTGGAAATCTCAAACTCTAAATATCATGAGGCCAGACAAAAGCCAGTTTGAATAAGTGAGCCTTAAGTTACTTTTTAAAAGCTTCAACAGTGAATGCAGATCATATCTCTAAAGGAGGAGCATCCACATTGTGTTGGAGCCACAACTTCAAAGGCTTAATCACTTTTTGTTTTAAGTCATGCGTGAGGGACAACCAGTAGCGCCTGGTCAGAGGACCAAAGTGAGCTGCTAGTGATGGACTGATGAAGAATGGCCACAGATACACAGGTAACTGACCAGGCAGGGCTCTGCATGTGAAAATGAGCCCAAAACTTGACAGGAAGCCAATGTGAAGGACATAAAACAGGTGTGATATGAGTCATCCTGCTGGAGCTGGTCAGCCTTGCAGCAGTGTCCTGGGCCATCTGAAGATAGTCCACAGAAGACTGCTGGTGAAAAGGGAATTGCACAATAGTCCAGTCATTTTATGAAAAAACTTGTTAGGTTGTTAGGTTACCTTGTTAGGTTACTATATATATAGTAACCTTCAGTAACCTTCAAGGTTACTATATATATATAGTAACCTTGAAGGTTACTATATATATATAGTAACCTTGTAATTCACTGTTTAAATATCTGTTCTGGCTTTTATTCCTTATATTCCTTATTAGCGCATATCAAATCAGATAATGTGTGATATGCATGTGTAAACAGAATAATTCAAAGAACTTGTAATTGACTTTTTTTCTTGTCTTTGTGTGTGTAATCAACTTGTGAATTTTTATAGTGATATCTGAAAGTAAAATTTTGAACCCCTTTCCCCTGTGTGTTAAAAACAGTGTTTTTTGGTAATATGTGGTCATAAATAGGTGATTTTCAAAACTTTCCACCAATGGGATTTCCTGGGACTTTTTTTCCCTCACTCAGGACAAACTGAGGATACAAAATCAGTTGAGTTTGCTTCTCCTGCAATTTGTCCTAGGTTGACCCCAATTTTGGCCTAAAATTACTGGACTACAAGTCTCGTAAGGATGATGTCAAGGTATCAATAGTCATTTAATATGTAGATGGAAGTGCGTACACTGACCGAAAATGACACTTTTTTTTTTTTTTAGCCTTTGTTTTTTAGCTCTTGTGCTCAATGCTAACTCTTTAGCATACTTTGTGTTTAGTGATAGGAGGCTCCATGCTTTTCATGAGGCTTCACTGTCCCTGTGTGATCCTGGATTGTAGCCAAAAAACAAACAAACAAACAAAAAAATGCTGACATCCCTTGTGATTACACTACAATCTGCTCCGCATCAGTCAGCTGACACCCACCAATCACTTTACACCATGTCGCATCACACACTGCTACTTTACTATCACAACCATGTTTTCTGACTCAGGATGTCTTTGTCAGGCAGTTCATTTCAAGCTAGGTTTGGAACTGCAAAGTTTGCATTTTAAAAACAAAGAAAAGTCAATGTTGAAAGAATCTAATTACATAGAGCACATGTTGCAGGATGCCCAGGGGGACGTGAAGCAGATGTAGACAGAAGTAAACAAGGCTGGAGCTTTAAATGACACTGCTGCTCTCCTGCATGTGATCATATCAGTGTCTGTAACCTCTGCTGGATTACTATGAGGTGTGCATGCTTCAGCTGTCTGCACAATGCATGACTGAGCAGTGCTGGGGACGTGGAAGCCAGTTTACTTCTTCCTTACACACACACACACACACACACACTCATATATGCAGACAAACCAGGTCTTAGGCATGCATACCTGTCCACAACTATGCATAAATTCCCATGTGAGTGAATGGACAAATCCATACTGCATGCATACACAGGCACACACACTTAACGCACGCTCACAGATACACATGCATAAACACAGACTTATCTGGATAGACATACACACACACACACACGCACACACACAATCACACACACATGCACATAGCCTCAATTTGTTCTTATTTGTGCTCGGAGATGAGGAGGCGGGCAGAGCGATACGGATGGATGGACGGCATGGCGGAGGGACAGTGAAGGAAAGAGTGAAGCCGGTGAAGAAACGAGTTGACGGTTAAGCGTATACATTATTCATGTGGGAATAAATGCTTCATTCGTAACCACGGTGACATCACCATCCATCAGCCCGACTGCCCTCCCCTTACTGGGCACTGGCAAGCTATGCATCAGTGGGCATGTGTGTATGTGGGGGGCTGAAAGTGCATGTGTTTCTGCACGTGAAAATGTCATTAATTTGCTCTCATTCATCTGCCCATCGATCTATTTCTCCCTTTATGCACCGCTCCATCCATCCATTGCTCCAGTTGAAATGCCAAGATATTGTCTTCTCCATTCGTTTGTTCCAGTTGCAATTTGATGACCAAGTCCCCCACCATCAAAGCTGCCTCCATCTGTCTTTTCATGCATCCCTCCATCCTCTGGTAAATCTTTGTAATTCTGATTAAATCCAATCCATCTTGGAAATAGGATTTTTTTTTTCTCCAGTCACAACACTGTAAAATTAACCCCCCATTCTCTTCATCCCTTTTCCCACTTCTCCCTCGGTTCATTATTTATTCCATCCATCCGTGCATTCATCCATCCATGCACCCAGTGCTTAAAATTCTGATTGAATTGCACTGAAAAAACGGGAAAAAAGGAAAGATTGCTAGTCAGTTTTACAAAATCATTGTATGTTACTCACACAAAGAAGTTTATGTTGCTGCCCTACATGCTATGCCATCAGTTACAATTATTGTAATCAAAAAGCAGTATCTTTAAGTTGACTGAACACATTTTAATAATTTTGCAAGGACACTGAGCAGCTCTGCTGACCCCTCCCCTCTGTAATGCCTCATGTAGTATGAATAGCTTAAATCAAAGCAGACAACTGGTGTCCTCACCCCCACGCCGGGAAAGGAGCATGCTTTAATGAATGGTGTGCAGTCATGATATCATATATAGCTACAATTTTATTGGTCTATTTTTTTTCTCCTCAGGCTATTTCACCAGGTAATTTTGCCCCAGTGCCATATTGGCAGCAATATTTTCTCCGTATAGATCTTGCAGTCCTTGGTGCAGTATGTTGCAAACATTGATTTTCCCTCCCGAACCTTCCTACACTTCTCTTTGTAGAGGATGTAATACTCCCTCAGGTTACGTGGTTGCCGATGGATCACCTTTCAAGAAGTACCTGACTGTATTTCCCTGAATATCTATTCTCCTGGTGGATTATCCTTATCTTACCCTATAAGTGCTGCAGTTTGTAATGTGTTGCTTGAATATATGCCTGCCTCTAAGAGTCAACAGGCAAATCTGTGCAGCACAGTAAAACCTGCAGCTAAGGCTGCTTAAAAAGTCACACCCTCATCTGTCTCCATCGTGGTCCATCCCTACACTCCCCAGTGTAACGTATAGTTCAGCATCTAAGTGCCATCACAGCAATGCAGTTCAATGTCTGTGGGTTCTGTACACCTCTCCAAAAACAGAACTTAAGCATAAGGCAATGCAAAACTACAAGAACTTTGTTCCATCATTTTGTCCTTTTTTTCACCTTTTTTGTGTTTGATTTCCACTGATAATGAACAAAGTGTTGAGCCAGAGGAAGAGAGAGATTAAAAAACACAAAAATGGTCATTTTTATACCTGTAAAACCCCAAAATGAAATAATTTCACAATAATGTTATAATTTTTGCACTTAACTTCAAAAATGTAATCAGTCCCCAAAATGGAACAACATGCCTACTAATGAACTATAGCCTATTGCCTTGACTGATAATGTAGTAATATTTTAACTAGGGGTGCATGTTATATGAGCACATTATTAGTATCGCCCCATATTGGCTGTAAAATGAAATATCAACATCAGCCTGAAATAAAAGTTTCTTGTTGTCTAGAGACCAGGGCTGTCTGGAGAGCATCCAAACCTGTTTAAGTAGGATGAATCTTACAGTTTTGTTTGAAAGAAAATGTCATATGAAAATAAATATGACATGTTTTACATATAGTAACCTAACTGGAACAGTTTTCTTATTTTGCCCAGGGACAGTGTACATTTTGAGAATCACTGTATTTTATGTCTGCCTCTGTCAGTGGGACATCATGATAAGAGCCTGATAAAATGTTAATTCCACTACAGAAGAGACTTGACGTTCTCTGCAACTAGGTGGAGAGAAATATGTGTGTATATCAGTATCAACATCAGCAATCAGCCAAAAGAGCTGGGAAATATTGGCACATGGGATATTGGAAAAAAAATCCAACATGAGGAATTAGGAATTTATTGTATTGACAATATCATTGTTTTGTTTTGTTTTTTTCCAAATGATGATGTCATCATTTTGTATATGTTCATTTTCTGTTCATATTCTGCAATTTATGCTTTCAAATTTGAGAATTGTAGGGTCTTGCATCACCATTGCAACATGAAATGAAAATGATGATAGACAAAGTGTTGACATCATCATCATCATCACTATTGGCAAAGTGTCATCTCACCAATAATTATAATAATAATAATAATAATAATAATTAATAATATAATAATAATAATTTATTGCATTATTGTTTACAATATTAACATAACAGTATTGGTCCATTTATTGTATTACATTAGAAGGCAGGCTATTATTTTTTCTTACAGTTTTTGTGTGAGTGCAAACATTTTTACATTGTTGTACACTATGACATTTTTTAGGAAGCTATTACATTATGGGGTTCTGCCACAGCCAATGCCGAATTTACGAAGACTGCCAAGAAGTGTCCCCAAACAACAACCAGAACACCAGTGTGCGCAGCGGTGGGCTCTCCGCTTCAGAGCCTGGAAACACAGTTGCTTTCCTTTTTATTAGCTGGCATGGAATTGGCATGATATGAAAACTCAACACTGCTGTCTAGCATTTCAGCGGCTCGGGCACAGTCTCACTGATGCAGAATCAGCCTTGACTGTACATCAGCCTTGACTGTCATGCCACCACCACATGCTTAACTCTCCCTCCCCTGTGGCAACCTGATCTCTGCTCCACCCAGACTCCACTCTTCCTCCTGACTCAAAATGTTGAAATCCCACTGCAATCAGATAACACATACTCCCCATCTTCCATCATAAACTGAAAACCCATATCTTCATGAAGTATCCGATCGTATTGCGTCTCCCATATCTTCCGCCATAACTCACTCCAGTTCTCAACTCTCCCTGCCAAAGAAACTCTTCCAGCTTTCTGCCCTTGCTTTAATTTCTTCTTTCTTCTTTCTACCCTTCTGCAGTGTATGATTGCTCTGTGGTAGGGACACTGTCAGGCCATTGTGACTCACTGAGGTAAGTTTATTTGTACAGCTTATTTTATACAAAAAGGACATGGAAAGTACTTTACATAAGGCATTTAATAAGCCATAAAGACTAAAACGGATCAAATTAAAATATCAAAGTGCAGTTTTAAGTAAGATTAAATTTCATAAAACACAGTAGAGGAAAATAAAACTTTGTAGCCTGGATTTGTTTCAAAGATTATTATTATTATTATTTTTTATTTTTTTATTTTTTTATTTTTTTGGCAATTCTGCTTTATTTGACAGTCACAGTAGAGAGAGACAGGAAAGGAGAGAGAAGATGACATGCAGCAGATGGCCTGAGGTCAGATTCGAACCCAGGACTCGATTTGAATCCTGGAACGCACTCATATCCGGTAAGCTAACAGGGCACCTTATAGCATGCATTTCAAAGTAATTAGGGATGAGGTAAGTTCTCAGATTTTGTGGAAGTCTGTTCCAACTATCTGAGGAATAATAACTGCTGCACCATGTTTTGTTTTCACTCTGGGATAGTTTGCAAACCCGTTCCCAAATGGCCTTAGATGTCTAGAGGCTGAGTTCTGTTAAAAGCAAGTCGGAGAGATATATTTTGGCCCCAAACCACTGAATGATTTATAGATGAGCAACATTATTTCAAAATCAATTCTGTGACACACTCTAGATAATGTACTGATAACTTGTGTTGCATTCTTATTCATAACTCAAGAAGTGTATTCTGGAAGACTCATACATGATGCATGCCTTCGGTTCATCTCATAAACATAAATGGAGTGTGAACTGAGAGCTCATATGTTGCCATTGCACTGGAAACATACATTACATTCAACACGAATATGATGTGATCATTGCAAAAACAGCACCATTGGAGCATATAAAATCAAACAGAAAGAGCCACATTGCCTTCACCTCGAGCAGACTGGTGGTTTATTGCATATGGAGGAGACCAAGTCATGCAACAGGATGAAACGAAGTACAGGGGGCTAGCGACTGATAATGTAATACCTGCTGGATATATTACCATTGTTGAACACTCAATTCTGTCTGGCCAGTGAATGCATACATAATGAATATGGACTGCAAAGCCACATTAGGTTGGGTTTCAAACCTCATCACACTCCACAGCAAAGAGGTGCACATTGTTTTTTAAATTTATAAATCAAATTAAAGTTCCTCAGCCTTTCATAAAACCCCTAAAAAATATTATTAAAAAATGTATTTTTTTTTTTTCATGGAAAAAACATTCCTTAGTGCCTTAACGCAGCTTAAACATAACTCTGAATGTTGCCCTCCTTAAAAATGTGTGTTTATATGAATATGCAAATAGTCTCCGTCCACCTCCCCGCCTGCTGGCACAGTGGCTCATAAGCAGAGTTCTGTTCACAGGATGCGGACATCCCATCCCGCAGCAGTCAAAAATATTGTGCCATATTTGATCATCTAACCATGAAAAAATATTTTGTTCAGCCAATCTCTCAGTTACATTCATACTGTTCATGTGAAGCGGCCATTTTGAGTTGGTCTTGTTTTTTTGTAAAATAAAACACTGGTGTTAAAGAGTGGCAAAAAGCTGAAAGCTGCAAAGTAAATGTATTCAGATATATATGACATGATACCATACTGTATTCCAGATCGTTGTGATCAGGAACAAAATGCTCCCCCATAGTTGTTGAAATAATGGAAGAATCTCTATATAACGTCCTCACCTCTGTGATTGGCTGTTTGAAGCAATGCGCTATTGGACTAGTGGTTGACTTATCTCTTAACTGTTTGATATAGATGGTCTTGTACCTTTTACTTTTCAACGTGGTGTTTATAGTGATGATTCAGCTTGGAGAGTTTCATGCCCATCCCAATGTTAAAATGCTCAAGCTGGACATCATGTAACACTGACTTTGGGGAAATGAATGGGATGTTTAAGCGGGTCACGAAAAATAACCCCACCCACTTCACAATTCCATACTCTTCTACTAGATAAATGTGGAAAATGTTTCCAATATTATTCCAGAGGGCAATTATTTGATTAGAGGGGAGAAGCATGCTGGATTTGTTTGTTACTTATAGTTACAGCTCTGCTACAGTATAGCCATGGATGCTAGAAGCTTTTAAAATACTCATCCTCAAATAAAAAAAAAAAAAAGAAAAAAATTAACTCAGTATTTTGCAACAGATGGTGAATGTAGCAGGTTAATGCACATGGAGATGGTGCAGAGTGAATTCAGTGTGTCGTCTCCATTATCCTGATGGAGCTTGTTGGGGAAAATGACAAGTTCTCTGTACATTTTCCCCACATAAATGCATCACTCTAAATGGAAAATGAATCAAAAAGAAAGTAATAGAGAGACACAAAGAGAGGAGAGAAGAGAGACAAAAGGGAGAAAGATACCAGGACAGAGGGAGGAGAGAAAGGAGAAGATGCTGAGTGTAGGAGGAGGAGGAGGGAGAGAGATTGGAAGGTACTGAGGCAGGAGAGGGAAAAATTGAGAGGGGGGGGGGTCAGAGTGAGAGAGAGAATGAGGGAAGAGGGAGGAAGAGGGGGGAAAGTAGAGCAGGCTGTTCTTACATGTATAACATCTTTTTTCATTACTTTACAAAAAGAATCGAGGTGATAGGAGAGGCAAGGGAGAGTGTGTGTGTGTGTGTGTGTGTGAGTGTGAGTGTGTAGATGAGAAGATTCATAGAGCAAGGAGAGGTGAGAAGGGAGAACAGATGAAGTGGATTGTGTGTGTGTGTGTGTGTGTGTGTGTGTGTCTGAAGTCACTTGTGTGTGTTTGTGTTGTTTTGAGCAGATGAGAAGATGTGAGTGTAAGGAAGGCGTATGAAGTATGAAAGGACCTGTATTGTGAAGAGAAGAGAGACTCAGAAAACAGAGTGAGTGCAGAGGGAGCGTGTGTGCTGTGAAGGAAGGTGATGAGAGAGCGACAGAGACACACACTGATATGAGGGAGAGAGAGAGAGAGAGAGAGAGAGAGAGAGAGTTGTGTGATGACTTTGTGTTTGGTGGTGGTGGGCGACACGTTACGATACTGATGGAACCGACTCTTATGTTATGCATAGAAATGCAACCTCACTCCACTGGAAAGATGGAGTGTGTGTAGGGGTACACCTGTTTTGTGTGTCTATGTGTGTGTGTGTGAGTGTGTGTGAGTGTGTCAGAGTGTGTTTGTGTGTGACTCAGCTGCAGGACTGCCCTGGCCCTCTTCCTGCTAGCATATACACTTTTCTCCTCTCTTTTGCTTCAATGCACCTCGGTATCTTCTCTCTTTTCACTTTTGTCTGTTATGTTTCATCTTTTCCTGTTTCTCTCTCTCTCTCTCTCTCTCTCTCTCTCTCTCTCTCTCTCTCTCTCTCTCTCTCTCTCTCTCTCTCTCTCTCTCCCTTGCTCAGGAGATGGGAAGGCATATTTACTCAAATTTGGTGTCTTGTCAAACACTGCAAAATTACAGCTTGAAGAAATGCTGCTTCAGCAAAGTTTATTATGTTTAAAGTTTATTTTGGTGCCAGCATGATGGACTTTGCGACAACTTTGTCATTGTTACAAGAAGTTTCTTTCTTTTCAAACTCCTGATGTCAGCTTACAAATTGCCGATCTGCACTCCAGTCGCCCACTCTCCTGACTTGCATTTTTAAAATTGGATCGATATTTGAGACAGTGCAAGATTGCGATAGATGTACGTCTTGAACCAATATTTTAAAAGACAATGATAGTAGTCAGTATTACACAGTATTTAAAGGAAAATTCCGCCGAAAACACATTAACACTGTATAAAACTTACACTTAGCCTAGAGTGTGTTTCTGGTGCTGATTTGGTGTTCCAGGATGTAATTCTGTTTTTTTTGTTTGTTTTGTTTTGGGGTTTTTTTGTTTTTGTTTTTGTTTTTTGGTTAACTGGCCAAAGACGATAGGGCACAGCTGTGGCGACAGCACAGTATTCACACCATTACACCCTGACCACACACATCACCTTTACCTGTGTGTGACGGCTGCGACTGCTTTCCACATTGAGTTTGCCTTTGATAATGGCCAGTGTTGTTATTTTTGAAATCTTCAGAATGGAAAATTGTAGCAACATGGGTCCAGGACTAGCATGTTCAGCATCCCCGAGAAGAGCCAAGTGTACCTCAGTTCCCAGTCGCTATGAGTAACCACAAAGCAGAGAGAGAAACAAAAAGATGAATGATGAAAGATAAAAGTGAGCACACCGCAAAACTACAGCCTTTCACCTGGTATTCTGTTCACTTTTTAACATTCATGGGGTTTCTGCTATGACTAAAGAGTACACATGGAGCCCAAACTTCACTTTTAGTGGCTGTCTTGCAAGTTGACACAGACCCAGGGTCTGCACGGTGGTTTGGTGGCATTGTTTTTGAGGTTGGTGTTTGGTGACTTTGATGGGAAGGTTGACTTGTGACTAGGGTGAGCACCTGTCCCGCGTAGTGCGTGCACGTACAGCGTTTGAAGCCCATTTAGTTACCAGAGGTGTTACCAGAGAGATCATGGAAATTGAAGAGCAGATATTGTTTTTTTGGGGTTTTTTTTATGTAATTAGTACTAAATTTAATGTATTTTATCGTCATTACCATTTCTCTTTTTTTTTAAACTAAACAATATTTGAGACTTTGCATTTTTTCTTTTCTCAGTGCACAGTAGAGCATAGTTTGTGTCATTGCTGCTATGAAAGTGTTTGTTGTTATCAATATTGTTAAAACTACAAAACTATTTGTCATTTTATCAGCTTCGACCCAGAGAAGCCCAGATGGCCAGTTCATCCTCAACTGGAGAGCCAGAGGCATCAGAAAAGTCATCTCCTCCTCAGAAAAAATCTGCCATGGCAGAGCTTTTTGGAGAGCTCTTTACAACAGAGAAGGCAACCACCAAGTCTTTGTCCCAAATCACTGAGGAGGAGGTCATGTCATACAGGCTCACAGGATACATTCCTGCAGATGAAAATTCACTTGCATGATGGAGAAACAACAAGCATAAGTATCCTCATACTGCTAAGTTGGCTCGACGTTACCTCGCAGTCCCAGGTACATGTGTTCCAAGTGAGAGAGTTTTCTCTACAGCAGGCAACACTGTCACTGCAAGTAGATCTCGTCTTTTGGCAGAGAATGTGGACAAACTGATCTTTTTGCAGAAGAGCATGATAATAAAATGAGCAGGGCCTTGTTGTTTATAAGCAGTTGAGTATGTGTTGTTTGGTTTATGCTACATTTTATACTGATGACCTGATAATCTGGATTATTTATTTTGTAATTTTAGATAACACAGTGGCACTTTAAGTTTGATAAGAAATCCAGCCTTATTTCTTTGATTGTATTTTAAACACTGCACTTTAATTTCAAGTGGAAAATACTGAGTTTTCCATTAAGTACTGATAATCAGGAAACTGAAACATGTCAACATTTTTTTTTAGTTGATTTCAAACAAAAGGACCTAAGTCTAGTGTTGATATGGCCTATGTTTCATTGTTAAAGATAACTAAGTTATCTTTAACAATGCAATGTCACCTCTCTTGCAGTCCCAGAATCTCGCCTACTTTTAACCTAAGACTGTCACAATGATGTCGTCGTATAGGGGGGAAAGGTGATGACAATTCTAAGGGTCCACGGCCCACTAGGGCCCACACAGCCTTGCCACTTTATAAAAAAGTGGCAATGAATGGGGTAGAGGGGCCCACACCGATATTCTTTCAGGGGGCCCAGAATTCCTAGCAACTGCCCTGAATGTTAGACTGCCTCATTCTTTCAGGTTTAAACTGACTATACAAGACATAACTGATTTTCCTAATGATCAACGTATACCAAACCGAACCGAAAACCGTGACCACAAAACCGTGATATGAACTGTGGATTTTGTGAACCGTTCCACCCTAATATATATATCTATATCTATCTATCCATCTGTGTCTATATATATATATATAAATAGATAGAGATAGATATAGATAGAATACATGACTACATGTCTATGAAAACTGCTACAGAAAAACTATATTATAATTATATAATTATATAATTTTATATACAGTACAGGCCAAAAGTTTGGACACACCTTCTCATTCAATGCATTTTCTTTATTTTCAATAGGGCCATATTGTCCAATATTGTCCAATATTGTCCAATAGGGCTGTCGGCTGTGTAGTAACCTGACTTCTGCACAACACAACTGATGGTCCCAACCCCATTGATAAAGCAAGAAATTCCACTAATTAACCCTGATAAGGCACACCTGTGAAGTGAAAACCATTTCAGGTGACTACCTCTTGAAGCTCATCGAGAGAATGCCAAGAGTGTGCAAAGCAGTAATCAGAGCAAAGGGTGGCTATTTTGAAGAAACTAGAATATCAAACATGTTTTCAGTTATTTCACCTTTTTTTGTTAAGTACATAACTCCACGTGTTCATTCATAGTTTTGATGCCTTCAGTGAGAATCTACAATGTAAATAGTCATGAAAATAAAGAAAACGCATTGAATGAGAAGGTGTGTCCAAACTTTTGGCCTGTACTGTATATATATATATATATATATATATATATATATATATATAATTATATTGAAATGTGTGTCTCTTGTATAATGTCAATATGACAATGAACAGATCATTTTAACTGTCTGTTTTTTTATGAGAACCACGAGTCAAGCCAAGAAAATAGACTCTACACCAAAATGCTGTTAGCTAACATTAGACAGCAGAGAACAATAGGAATACAGTTGGAAAGGTCATTTAAAAATTAAACATCTTGGAAGCCTGAAAGTCAAACTGGATTTAACATTTACTTTTTATCAAAGGTTAATTAGGCTTATTTTCCATCAGGCTTCAGTGTATCAATCTATCCATCTTTTCACCTGACCTCAGTGATGTTCTAGTGGCAACGTTGTTAGCGAACGTTGTGTTGACTTAGCCTTAGTCACACAATAGCTAGGCTCTGATGAATGCCAACGTTAGCTGTTAACAGTAGCTAATGCATACAAATAACCTCTAGCTTTTACCATTGTCTTCAACAGAGAGGCAGTCAAATTATTATGTTTTCAAGTTTCAAAAGGTTATAGAAAATAGCGGAAATACAGGTAACGGTTTCAGACTTGGAGGGTAGCCTATTGCTAAGCAGCAGGTGGAAACTTGCTGCTTAGCAATAAATTAAATTCATATATTTTAATATATATATTTTTAACACCATGCTGAAAACATGAAAAGTACTGCATTTATTAAACATAAATGTGACTAGAACAGCATTTCCTTGGCAAGAGAAAGAAGCCAGAGCTGTGAAGTCAGGTTACCAATGCGGCCCTTCATTATAGCATGAAGCTGTCGTATAGATGGCTTAGTGTAACTGAGCACTGCATTCTTGTCGTGGATTATTAGAAATGGATGTCAACATCATTATGCTGTTTGTACCTTTGGAAGCCATGTCTACGAAGATAACAGTAAAATTAAAAAGTAGCCAAAAACCATTAGAAGTGTTGTGATCATCTATGAAAGTTAAGTAGGAACATTTTAGCAATTACAGCAATGGCCTGGAGTAGTTAGTGTGACAAGGAGCATCCATTCTTTGATAGTGGCTGCTTTAAAACGTTCCTCATAGTAAGTCATCCTGTGTAAGAGTGTCAGCTAAACACTTGATAGGTAAAACACAGCCGAGGGAGCGAGGGTAACAATTCATTTCTGCTGTCGGTCACTGGAGCAGATGGCGGTTAAGCACCTTGCTCAGGGGCACTACAGTGTTATTTACTGACAGAAAGCAGAGATGTCCACTCTAGCTGTTCAGATTTCCCTAGCCAGTCAGGGGATTTGAACTGATGACCCTCCAATCACAAACCTACTTCTTCAAGCGCAGGGTTGCTGGTGAGCCCTCTGACCAAGGCTGATTACTGGCAGAGGGGAAAGTGGAAGAGACAGACGGGGGATGGGGACTCCTCTGCCCCACTATCTCACTGGCTCCTCCTATCTCTGTCCATCTGTCTACAGACTTTTTCTTACTTAAGCCCTTTTTCTGAAAAGACTGGTTAAAAGTTCATGTAATCTAACCTCGCTATGTCTTGCCATCTCTCTCTGTCACTCTGGTGTCCCACATTTGAAGAAAGTTCTTCACGCTCACTAGTATTATATGAGATGTCCAACAGGGCTTAGGTGATATGTCAGCATTTTTGGCCACCGTCAGCCCATCAATAGGTAATGGCCAAAGTTTGGGCAGCGACCGGAGGACGCAGCACAGCCCCTTATGGTTAATTTATTTATTTTATTTGAATGAAAACACTGATTTTCTTATTATTTCTTTTGAAATTTTATGGCAGTTATGGGTTATTCCTCTTAAGTTACAATAAGGAATAAACAAAGCACTTGGTTTGTCAGTCAATAAAGGGTGTGATTAGAGGTAGGGCTTCCTCTGTAACATAATAACCCCAAGACTAGGGGTGTATTGGATATATCAATCTAATGATCAATGATCCAGTATAATCAATACTACGTGAAAATACTGATCTTTATCATCTTAGAGATATGCCTTTATTTTGAAATTCCCATCGCACATCTGTGTCACCATTTCCGTCCAAGCACATTGCCTTCCTAAGTGTTCAAACAGCACTAGTGCCAAGCAAATAATGGCAGCCAAGAAAAAGACAATAGGGATATCAGCTCCTCTGTCAGGAGTAAATCAGCAGTGTGGAAATATTTTGGATTGCAGAGAAAAGATGGTTGAACTGATAAATTACATGCCATATTCAAACGTTGCCAAGACAAGATAAAATACTCAGGAAACATGATGAACCTGGCTGAGATCCTAAAACAGAAACACGGCATTGTAATGTAATTGCTTGTGTTAAAATAGGCATATATATCATCTCATATCAATTGGAAGGCTGAAATCGTATTTGCATCGTGGCTGACATAGAGATATCGGAAAATATCGTATCATTGTCTTAAGAGTCAATGTAATATTGTATGGTGATGAAACTTGTGATTTACAAACCCTGCCTAAGACACAGTACTGGAGTAGCAGCAAAAGGAAGCCAAAGTTCAAAACGTCTAGTGCAACTGTATCCATGACATGGTGTGGCTCTGTGGGAGAAAGATACCATTGCTGCCAGGGTTAAATATCACTTTGACAGCATCAGCAGAGGGGGATTTGTTTTGTTGTTCAGTGTGACACTGACTCTGACTGTCTGGTAATCTCCCAGATAACATCCCTTTTCCTTTGAACTTCACATGTTGTGCGCTCAGAGTTTGACATGAGGTGGAAACCACTCACTTTAAAAATTTATATTATTTCTTTTGTTGAGGACAGACCAGTCGATATGTGAAAAACTCCAATATCCACTGGAACTGGTGAAGGGTTCAAGTGGGGCAGAGCAAAGCGGTGAGACCGAGAGCCCTTCTGTTTCCTCTCTCTCTCTCTCTCTCTCTCTCTCTCTCTCTCTCTCTCGCTCTATTGATTTTTCTTTCCTTTTCTGGAGTTTCTGCCGGTGACACTTAAGCACTTAAATTGATTTGTAACTGTGCTTTTTATGCCCTAATCATCTTTGCATAAAGATACATAACAAAGAATGTTCTTTATCAATTCATAATGTGAACCAACATTTTTGCCATTACACATTATAATTTAGTCCCAGTGAACTCTATTTTGCTATATAATTAGTTATGATTTAGTTTTGAGCTGGATATACATAAATGAAGCGAAGCCTGTAAAGTGAGTTCTTGCAGACAACTGGAGCGACTCTGCAGTTCCAGATCAGCCAATGTGTCAGCCACACTTATATTTTGCCTTCACCAGTTTTCCTCTTGAAGCTGTCAGACTTGCTGCTTATTCTCTGCTGCAGCAGCTGCTGCCCATGCATCTCATGCTCCACCACTACCCAGCATCCACCTGTGAGCTCTGTTTATTTATGGTTCCCCATGGGAGCATTATATTGATCCCTCCCTGTTCTCATTTTTGCTTGGCTTTAAATTATGCTTTGCAGGGAATGATATGAAACAAAGCTTTGACACGAAATACATGAATAAATAAATATGTGCTTACACTGAACTTGAACTTACTGACTGAACGGTCATTAGTGTACTGTCAGAACAGAAACAACATTCAAAACAGACAATTTTCCACATTTTCAGTGACTAACTTCTATTGAAAGAAACAGTGGTGAAGTTAAAGCAAGTATTCATTTCTGGAAACACCATCAAGGACCCCTGAGGTTACCCTGACCTCAGGATGGGAACCTGCAAATTAAGATACAATTAGAAAGCTGTCACTGAAATGTTTGCTCCAGATGGAAGAAATTCATAGACAGATTCAGCTAAAAAATGACCAGATGAAAAAGTGACCAGACTCGCTGTGATGACATTAACATTGGCTAGACAGAGTTTTGGGTGTCATTCCCTTCAAGTGTTCCAGCCAAATGACCATTTAAGAGAAGTGATGTGTGGCATGCAGGCACTTCAGGGGGGTTGCAGGGCCACTTTGTGCTCAGAGAAGCCATCCTATAGCTGAAAGGTCACAGGTTCAATATCCACAGGGGCCAGTGTGTCCATCAACAGCACAATGTCTTGTCAGTGTGTCCTTGAATATGAAACCGAACCCCAGGCTGCTTGCTCATTGCATATTACACTGAATTACACTGAATATTTTCTTTCTTCCTATTTTTTCTTCCTGTTAAAGGGTTTTTTTAGGGAGTTGTTCCCCATCCGATGTGAAGGTCTAAGGACACAGGATGTTGTATTCCTGTAAAGCCCCTTGAGACAAATTTGTAATTTGTGATATTGGGCTATATAAATAAAATTAGAGAGGAGAAAGGGCTCAATGCCTAAAATGTTTATATCCCTTGCATGTAGCCAGCCCAAACACATTTTTTTAAAAATATATATTCAGTTGATGAATATTGTTGCATCATATGCATTAATGTCTAGGTAACATATCTTGCGGGGGCTCAGATACAACTAGCTCAGCAAACTAAACCGAGACACCCAAACCAACACTGCCTTCCCCACCACAAATGCATGAATATATGTGTATACAGCACGTGTGACTGTGTGCAGTATCCATAGGCGGAAATCCCGCGGGAGTCAGGAGGACAAGACCCCTCCATCCATAAAGTTAAAAAAACAAACAAACAAAAAAAAAACATTGTTAACACTACTAATAAATAATTTTCAATAATATAGAGATATTCATTGAAAGTACAATGCAAGCGGTGCTAATTATAAATGTAAAACAGTGTGTTTTTTAGTGTTAAAAAGTTAGGACCCCCCCATGCCTCAAAGTGGTTTGGTCCGCATCCTGCTACCGGCAGAGCGGCAGCTCGGTAACTTTCAGTCAGTCCGTCAGCCTGAGAGGCAGCAGCCTGATGAGAACTAGCAAGAAAACCTCCTCAAGTGAAAGCCAGTGAGTCATTTATCGCACCACTTGGTTGTAATATGAAAAGCGATATTTTTCCCTGCTTGGTCCAAAACCTGCCTCTTTCAGCCAGTTTAAGCTAACAGCTAGGCTAATGATTGTTTCCAGGCTGAAGCGAGTGCAGGACAGTGAGGGAGAGAGAGGACAGACCACAGGAGGAGCAAATACTGAGCTTTTTATTCTTTCAAAAAGTCTGTCAGGATATTAATGTCAGAAATAGTTCATATTTTACTGATTCGCCCATGATAGAGACATTAACTAAGTTACCTTAAATCTCACACAAACCACTTTTTCATCACAGTCTATCTGCAGGTTTATCAGAAACTGAGGCTGGAAACAGGCTGGAAACTGGCTGACAGCAACAAGTAGCTTTCCCTCCATTCTCAGCAGTGGGTAGTGTAACTTTGGAGAGACAGCAGAACGGTAAGTTCAGAGGATGAACAACAGCTGACTGCCTGATGCTTGCTCATGTTCATGATTTTTTTCTTTTTTTTTTTGTTATTGCTCCTTACACCTGTTATGCATTGACAAGTGTAAAGCTTGATGAAAATAACTAGTCACCCTTTGCTTGTCATGTGAGCATACCTTAAGTGTGCAGACATTAAGCGCCATTATTTTTATTTATCCATGTGAAAGTTGATTTAGCATGCATGCGCTTTTTCATCATCTTCACGTTCTTCACATTCATAGGGAGTCAAAGTTCTGCTCATATTCAAAGCTTAATGGATGTCCTAAATAAAAGTAAATAAAAGTGGCACATCTCACATTTTTTAACCAAGGTACAACAACATGTATTTTTTCAATTATTTAAAAACTATACCATAAATCAGCTTGGCCTCTCCCTTCCAACATATCCAGTAGCCTGTTTAAAAAACATACTGCTTATAACTAAAGTTAGCTTTAGCCTTCTGGAGGTTTAATTAAGTTGTACTAATGGAGAAACTGTGCCACCTCACCGTGTCACCATGTCAACCTCAAACTAATGCATTCCAATAAATAATGATATCTTTTCAATTATTTTTTGTAACTGACTATTTCTGTGTTAACACAAAGTAAATTGCATGACACACTGTTCAGCAGTTATGTTTTAGCGTTTATATTTGATTTCAAGGATTCAAGGAACTTTTATTGTCATACCAACTCACATTTACACATTAGTGGTACGAAATTAGTATAAAAAGCCTAACTAAATAAAGGGAAAAACAACAAAGGTAAAAATATAAAATATATAAGTATAAACAGTGTATATAAATATAGACAGTATATATAAATATAAACAGCATATATAAATATAAACAGTATATTTAAATATAAGCAGCATATATAAATATAAACAGTATATTTAAATATAAGCAGCATATATAAATATAAACAGTGCTGAAATTAGCTTGTTGAATGCTAAACACGCATGTCAGTGAAATATTGCGCTTATGGTGAAAAATATTGCACTTATGGTGGGTAAAGTGTTTTTAGTGCAAGAAAATGGGAGAGAGAGAGAGAATGAGATGAGAGAGGGTGGAAGGGGTGGGAGTCTACAGAGCATGGCTGAGTTCAACAGTCTGACAGCTTCAGGGAAGAAGCTGTTTCTGAGCCTGGTGGTCTTGCTCTGGATGCTCCTCAGCCGCCTGCCTGAGGGGAGGGGCTGAAACAGACTGTGAGCGGGATGGGTGGAGTCCTTCAAGATGCGGAGGGCCCTCCCCCTGCATCGTGAGGTGTAGAGGTCCGAGGTGGTGGGAAGGCTGCTCCCCACAGTCCTCTGTGCAGCCTTCACCACCCTCTGCAGAGCCTTCCTCTCAGCAGCAGTGCAGCTGCCGTGCCACACGGTGATGCAGGTGCAGAGGACGCTCTCCACCGCACAGTGGTAGAAGCTCCTCAGGACGGAGCTCCCCAGTCCAGCCTTCCGCAGCTTCCTGAGGAAGTAGAGACGCTGGTGGGCCTTCCTGACCAGACGGGAAGTGTTGGCGCTCCAGGTGAGGTCACTGGATATGTGCACACCCAGGTACCTGAAGCTGGAGACCACTTCCACAGCTGCTCCTCCGATGTGCAGGGGAGGGAGAGGGCGCTTGTCCTTCCTGAAATCCACCACCATCTCCTTAGTCTTTTTCACGTTGATGCAGAGGCTGTTTTCTCTGCACCACTGCACCAGGTGTTCCACCTCCTCTCTGTATTTGGACTCATCATTGTTGGTGATGCGTCCCACTACTGCTGTGTCGTCCGCAAACTTAACTATATGACAGCTGGGGTGATGGAGGAGGAGACGGTGTTGTGGATCCTGACAGTCTGAGGTCTGTTGGTCAGGAAGTCCAGGACCCAGTTCCCCAGTGTGGGACTCAGTCCAAGGGAGGAGAGCTTCTGCACCAGGGTCTGTGGGATGATGGTGTGGAAGGCAGAGGAGAAATCCAGGAAGAGCAGACGGACGTAGGAGTCCCTGCTCTCCAGATGGATGAGGGCTGTGTGGACCACCGATGAAATGGCGTCATCAGTGGAGCGGTTTCTCCTGTAGGCATATTGATGGGGGTCCACAGTGATGTCGATGGAGTCCTTGATGTGGGTCATGACCAGCCTCTCAAAGCACTTCATGACTACTGGGGTCAGGGCTATGGGTCGGTAGTCATTTAGGCCTGTCACTGTGGAGCACTTGGGGACGGGGACAATTGTGGCAGTCTCTAAGCAGGTGGGGACAGATGACAGTGACAGTGAGGTGTTAAAGATGTCCGCCAGCACCTCAGACAGCTGGTGTGCACAGTCCCTCAGTACCCGCCCTGGGATGTTGTTGGGGCCTGCAGCTTTGCGGGGGTTGATTCCCTTGAGGGTCTTCCTCACGTCTGCTGTGGTCACACTGAGGGGCGTGTCACCAGGTGGTGGTGTGAGTCTGGGGCTGGGGGAGTGTCAGGGTCCTCAAAGCGGGCATAGAAGTGGTTGAGTCCATCTGGCAAGGAGGGGTCCCTTGGGCATTGTGCATACCTGGTGTTGTAGTCCATGATGCACATGATTTGGAACATCTTTGGGATTATTATATATAATTTTCATACGTATGGAGCAAAAATACAAAACTTTCAGTTTAACTTTTTCTCTATACACCCTAGTGATTCCCTATGTTCCCAGAATGACGTTTGTTTAACAGCCCAAATCAGACACTGCTTTTCTTTAAAAGAGGCCAAAAAAAATTGTCTCTTGTCTTTTTTGACATTGGTATAAAATGGTGGCTTTAGAAAGAAGGCCTTGCTTTTTCATTGTGAGGGACTGAGAGCAACACTTGAAGTATACTGTTGACGTTGTAGGTCACTGAAACATTTTCTATCAAACTCCATTGCTGCTGGAAATGTCTGGGCATCACATGTCTACGTTTGGCCAGTTAAAAGAAAGAGAGAGATGCATGCAACAAAATGGGCCCGGAAAGGGTAAGCTACATCATAAATAGGTAGTTTTCAACAGCGTTAATGTGTTGGGATGGATTTTTCCTGTAAGTATCTTCCTGAAGGGCACATCAGCTGATATGGGAGGACAAAATGTGGATTTTTTTTTGTTTGTTTTGTTTTTTTTTAATACACATTGCCTGGTCAGGATTTTAACAAGTGACCTTGAAATCACAAGCCCACTTGCCTAACCTCTAGGCTTCTCTGTCCTTATGATGGCAAATACTTCCCCACACTGTGGCACTCGCCTGAGTTGCCTGACAGGGAATAATTTTGTGTATGTATGTATATATACACACACACACACACACACACACACATATATATATATATATATATATATATATGCTAAAATTCAAAATGAATTGATACAAATTCAGAATGTCAAGTTAATCCTTGAGGTGTAGCCAAAATTATAATTCACTGACCTAGATTGAATGGAAAAACCTCAAACATCTTCTATCCATTGTGGTTATATGAGACAGGAAGTATTCAGTTACTGCAGAGCGGGGATGAGATGTGACTGGTGTTCAGGCATGAAGCTCTGAGCAGCTGTCTGAGTCACGCAGGTCACTGACCGGAGGTCAGGGGTCAGGGGTCAAAGGTTAAGGCTACAGCCGCAGGAGGGCAAGCTGTCCATAGTGCTCAGTCTGTTTAACCTCCTCCTCTCCTGATGTGCCTCATCTCCCTGGCTGCTTCTCTCTTCCCTCCAACTTTTTTCTCTCTTCTCTCTGTCTGTTTCTGTCTTTTTCTTGTTTGTTTCACTCTCTTTCTCTCCTCCCTTTTGCACAAGAAGAAATTTAGGAATACAGTGAAAAATGTTCAAGTAACACAGAGTTTACTAAAGAACAATTTATTACACTTTTTTAAACTGCATGTGTGTGTGCACGAGAGTGTGGTGTGTATGGACAGACTGACAGATTTCTCAAGGCAGTTGTTAATACCTGGGGTCCGTTTCAAGCAGGTTCAACAAAGTCCGAGTCTTACCCCGAACTCTGAGCTGATCTACTCTGAGATAGGAAACTCCGAGTTTTCGGTTCCAGAACAGCTGATTTGAGTTAGTTTGATCAACTCGGAGTAGTTTCACCTGGAGTTAAGCGCGTGCACCACAGCTGTAAAAAGACAGCGTCAATGGAGCCCCGATTTGACAAGCTACCATGGCAATGGGGAAGCGTCGGGCTGCGTTTTTCACCCCAGTTGAATTGGAAATCTTAATGCATTCATACAGCGAGTTTGAACATGTTTTTTTTTTTTTTTTTTTTTTTTAAATAGTGCAACACCGCTGCAGCAGCAAAGGAGAGGGAGACGGTGTGGGAAAACATTGCTGCTCGGATCAATGCGTAAGTTTAAATGTAGTCCATTGCAGTCACAATAATATTACTGGGGAAAACTGCTTGAATGGTAGCCTATTAATTTATTTCATTTAGGTGCAATCCCGCGGGGGAGGAGCGCACTTGGCAGCAGCTTAAGATGAAATATAAAAAGATTGTTCAAACAGGTAAGACCTCAGCATAATCTCATGGGGGTACCCCATTTTGATCATGTTTTACATTGTAAAGTAAATACTAAGTGGCTGTTTGAATGTGCAGTTGTTTTATCCCCAACATAATGCTGTTTTCACACACATGATGTGAAACGGTAACGCTCCAAAAGATAATTGTCTGGAAATGCTGAGACATCTATACGCGGTCTTATAACCATCTCCCGACGAATATTTAATTCTCTGCGCAGTAACACTGCACCTTCATCCACGGGATCGCTGTCGAAAGGACATGCCATGTTTGTGAAAAAAAGACGCCATCTAACTACTAATGGACTTCTAATAAAGGCCTACTGACTGTTTTTTAAAAAATTTTTTAAATAACAGACGGCAGAACTAATATGCCACGCCAAAACTCGCCTGCTGACTGAATGAATGAGGAAGTTAAATACCGTGTGTGGCTGAAAGAGGGCGGACACAGAGAAACTCGAGGTTTCATGAGAAAAACCTGGTCCCAACCAGGTTAGTTTCATGGAGTCTGTTACTGCGGTAACTGACTGAGAGCTTAAGTTACCTCCCTCTGTGAAACAGACTAGAGTTACCCCTCTGTCTCTGCTTTGTGTTACCTCCCTTTGTGAAACGGAAAACTCAGAGTTTCCCTCATTTCAGGGTTAACAGACTCAGAGTTTTCACTAAACCTGAGTCCACCATTTTAGCAAGAAATTTTGGTAGATTGGAATTTTTACTCGCACACTATGCTCGTAAATTGTTTTCCCAGTTCACACCCCAGGCAAAATTACTCCCTTGCGCCTTTCCATGCCTACCCTACCTAAATGTGGCGGGAATACTTGCACTGTAGATGTGTAGGTTGCTCATTTGCATAATTTTCTGTTTTGGGTGTTAGAAATTCAGCTTTTTTTGTCAAGCAAGACAAATACATAAGTGATTTAAGACAGACATTACATGACATCATCATAAGATTGAGGTTTTTTTTTTGTTTGTTTTTTCCTCCTTCATTCCCTCCTCCTTCCCACCCCATCCTCCCTCACCTCCACTGCCATCCTTTTTTCTCTCTTTTTCCTATTCTGTTTTGTTTGAAATCTATTTGTAATTATGAGACCTACATTATATAGCATTATTACATTTCTTAAGTTCTGAGAAACAATAAAAGACAGCATAGACGCAGACAAGCTGTAGTGGTTCGCACGCGGTGGAGCGCCCCAGAAGTGCTCCACTGCATTCAGTTTTATGTTCTTTTGTCTGCATCTGTCTAGAAACTATGTCAGTTTTTCATCGTGATCCCGCTCCGCTTCCTCTTGTGTCTCCCCTTGTCCTGTGATCAAGATGTCATCTGCGATAATGCACAGACCAGGTACATTGTCCAACGCTTGTGTAAGCTTTCACTGGAAGATTTCAGGGGCCGGACTTATCCCCATCGGCATCCTCAGCCATCTGTAACGCCCGAATGGAGTGGCAAATGTTGTCAAATAGCTGGACTCCTCTTCCAGCTGTACATGCCAGAATCCACTCCTGACGTCACACACTGTGAACACTTTAGCTTTAGACACGTCCGGTAAGATGTCCTCGATGGTTGGCAGTGGGAAGTGACTGTGCTTTAGTGCTGTGTTCAAGGGTTTGGGATCCATATATACTCTTGGCTTGCCATTCTGCTTCTGCACTACCACCATAGCACTGATCCAGTCTGTGCTGCATTCTACAGGCATGATGATTCCTCTGCGTTGCAGGTCTCGTTGCTCTTCCTTCAGCGGTTTCGTCTCTTTGGCAGCTGCACCGGCTTCACTGTGCTGTCCACCTCCATTTTGTATTTTCCCTCAAGGCAGCCATCTCCAGTGAACACATCAGCACAACTTGCTTTGATTTGTTCCATTGTCCACTGTTCTGTTGCAGGTTTTTCTGTTGGGACTATACTGTCTATTGCCATGGTGTTCTCATAATGCACTTGGATCAGTTTCATTGCCTGACTGGCTCTCCTACCCAGCAGAGGCACTGCACTATCCACATTCACCCCTAGGAACTCAAAGCGATACAGCTTGGGATTTCTTCTTCTTGGGATTTCTGAGTTTTACTTTGCATTTCCCCATTGGCCTCAGCTTACTTTTGTTGTACATCAGTAGTACATGTTTAGTGTGTTCTAGTTTGGTGTCTGGGTTCAGCAGGTTAATGGGGATGATGTTGCAACTGGCACCACAGTCTATCTGGAATTTGACCATGTTTTTGTCTAGCAGCATGCCAGCATAGAGAAGCTGAGTGTCCCCTTTAACTGTGTCAGTCCCGTTTACATCCCCTCTTTCTGGGTCCACATCTTTGCCTGAGTCTGTCTCCACTGCATCCACTGTCTCAGTCTCAGGAACAGATACAGGAAATGTCTTCATATTCATCACTCACACATTCTGTTGTTATTGTACTCACATTTTTCTTTCTCCTTTGCATTTGGCTGCGAAGTGGTTCTCTCTGTCACACTTTGCACACTCTTTCCGAATGCCGGACATTTCTGTTTACTTTTCTCATGTATTTTCCCACAGAATTTACACTCCACTGTGTTGTTACCTTTCCTCTGGTACTGTGCTCCTTGCACAGCGTGGACCTCTTCTACCATCAGTCCAGTGATGGTTTTAACGTTCTCCTTAGAGAGCTCTGCGGCTCTGCACAGCTGCAAACATGTGTCAAGTGTCAAGTTTTTCTCCCGAAGCAGTCTTTCTCTCATGATTGTGTTGTTACCTCAACACACAATCCTGTCAGATAGCTGAACAGTTTCACCTTCTGTTTGTCATCCGCTTCAGCCATTGCCAAATCCACATAAAGAGCAAACTCATCCCTCCAATTCTTCCATGTTTTAGAAAGGTTGCTGGAGTCCAGACACAACGTTTGCGGTGGCTTCAATCCGTCCATGGAGTCGCACGGCAGTCACACACTAGCGGCTAAAGCTAACATCAGTTAGCATACTCTCTCACCTACACTTCAGACCGAGTCCGCTACCGCTGCCACCATGTTATAGTCTGTTCTGTACTCACATGAAGCGTACACACTTTGTACTGTTTCAACCCAATCAGGTTACAGACTTTAATAAAACTTCGGCATGCGAGGTACATTCAACTCGGTCTGGTCTTCTTGCCGGAGCATATGGGTTTTTAGCTGCTTTCTAAAGCTATCCACCGTCTAGGCAGCTCTCAGAGCCTGAGGAAGCGAGTTCCAGAGACGTGGTGCCACTGTTGCAAAGGCCCGATCACCTTTAGTTTTTAATTTAGTGCGGGTACAGAGATTAAATTGCTTAGCTTGTGGCATATGATCTGCATTTCCTCCCAGCAACATAAGACCCTAGGTTTAGACCATGGGCTAAGTGAGGTATCACCTCCTTTTGCCAAAGTATGACAAATGGAAATCTTAATAAATTTGATGAAATATGCCAGTCTTATGAGCTGGACAAGGAGGATTTCTGGTACCTACAGATTCACCACTTCTTCCTGGGAGGATCTTTACAGAAGTCAATGACCAGTTCCATGGTTTTGGAGGTAGTGAGGTCAAGGCAGTTCCGCCTACACCATTCTGCAAAGGAGTCCAACTCAGACTGTAGCTGGGTGGGTGAGTTGGTGGAATCCACAATCACAGGGTCATCTGAATATTTGATGTATGTGATACCAGGGTTAGTGCTTCTGCAATCATTTGTGTATAATGTGTACAGTACCGGGGAGATTACAGAGCCTTGTGGGGCTCCTGTGGAGACAACATACCTAAAGGCTTCAGTAAAAGCAGCACATATCTTTTGAAGATTTTAAAGTAAAAAAGCAATTACAAAATGCTGGCTTCTGCTTTGTGCAGACCTTATTCTTTTTCATTTCTTTTGATGGTGTTTGAGTTTCTGTAAATGGCGCTCTTTTTGTTGTCAACCATGGCAGCTATGGATGCTCATGCTAACTACCCATGTCTTCTTTTTCTTCTGTAAATATGCATAAAATATATCACTGGCAAACGTGTAAGCTTGCATGAACTGCATAGATTAAGTAGGGAAAGTTTATTGATATAACACTTTTCAAAATGGTTACAAAATGCTTTACAAATAAAAAATGTGGCAAATACCCACAGCCTTAGTAGGAATAGAAAGAAATATGGATAAATGAGAAAATAACAGCATAGTTCATAAGAGTAATGAGAGTGTTAGTCCACAAACCAGTTAAAAAGGTAGGTAAAAAGGTAGGTTTTTTTATGAAGCACAAACTCAGCTGGCCAGTGTAGACTGATACAGGCTGAATCATTATTGTGTTACATTTATCAGCAACAGACAGTAGCAAAACTCTTTGCAAAAACTTTTTCCCATGTAAGAAATGCAGGAAGATGACTCTGCTGACCGGGCAGTGCTGGTCCCAGGCCACTGAGCTGTTTTCTTTCCAGCAGTCAAGCCTGACTCTGGCATTTAGCACACATTGTGTTTTAATAGCACAGAAAATATGAGGTCTTACTGAGGATCTTTTGAGCATGATTGAAAAAACTTTTTATTGTTTTTGAAAGTTGAGGTGAAGGACAACAACAAAATCTGTTGCAAAACAACTTTACAAGACTGGGATGGAAGTTCAAGAGCCTGTAATGCCTGTACCTTCCTCCTCCTCTGACTGCACCCTGTTTTATCTGTGTATGAAAATGTAATTGATTTTAAGTTTAAAGGGAAAGTTCAGCCATTTTGAAAAATGTATGAAAAAACAGTATCCCTTCACCCCCACCCCTCCAGCTGTTTAATCTGGATGCTCCAAATGGTAATTGCCCCCCAGCCTCCCCCCATCAGGTGGACTTGAAAATAACTGCCTTCAACCCCTCAAATTGTGCCAGAAAGGTATGTGAAAAGTGTGAGAGCGGAGGGAAATCTTTTAGCACTCCAGAGAGAGATGTTTTTGTCCTTCAACATGCACATGTGTGTCCAATGAAGAAAACAAAAATTTGCCAAAATTTTGATAGCAGATCACCACAGCACGAACTATTCAGCAGTAACTAATCAACAATATTGACTCTATCTCTCTCTGTCTCTACAGTATCTTCATTTTTATCTTTAACCAAACAGAGTGTCAAGCCATACAGGCTACATAATATTTCACCCCATAACACACACACACACACACACACACACACACACACACACACACACACTCACACACACACACACACACACACACACACACACACACAAAGCGAGAAAAATTTTTTCATCTGGTATTGCCCTCATGTTCCCTTCTGGCTCCCTTGACATAGAATGTACTAGACACACACACATACACACACAACCCTTGCCCTATATGAATGAATATTCCCCAGCCTTGTTCAGTAATTCACCGAGATAGCTGAGATCTCAAGTTAACTTTATTTCCAGCACACTAAGTGCACATACACTGCATAAAATACTCCATCTTAACAAGTAATTTGGCCTCATATTCAGAGTTACATATCTTTTTAAAACAAGGTAAAAAAAAAAATCTGCCAGCGGGATGAGATACTCCAATTTGTTTCCAATGCAGTTTCATGACTTTCTGGGAGTATAGATATGTTGAAAAGGCAGAATAGGGCAGATCAGCCCATTCGGATCAAGAAAGTGACACTTGAATAAAGAAAATTCTGAAAACAAGTTGATTAATGTTTCAAACACGTGTGATTACCTCATCCCACTGATTTTTTGCTGTGCTTACATAATAAGTACTGTTTCCTAATACATTTTTATTATGGTACTGTCTATTATTCAGTGCATGGGCAGTCTTAAAGGCCCCATACCGTCCACTTTTCCAGGGTTTTATTTTAATTGTTGATATCCCTAGCATGATGTATTTGTGGTTTTGAGTACCTGTGGTCTGCTAAATATAGTTTCACAGCTCCTCTCTCTTGCCTTTCTCCCAGAGCTCTGGCAGCACGGTTCGCTTAGCCAATCAGAAGAGAGAATCAGCTCCTCTCCACTGATTGGCCGACTGTTTTCTGAGGGCCCACTCACATTGGCAAGTTTGAGCCCGTATCGTGCTAAAGCCAAAATCCCCCCCTTCCCAGTCCCCGGCTGGCCTGCACTCACATTACCTTTTTCCCAAACGCGCCCAAGCACGATTGCCCCCGGTGTGCACGTCATCACGTTGAAATACGACAACAACAGGCATGGCCCGACGTCATTATAAATCAATGTAGTTCAAATACATTCATCATGTCTTCCTTTTAACTAAAAAACGTTTTTTGTCCTTTTAATCAGACATGGGATGTTTATTTACCTTGACAGTTTCGGAGGTAGCTTCCTCCTTCTTCAGAAAGGTCCAACTGACAGCCGGAGCGGCACCTGTCAGATCCGGCAGACCGGGTGACCGGGTGGCCGCACACCGCGCGGTGCCGCGGCCAGTGCCGGCCGGTGCCGACGCGGTGCCGGCCAGCACCAGGTCTGCCGGATCTCCGCACACAGACTGCTGTACTGTCATTATAAACCGACTTTTGTTTATACGCGGTTGCAGCAGCACAACAGACAATGACACAGACAACATGGTTGATTATTGATTGCGCAACGCGGCCATTCGCCGGTAATCTATGAGGGACGAAAAATGACAAAACAACAAATAAATGAATAAATAAATAAATACGCATATAAATATATAAATGCATAAATAATTAAATTAATAAATATTTCTACATTTATTTATTTATTTATTTCTGTTTTTATTCATGCATTTATGCATTTATTTGTGTATTTATACATTTATGCATGCATTTATTTATTTATTTTTACATTTATTTATTTATACTTTTATTTATTTCTACATTTATTTATTCATTTGTGTATTTATATATTTATTTTTACATTTATTTATTTATACTTTTATTTATTTCTACATTTATTCATTTATTTATTCCTTCTTTTATTTCTACATTTATTTATTTATTTCTACATTTATTTATTTATTCCTACATTTATTTCTGTATTTCTACATTTGCACATTTGTTCTGCTGCTAGAACTCTGTGTGGCATTTATCTGGTTTCTGATCTGAGCTGCTGTTAACTTGCGATTTCTGAGGCTGGTGACTCGGATGAACTTGTCCTCAGAAGCAGAGGTGACTCTTGGTCTTCTTTTCCTGGGTCGGTCCTCATGTGTGCCAGTTTCGTTGTAGCGCTTGATGGTTTTTGCGACTCCTCTTGGGGACACATTTAAAGTTTTTGCAATTTTCCGGACTGACTGACCTTCATTTCTTAAAGTAATGATGGCCACTGGTTTTTCTTTAGTTAGCTGATTGGTTCTTGCCATAATATGAATTTTAACAGTTGTCTAATAGGGCTGTCGGCTGTGCAGTAACCTGACTTCTGCACAACACAACTGATGGTCTCAACCCCATTGATAAAGCAAGACATTCTTGCATTAACCCTGATAAGGCACACCTGTGAAGTGAAAACCATTTCAGGTGACTACCTCTTGAAGCTCATGGAGAGAATGCCAAGAGTGTGCAAAGCAGTAATCAGAGCAAAGGGTGGCTATTTTGAAGAAACTAGAATATAAAACATGTTTTCAGTTATTTCACCTTTTTTTTGTTAAGTACATAACTCCACATGTGTTCATTCATAGTTTTGATTCCTTCAGTGAGAATCTACAATGTAAATAGTCATGAAAATAAAGAAAACGCATTGAATGAGAAGGTGTGTCCAAACTTTTGGCCTGTACTGTATATATATATATATATATATATATATATATATATATATATATATATATATATATATATATATATATATGTATATGTACAGGGTGACACAAAAAAACGGGAACATTTTAACAATCCAATAAAACCAAGAGTGATGGAAGAAAAATATTTTATTCATAGTAATTGAAACCTGAAAACATGCCATTTAAGAAACAATGATGGAATTTTCATTTTTTTAAAAATTGTGCTGCCACTTGCTCATATCTGCCAATACGCACTTCAAAAATTCCCGTCTTTTTTTGGGTCACCCTGTATAAAGCTTAATTTGTAATATTTATACTACGACTATATTCATTTTTTATGAACTACAGCGAGAAAGTGTCAGACTCTCAGTGCATGCAGCCAGAGTAAAATCAAAATAATAATGTACTTTGTGTGTTCAGCTAATGTATGTGTGTAAGTGGTGTGTGTGTTAAGACTGTGACTCTGCACCGCGTCCAGTACGAGCAAAGTTTTCCAACTGACTTTATATCAAAAACCATCTGGTAAAGTAAAAAAACAAGTGGTGTGTCTGCAGTGAGAGACGCGACGTGAGTCGCATTTGCACAGTTTTAATACTAACCATCGACTGCTAAGAGTACTAACTGTACTGTATACTATTATACTGACTGCTACTACCAGTACTGTAGGCCTACTTGTAGCATGCATTTATGGGAGTTGTATCAGTATGTGACATGACAATGTCAACAAGATACACTCACATTATAAATGTGCATATATATATATGTATGCATCATGCTGTTTTGTTTTTTTTTTTGTTTGTTTTTGTTTTTGTTTTTGTTTTTGCCATGAGCAAGCCTCCCTACCCATTTTGCCTCCCAAGAGCCAAAGAATGAATGTTTCCTCTTATTCATCAACTGCAAATAAAAATGAAATATTTACAGTATTATACACAATAAAATATTCAAAAGGTCATAAAACATAAATCTATCATTAAGTGCATGCATAAATATGATACTATCGCCCTGCAGTTCCTATAAGATTAAAGGACGGCAACTGACCCAGAATGACCTCTGTCACTGTCCTACTCAGTCTCTCGTGCAAGTACACACACACACACACACACACACACACACACACACACACACAGTGAGATAGTCTCACCACTAAGTTTGCAAAATATACTTCAGTGTGCACACACACACACTCCAAAAGGCAGGGATGCTGAACAAAAACAAGCACAGGCGCAAAAAAAAAAGCAAAAAAAAAAAAAAAAAAAAAACTGTAGCACACACAATTGTTCCTTTTATTCATATCCACATGGAAACAATAACCCGCCAAGGATATAATAACAGGGACACAGAACAATGCTTGGACCTCAACGTGGATAATAGGCGTAGCGATATTGCACAACAAGGAAACAAATGGCATTAAAGGTACAAAAAAACCCTGATCTCTCTGCCTATGTGGCAGCTGCCAGTAATTGCTGACAGAGAACAATACCTGTCCCACCGCTTTATCCTGCTTTTCAGCGCCATACCCCCAGCCTCTGTACATTTTCTGGGCTACCAAACCACAAACAACTGTGCCCAAACTGTGAGACAGATGCTGAGAGAGGCTGGTACCTCCATAAGGACAGCTAGGTTTAGTCTTTAGTCTCTTTACATTTACTCATGTTAATGTAAGTAAGTAGCTATTTTGTGTACTTTGTGTATATTTTTAAAACAGTTTTTTTACTTTAATGTAAGCACATGTTTTCGGAAGGATTGTATTTTGCTACATTCTTAGTTCCATCTACTCTCTCTAACAGCATCAGAAGCTAGGCTGTCATAAATTAACAAACCGTGGAGCTGTTCCCAGTCAGTCGGCGGAAACGAGAGGACAAATTTGGCTTTATTTTGTTGGCCTTTTTTATTTTCCAATTAAAAGAATCTAGGCTAAACTTTGGATTCTCATTTTTTTAGAATTGCATGACGGAAAAAAATCACATCTAACCTAAAAAAAAAAAAAAAATCCTAAAAAAGTAACAGAAAAAAATTACATTTTCAGTGAGCTACTTTTTACCTTTACTCATGTACAGTACCGTCTGTACTTATACATGAGGGAAATATCAGCAAAGAAACAATTCTTCTACTTGATCAGCAATATCTAGTACTCTTTCCACCACTGCCTAGACACACACACACACACACACACACACATACAAATACAAACAGTTTGTCACTACAGTGTTTAAGTGGTCCTTTGAGAAAATCTATTCTTTATTATCTCTGGTCACAGTTACATTTTACTTTGTATCCCACGGCCTATATTAACTACAGCCATAGTCCATCTCTGTGAAGACGATTGGGTCTAATGGGTTCCTGTAGTTGTATAAAACCATAATGGGGGACAATCACTTTCCATTAAGACATGCTGAATTTTCACAAAGCTGTTTTAATGCATAGACACTATAGAGGCTAGACTTTTAATCGAACATAATATGTCTAGACGTGCATTATAGATACTCATAAGCGTCTTTGTTGTATTGTTAAATGTGCATTTAGAAGGTGCAGTTTCAGGGTGTGCCCTGTGAATCAAAGCAAGGAGACTAAATACATTAATATGCGATATGCAGCTGTTGCTCTTATCCAGAGACTCTTGCAATTAGTGCAATGGGAGAATGAGCTGCAACTCTCATGCCTGGTTAATGCTTCATGTCGAAATGAGTGTGACAGATGAAAATAATGTAATTGCCTGTGAGCCAAGCCAAACAGAATGCATGAACCAGGCCTGAAATGTTCCCACAACATCTCTGGGGTAGTCTGACACCCTCCCTCTCATGACCTGGTCAGCATGTTTGGTAACGTTATTGTAGCATTTGAGACACCCTTGACATTCCCCTGACAGAGAACATAATGCCTCCTCCAATAACACATTTTCACTGATACAGCGTCTCATTTTTCAATAAATTCAATCCGTTTTAACTTATAACAGTAATTACCACTTTCCGCTTCTCTGCTTGTGTCAAGAATCACAAGTTAGGAAATGGCAAATGGGAAAAATGCTTACTGAAAGAGCCAATTTAACAGAATAAAATTATTTATTTATTTATTTATGAATACATTATTATTGTTCACACCTAGTGAACTAGGTGTGTATGTGTGAATGTGTGTATATATATGTATGTATATATGTGTGTGTATATGTATGTTTATGTATATATACAAACACACACACACACACACACACATATATATATAGATATATAGATATAGATATATGTGTGTGTATGCATGTGTATGTACATATGTATGTATATGTGTATATATGTGTATAAATGTATATATGTGGGTGTACATGACTAAATATTAGCACATTGTAAGTGGTATAATACAATATATATGTAATATGTAGGAACTCAAGGAGTAGGATCATATACATTTTTAACTTCTTCCTACTCCCTTTTGAACATGTGCTGGCCATCTAGGAAATAGCATTGAATTTATTTATCTCTTTTTGTACTTTTCTTCTGTTGCCCTGTTGTTGCATTGTCTGTTGTCCTCTATACAACAAAATAAATCTATACAAAATAAATAAATAAATAAATTGTTATATGGAGTAGAAGCCATTGCTACTGGATACCAAGGTGCAACTTACATAATCAGTTACTGGAATTTATAATATTTACTTTTTATTAATTTAATGAAATCACTAAACATTTGAGTCCTTTGAAGTGTTTCACAACCATATGTGCAATATTCATACATGAGAGCTGCATCAGAAAAAATAGCTTAAGGAACATCTTCAAAAAGAGTGGGAGAAGACCATGTACATATAGTCACATGCAATTTTCATGTATCCCTGCAGTCCGTGTGTGTGTGTGTGTGTGTGTGTGTGTGTGTGTGTGTGTGCGCGCGCGCTAGTGGGGTGACAGTCCAATGCATTACGAAACAAACTGCAATACATTTTAAATCTCTATGACTGTGATAAAAGATTGCTGTCGTCCAGAAATTCTTTATAGAAATTGTTTCAGCAATAATACTCAGGAGAGCCTTCTTTACTGTGATTATGGGTGCCTATTCATCACTAAAGCACCCATGATTACAGCAAATAATGTCCTCAAAGGTATTATGGCTGGTAGCGTGGCATTCAAACTGATGGGGGAGGGGTGGGGGGGGATCTAAGCACAATGTAGACACACAAAAGAATACAAAGAGGAAACAGTGGGAGGGATTGCCAACTAGCCTGGTTCTCACAATGGTTGGAATAACAACCAATAAAACATGGCTGGCAATGCTTCATGGGAATTTTCAGCATCTCTTCCCAGTCAGAATGCTTAGCTGAAATGGAAAGCATATCATACCATGATGTGTTGACAATGACTCCAGAACACTCAATGACTTTATAATTTGCCAGTGTTGTCTTACAATGTTTTATGAGCAACGCTTGAATCTTACAGAGAGACTTATCTTGGTAGACTAATGGAACAACTCTGTATGTATAAACAGTGTTCATCTCCATCTATGAATATGGATGGGAATCTGCACGGGGCTTCTTCTTCTACTCAGTTAACTGTGTAGAAGTCTGTTTTTTCATTCCTGCTGAACCTCAGCTGTATGTATGGGAAAAGCACATGGTTTGGATAATGGGGGGAAAAGTTTTATTTTGTCTAATATAAGGAAATACAACGAGTCATGTCATACTTAGTTGATCGACTTCTCTCAAATGTTGTATTACAATATGGTAATAAACTTTGATCCGCATTCGCAAAGCCTCATGCACATATGTGGGGAATTCACTACATATATTACAAATGCAGGGGAGATTATCTGTCTCTTTCTCCACCGACAAAGAGTCTGTAGAGACAAATATGGACAGCTCAGACAAATGTGGACTTGGACAAGTCAAAGTAAATGAAAACTATCAACCTGGTCACCTAGAATATCCAAACTGTCCTTAATGTCCAAGACAGAAAGAGTCACCAGACTTTGACAGGTGGTCTTTGTCAGGGCAGGTAAGTCAACATTAGAGAGCAATCTTGGAAAATCTTGGAAGTCTTGCCTTTGTGGTAACAGACACATTGGTCATTTGTTGCCTTGTTCGAGAGAAAAAGACTTCTTCTTCCTATAGCCGAAGACTACCTTGGTATATGTACACATCTATATATACATATAGATAAAAATAGATAGATACAGATATAGAGATATATTCTTTCATTGCCAGCACTCCTCAGGACTTTTACCACAGAAGCAAGACTTTGTTTTTCTAGAGATCCACCAGATTGTCAGCTTTACTTGCAGTGAACTGAAGAAGTGCATTTTTGACATTGCTGCAGCAATGAAGATAAGATTCTGGTCTCCCGTATGACACAGGCAGCTCTGAGTTGGCATCATGGTTCAGAGTAAACTCCTCTGTAACTTCCCCAAGTCTCTCCAAGGAATTAATTAAAGGCTTAGGACTTGGCACATCCAGTTGGGTAAAGGCCATTTTGCCACTCTTACAAGTGCCAAGAGCACAGAAAAGCATGCTTTTTCAGATACTCACGCCATCATAAAAGATGTCTTGTAAGGGTGTCTTGATGGCACAGTAATCCCTTATGTTCAGCTCATTCTTATGACTGACTTTAATACCAGATTTGGCACACGTTGACTTACTACTGTCAGTGTGCTCTGAACCTCAGCTTGTCATGAGCATAATAAAATTCAAAATGAAAAACACATATACAGCATTAACTGGGACATGTGACTAGCACAGTGTTGGACATGCCACAAAGTGATACTAATGTCCATCATGAACAGAGGAAGTTAAAATCAACCTGGCTAAGGCCCAAATTGAGTGAAACAAAGCAAGGTCAGCCATGCACCAAGAAGCCTCTAAAGAGCATTGGCTTAGCTCAAAGATGCCACCAGCATTCCTTTATTGTCCATGTAACTAGTGCGTAAGGATGATGATTACTTAACTGATTGAATGATTGACTGAGGTTATTAACTGATAAACTGACTGCAATTAGACCAGAAGAAAACAGGTTTGTATGGAGCCCCACTGTGTGTGATAATACCAATGAAAGACACTTCATATCCAGCATATTAAATCTCAGAAAATAAATACTTTAAAATTAAATCATTCAATACATTTTAACTGAACATAAATATCTTAATTCAGTATCATTCAAACATAAATCAAATAATCATCTCAAATAAATACAACATAACATTAACATTGTAATACATTCGATTCATTCATTATTTGGAATGCAATGTTAGCTTGTAGATCACCCACTTTAGCCTTGAGCTAACAGGCTAACTCAATGGGAAATTCCATATTATTAGCATTAACGACAAACAAAACCAGCCTTAGAAGTTGGTCTCATTTAACAGCCTTTTTTTTTTTTTTTTTTTTTTTTTTTTTTTTTTTTTTGGTAACCAAATGACCGGAGACACTGAACCATGTTTAAAGTTTAAACTCACCACTGAGTGTGGAATAAGGTTTAGACTGAGAACAGGAGCACACACTGGCAGCAGCAACAAACAGTTGCAGGTGAGGAGTGGGAACAGGCTAAGAGGAAGTGATCTTGTTATGACCTGGAACTTAAAGTGTTGAGACTGCTTGTTTGGTCTGGTTACCTGGGTTACATCCGCCCCTCAAAACAGAAGCATTGCTAAAGAACAAACACTAATCCCTGAGAGCCCATCTGTCTCCTCCAGGCTCTGGCCCTCCTCACACAGTTGAAAGCTGTCCACACTGAGGCACAGAAACAACTAACGCTCATTGAAAAGTGAGTGACGGCTCAGGAAGGCTTGTGAAATCCAGAGCTACGTCTTTTCAAGTAACTTCCATGCTTTTCTATTCTGCTGTCAGACCTCTCTAACCTGCAGAAAAGTAACATCACTGCTGTCAGGTCAGTCGATGGCTCTGTTTCTGTTGGGAAAAAATAGCTAATCTTTGATCCACAGGCTAAGCATTTCAGCAGGATGCTCAATAAATTAACTCCTCCAGCCAAGAAAGTTCTGGACTCTTTTTCCAAACATAAGGCTGACTTAGCACAAGAACAACCTCCTTTTTCAGATATTTGTTCCAATTGTCTTCATTTTTTCATTCGTCTCCCTCAAAAACCTCAAGAATAAAAATAGCTTTGGCCCACGGTGAAATCCTCTCTGAGATCTCTTTGCAAGAAATCTTCTCCGTGTCGTATTGTGAATATCTGGCAGTATGAAGTCATCTCTTCCCATCTCAACGTGATGACGTACGTACCAGAGGCAACCGTGCTTAAGTACGGTTGGGATTGGGGTAGTGTGAGCGCAGGCCAGCGGGGGACTGGGGAGGGGGGGCCATTCGTGCTTCAGAACAGTATGGAACAACTGGCCCCAATGTGAGTGTGCCCTAAGATTAGGGAGCTCTGCTGAGGGGAAGGACATCGATATTGTCACTATCTTTAAAAAGAAAGGCAAAAAATTGGTATGTGGTGGCAGTCATGGTGTGCCTTACTCTGTCATGAAGAAAACTGCTAGCATGGGTCATGGTGTCTGCCTCACAACACACATCACTGACACCTTCTTTCCATCCAAAAGATTGACGTACATCCGACAATGGTTTTAGCTGAATCCAGAAGTAGCGAAAAACAAAGATGTACAGATTGCATTCTTCAACCTCTCCAACAAACCTGTCACCACTGATGATAGCATCTGATTTCAATTCTCCTTTGAAAAAAAAAGTGTTTAATCCCTGCAAGTGCTTACCACAGACCCAAAATTTCTACTATACATGTGCTCGATGTAATTGGATTATATTCTGCTGAAATTTGTCTTGTGTCCCAAGACGTCTGCTGTTTCACATAAATAACAAAACACAGCATTTAACCAAACAACAAAACAAATATTACAACACATATAATATGAAAAATTAAAAGAGCCCTTTTCTACAGATGTTAAGAATACGTGGCTGCGATGTATCACTTTAATAAATCCCTTTAACATGCAATGCTTGGTCCACACAGAAACACTAAGGCCTTCTTAGAACCTAATCTCTGATTTACCAGTTTGACAGACTGAAGAACAAAAGAGTTCTGCTGGCTGTTCAGTCGAGCCTGTGGGACTCTAAATCTTCTGTTTGATGGAAAAAGCTGATATTCTTCAAATAAAATATGAGACGGGTCAAATGTAACATTACCTGCCCCAGACAGCATTCTTTTAGTACATTCAGTCTGGAAACTTGACTCAATCGTTTGACCATCTTTGAGAAAATACATAGCAGTGTAAACAGTCAAGCTTTAAAGGAATACCTCTGGGCAAAATACAGACTCTGTACATCCAGTGGTTAAGTTCCTGTGGGTAACATTCTCTGTTAGCTTAGCATAAAGATTTGAGAACTATAGGAGTCATTAGTGTAGCTCCGTCAAAGTGAAAAAATCAACCTAACAGCAAATCCGAAGCTGTCTTAATTACACAGTGGATCATGTGGATTTGAAATACTCATCTTGGAACTTTTTTTTTTTTTTTTCTTTTAATGACGTTATTTTACAGGAAGTTAAATGTTTGGAAGAATATGAGTGATCTGCACACTGCTGAAGGTGTGTGTGGTCTATGGTGAGGTTACCTTCAGTGTTACAGTTGGTAAAGTTGCTGTAATATTTATTTGTTTCATTTTGACAGTTCTAGGCTAATGACTCCTATAGAATTCAAGTCTTTATGCTAAGCTAACAGCAAATGCTAACCACAGAAACTGAACCACTGGACTACAGAGGTGAAAATGGTCATCATTTTGTCTCAGTCTGCGGAAGTTGGAAAAAGGATATGTTGCCCACAACACTGGAATATGCACTGATTCCATACTACATGATACATTTAATAGATTGGAAAAACAATAATAGAATAATAGTATCTGTTTGTTTGCTCCAAACAGATGGGGGTCATACAATGACAATGCATAATAAACTTTATTCTATCTGCATATAGTAGAAAGTAGCACTACATTTTCCTAATTTTCTCAAATGGCATGGATTGGAAACGATGTGAATCAGAAATGGACACACACACACACCCGTGTGTGTGTGTGTGTGTGTGTGTGTGTGTGTGTCCACAGGCTGTGAATAGTTAATGAATACACTATATTACCAAAAGTATTCGCTCACCCATTCAAATGATCAGAATCAGGTGTCCTAATCACTTGGCCTGGCCACAGGTGTATAAAATCAAGCACTCAGGCATGCAGACTGTGAAACAAGACATTTGTGAAAGAATGGGCCGCTCTCAGGAGCTCAGTGAATTCCAGCGTGGAACTGTCATAGGATGCCACCTGTGCAACAAATCCAGTCGTGAAATTTCCTCGCTCCTAAATATTCCACAGTCAACTGTCAGCTCTATTATAACAAAATGGAAGCGTTTGGGAACAACAGCAACTCAGCCACGAAGTGGTAGGCCACGTAAAGTGACGGAGAGGGGTCAGCGGATGCTGAAGCGCATAGTGCAAAGAGGTCGCCGACTTTCTGCACAGTCAATTGCTACAGAGCTACAAACTTCATGTGACCTTCAGATTAGCCCAAGTACAGTACGCAGAGAGCTTCATGGAATGGGTTTCCATGGCCGAGCAGCTGCAGCCAAGCCACACATCACCAAGTGCAATGCAAAGCTTCGGATGCAATGGTGTAAAGCACGCCGCCACTGGCCTCTAGAGCAGTGGAGACGCGTTCTCTGCAGTGATGAATCACGCTTTTCCATCTGGCAATCTGATGGACGAGTCTGGGTTTGGAGGTTGCCAGGAGAACGGTACATTTCAGACTGCATTGTGCCGACTGTGAAATTTGGTGGAGGAGGAATTATGGTGTGGGGTTGTTTTTCAGGAGCTGGGCTTGGCCCCTTAGTTCCAGTGAAAGGAACTTTGAATGCTTCAGGATACCAAAACATTTTGGACAATTCCATGCTCCCAACCTTGTGGGAACAGTTTGGAGCGGGCCCCTTCCTCTTCCAACATGACTGTGCACCAGTGCACAAAGCAAGGTCCATAAAGACATGGATGACAGAGTCTGGTGTGGATGAACTTGACTGGCCTGCACAGAGTCCTGACCTGAACCCGATAGAACACCTTTGGGATGAATTAGAGCGGAGACTGAGAGCCAGGCCTTCTCGACCAACATCAGTGTGTGACCTCACCAATGCGCTTTTGGAAGAATGGTCAAAAATTCCTATAAACACTCTCCTCAACCTTGTGGACAGTCTTCCCAGAAGAGTTGAAGCTGTAATAGCTGCAAAAGGTGGACCGACATCATATTGAACTCTATGGGTTAGGAATGGGATGGCTTCAGTTCATAGTATGAGTAAAGGCAGGTGAGCGAATACTTTTGGTAATATAGTGTATACTGGGATCTGTGCTCTCCTGATGAAAACGGAATCCTGATATGTCAGGATGGTTTCTGATATTTGGGGACAAAATAAAGTTTATTTGGGGACAAAATAAAGTTTATTTGGCGCTTTCTGTGTGCAGCTGTACATCTATTCAGTTTTGAGTTTCCAGGTGACAGCTACAGGTCTTTTACATTTTGAACTGCTGGGTTTGTGTGCATTTTCATGAACTGGTGGAACTGAGCTGCACTACACAGCTGACTGGGCCCTCGACGCCCACTTACCCACTGCCATACAAAACACACTAGGTGCTGGGGGATGCATGATAAAGGGGAAAAACATGTTGCAGCTATTTAACTTAACATTGCAATTGTCATGTGATAACAATTTGTGGTAATCGGTGCTTTGAGCCTTGTTACAAAGCTCTACTAGAAATAGATAATTAGAATTACTATGCGAGGATCATAATAACTGAAACCTTTTGGGCTATTTTCAAAAGCTAATTTTCTGTAACTGGCTCAGAACTCAACTGAAGACAAAATCAGTCAAAAAAATTGAGAACAAAACCTATAGCAGTAACTTAAGGAGCAGTGGCTGTGATACGCACAATTTAATTTGCAATTTTCATAACACTTATAGTTACTGCTTATGAACACATGCACATTCTCACCCACGCACACATGCTGCTACCCCATGCATGACTGAGGGATCAAAAGCCAATATAAGACTAATAAAAAATAACTTTAAGCTGTTTTCAAATGCACTGCATTCAATTAAGTTTCAATTGTATTTTCACAAAGCTAAGATTTTCACACACACACACACACACACACACACACACACACACACACAAACTGACCTGAGTTAGGATACAGTTAGGATACATTTACACATTTACCATTAAATGCACATCAATCTGTGCACTTCTGAGGTTTTTGGGAAAGTGCACAGGTGAAAGAGAAAATCTAATTTAGGTCAAATAGCAAAGTACAACGAAGGAAACATTTCATAATATCTCTACTGTTACTGAACATGTTTGTCAAAGGATAAAATAAAATCTGAAGTTAGTTAACTCTATCTTGAAAGCTGATTAAAGATGGATGAAAATGTTCTGCTAAGTCATTTTCATATAGCTTTTCTCTGGCCTTTGTGACTTGGACAGTTTGTATTCTTCATACTGTTCCCTATGGGTTTGCACTTTTGTGATATATCTGCACTGCACCTGATTCTGTGACAAATCTGCTCTCCTGAATCCAAACTACTACCAACTGGCTGTTGTGTCTAATTAAATTATCCTCATTCACTGTAAAATACTTATTAACAGCCTCCTCATTTATCTCGGTTGGTTGATTCTCTTCTCTTCCCAGTAACCAGCTGTCAGTGTCTCTGGCTTCTGATTGGTTAAGTGGTTAGGAGGGCTCTAATTGGCCAAACAAGTCAGGAACAGCTGTACATGCATTTAGAGCATGGACACTGCAGAGTGTGTATTCTCCAACAGATGTGAATCAATCTAACAAGTTTATTCAATTAGCAGAGTCTGAAAGAGGTTAATGTTTTTTTTTGTTTGTTTTTTTTTTTGAAGATTGAAGCATGCTTTAGATAAGACACATGTTGAAGTTACAATTTAGATTTTAATTCATTTAATCATGCAGCCTTCTGTGCAAAACCATGGCTAGTTTAACGTGGGTGAATCCCTTGTAAGCTCCCTGGTGAACACAGAGAAAACTTCATTCTTCCAATCCCCAACTTGATGACGCTGCAGTCAAGGTGGTTGCTACAGTTTTCCTACCTTGGCTGCCTTCTAATCTCTTCCATCTTTGTTGACAACAACATGCAGGCCTGCATCAACACAGCCTTAGCTGCTTTCACCAGAGCGTGACAAAAACAGCTGAAAAGATCATTGGCTGTCCACTGCCCAGACAGCACTTCCTCCTTTTTGTGATGTCACACATAACAAGGGGTGTGTTCAATGACGTTACGATATGTAACGTTGTGTGACGTTGTCTCATTGAATGATCTGTTTGGTCGTAACGTTTTGTAACAGAGAGCAACATGCCTTGGAGGTAGTTTTCCTCCATTTTTTTTATTCTTAAATATAAGGCATTTAAGGTACATTACATGTATCTGTCAGGCTTATATCTTAATCACACCACAAACGCAATTTTTTCAAAACTTGCAAATTATCCTATTAAAATGACAAAATATGTTCTACAAAGATTTACATTTACAAAGCTAATCATTACACTTATGAGCCACTAGAAGTGTGTGTTGGTGTGTGTCTGCAGAGACCCGATCCTCTGCCTGGATTTTCTTGTTTTGCTGAGCTCTGAACTTTTCTGGGTTTCGGCCTTTGAGCAGTTGGTGTGTAGCTGCAGCCAATAATAGGGTGACAGACTGATAGCATCACATCCAATAGGAAGCTCCAAAAATCGCAGATTTTGGGAAAAGGAAATCTGTCGAGGTGAAAGGCCAAGCAGACAAAGCTGGTTCCACAAGAGTGAATCTGGGGTTAGCTCTCACCTGCTGACAAGCACTGAGGGAAACGATGAGGATGAAGAGCGACGCACAGTTGGCCTGTTTTCTTCAGGCCATTTTTTTTTCTAGAATGGCGATGGTGTTCATTCTATAGCCATCCTAGGAAACAAAAACTCACTGTCGGTGGTTAGCTTAGCCAGGGAGGAGGGGCCAACTTTAAATTTTGTGTTTACAAACCACATCTGACAAATCCGATTCATTCTGGTTTTAATGATTATATATTTATATATTCTGAAGTGCTCAAAAATAGCACTTGTTGTATGATTTTGTTGTATTTAATTGATTGAAAATAATTGCTTTGATTATTGTTTATGTAGTCTGTCAAACTTGGAACTTTCAAGGTAACATGTTTCAACAGAGAAGCTAGAAGCAATGGATTTACCTCTGCATCTATTGTTCTTAGCTCTTTTTAGTCCAAAGCTGTGGCTCCACAGTCAATCACCATGTGCAGTTTCACACCAACAACAGTTTCATCCCACTAAATTAATCAAACACCGTCAAATTTTTCAATGAACTGTGATAAGAAACCAGCAACAGCAAGTAGAATAGCAATATAAATGCATTATTATTAGTGGGCTGTGCAGTTTTTCTTTTTAATTTCAAGTTAACTGTCAAACAGCAGTGCTGCATGCATAGATATTGTTCAGTTAAATTAATGAATATGAATGTGAACCTATTGAGGAAGTATGGCTGCATCCGCACTTTGTTCATTGCCAACGTGCCGTATAGTCAAATGCAATATGCAACAGCTTTTGTTCGCTCACACACATAGTGATATATGCTACATCTCATGCATACACACTCACACACACACACACAGGATTAAGTCCCAGAGCAAAATCCACTTACAGCTCATTGGAATTAAATCATTGGTATAGAACATACACACACCATGAATAAAAATGAAGTTATAATGTGCATATCTTTAGGAGGTTCCCCCCCCACACACACACACTCACAGAGAGAGAGAGAGAGGCTTTTAGAGGAGTCAGGGAACATACATGTCGAGAGTTGACAGACAGAAAGGCTAATGAAGCTTGAGAATGTTTTCTTAAAGCAATGCACTGTTTGTATTATAAGGCATTGAAATTTTCAGGGATCATAAAGTTAATTTAGAATTGTAATCAAAACTGAAAGGCCTTGGGAGAAACAGGCAGTGAAACAGGCAGACAGAAAAGTCGATGGATAATGAAAGTGAGAGAAGAAAGAGTGAAAGCCTCAGAAAAAAAGAAACTGAGTCAAAGGCAGAAATAAACAGAAGAAGTTTTATCATTATTAAACCACAAGCTTCACCATCCCAACCTACAGACAGATGTTGCGGGTGGCATGGGATGGCAGCTGCCACCCTTCAAAAATGCTTTACCACTCCAACTTTGAGCAACATAAGAAATTATAAAATATAGCCACAAGCTACAATTCTGGGGTTCAGGCCAACAAAGACTGTTAGAAGCTTCAACAGCAACATTAAAAATAACTTGGCCTCAAGGTTTTCAGACCGGGCAAGGCAGAGGTGCAGCAACTGGGTGTGGCCAAGTGGATTTTGCAAGTTTGGCATGCCATGTGCACCGGCGCGAGTACCCCTCTTTCCCACCTCCGTCCCTCCTACCGGCGCTTGGGAGGAGAGAAGGCTTGGAGTGGGTTTGACACAGCCGATTCACATGAAACCAATCAAATGAGCCCCTGTCCTCGCCTTTAAATGCGCTGCGCGAAGGCGTAATGAACGTTTACACACCTGACATGGAGGAAGAGAGCAGCAGCAACAGCGGTAGACCCTCCAGGGGCCGATGAATACCCATATTTTTGGGCAAAGCTCCTTGACAAGAAGGTTGTAAGCAGTTTCACCTCTTTGTGTCCAGCACTAAATTGGTGGCATAATTAGACGTGTGACTGCTACCAATTTTCTCAGCCGTTGATGTAATCCTAATAGATTAAGCTACACTGGAATCTCTCTTTTTTGTCACATAAAGTAGAAGACTCCACTTCTAATATGTTTCCTTGCCACAGGGACTCTGCTCAATGGATTTACTGCTGCAGTCACTGTATTGGTTTGCTTGGTTAATTATAATATCAGAATGAATCAAGCCAATAGAAAGTCTACCAGCCAGGATTTTCAGGATACATTAACCATCCCTCTATGACATAGAACTTTTTCACTATTATTATGAAAGATAGCATTGACTTTGACTGTGCCTGACATTCCGGAAACCTGCCTGTGAGGTGTTGGTGACGTGTGCACACTGTGCACCGGACAGCCAAACTTCAACTACACCGGCTGCACTCAGCCTGCGCTGAAAGTAGATCTGGCCACTGCCATCTCAGCGCACCTCGGTCTGCCAAACTACCAAACTGAGCACACCTTGGGTTGCGCTGCTTGAAACTAGCTCTGGGTTGGGTTCACCTCCCTGCGCTGTGCCAGGAAACTAGAGGCGGATTTCAGGTGGATGTGATTTGTATTACGCCATACCTTTTTTTTTTTTTTTTTTTTGCATTCTTGAACTTGAACATTCATATCGCCCCTAGAGGTCGCTTTGCATGAAACTCTCAGGGTATGTGTCAGGTATTTATGTGGACATGTGAAGTGAAGTTTTGTAAGTGAAGTGAAGTTTTGTAATGCAATGACTATTTGTGATTTATAGTCATATTTGTATTATACTCTACATATAAAAGTATATATCAGAACTGGACAGAAATTTGTGCTGGTCACAGCCATGTAACTTTCAGCAACTAGACCACACTTTTAGCTCAGTGACCCTCAAAGTGACGGGAGTGCCAACCAGCTGCTGCGTTGGGTGGCATAAAAACCAAGGGTGGGAAACGAAAGGGTCAAAGTCAACATTTCTACCCTGAAAAAGTCAGAAACAAACCAATGCCAGCTGAAAACAGCTTTATCTCTGTCCAAATTTAGACACTGTAAACACTGATTTGGAGCCTTCAAAATAGCTTTTCCCTTTACTTAAATAGAAATAGATGACCAGTAACCTGAAATGTTTTAAAACAACAATATCTGCAAATCGTTTATATCTTCAATCTGAGCCTTGGAGAATGTTAACAGAAAGGGGAAAAATTCAGAAGACAGGCCAAAGGTGAAATTGAGAGAAATGGGGGCAGATGAAAGTGATTCAGATGAAGGAAGAGAGAGCGACAGTGACAGGGAGAGAGAGCAAGACAGAAACGGATGTACGGAAAGACAGGTACCAGGACAGGCCTTATAAGCATCGATTGTGAATCTAAACATAACATAACATTTATGAGATCACATTTCCACACTTGACCTGAAAACCGGCTCTTCTTTGTTGCATCTGTATCTGACATGTCTTATTGCAACTCTCCATTCTTCTTTTTGGATGAACAGTGACACATCTGCATGCACCAAAATCAGAATTTTGGTTGCTGCACAAGTGGATGTGATCTGAGGATAAACACTGCATTGAAACATCCAGCAGAAACCAGGGAAAGAGACAGAAAGAGAGACAGAGGCTGTAATTACACCTGACATTTCAATGCCGTTTGTCAGATTCTAAATATCAGACCACTGCACATCCACGCTTGGCTTGAAAATTTCCTCGTGCCTGCTGTGAGTATAGGATTGTTTTCCTTATATTTGGGGCAATTTTAAATGATGAACTGTTGTCTATAAAACATACCTGTGACATTTCAATGAAAGAAAACTGAGGAAATATTTTAGGAAATTTAATTTACAGGTCTCTCCTTGTACCTAAAAATCAAAAACACCATTTTGGAGACATTCATTTATTATTAATGATCCAGTGGCTGCCTACAGGATGGTAGTATTGGTTGCCCCTCCCTCCTCCCTCACATCAACAGTGACTGCTGCCCCACAGGGCTGCTGAAGCATGAGCAGGCTGATACAAATTTAATACTCAAAATCATTTGTTGATTTTTGATGAGGCCTAGTTGTGGCAAAACAACACGGGCCAGTTCTGATTGTCTTGTTTCTCTAGTGACATCATTTCCCACAGAGAACCTTGTTAAATTGTGAGGACTACCAGCACCCGATTTGATTCATTCATTATTTCAATAAAATCTCCAACATCCATGATGAAACTAGGAAAAACCTCTTTTCTGTAATACCCCCACCTTTTAGCATTACTTTTTCCTGATCTTCCTCTTTAATTTCTTTCATCTGAATTAAATCATATTATGCCGTGAGCCAGACCACTTCCAAAGATCCAGTAGCAATGAAACCAACATCCTTTGTGTGTGTGTGTGTGTGTGTGTGTGTGTGTGTTCAAGTTCTGTCACACCAGTTATTTTAGTGACACATAAACTAGGTAAAATGCTAGACCTACTGTCCAATCTGGGCAGCTGTATAGTGTATAGAGTTTTCACGGGACAACACTGAAGGCAACATGTAGGCTATAGCACAGTAGTAGACAAGCAAAATCTCAGGCTCAGGTCAGCTTTGGACACAAAAAAAGAATGCTTGTCGGGTTCAGGCCACACTCCGTTACTATGCACCTGTTCTGGGTGCATAGTAACAAATTTATGCAGCCCGATTCACGATCTAGTGTGTGTGTGTGTGTGTGACTGAATGCTTCTGGCCTGATGGGTTGATGAAAGTTGCACTGACATGATAAATGAACCTGTAGCTTTTGTATCACATTACTTGCCTTGAAGAGTGGTGGAACACTAAAACAAGTTGGAACTTGTAGCTGCCTTCCCAGAGCATAGTCCGTCAAAGAACCCATTAGCCCATAGCCAATCAGAGTACAGGATTATTGGGATCTGTAGACAGAACCTTTGCGGAGAAAGAAAAATGTAATCCTTACTAACAGTGATGTGGACAGAACCAATCAACTAGAGACAGTGAAGTTCTGATTGGTGTATAATCAGCTTAGTGTCAGTCGGAGTCAGGGAATCCTTGAAAAGGAGTAGAGGGCAGAATGAGAGAAAATAATACAAAAAAGAACGAAAGAATCATTCATCTCCATGGAGTCCCTGAACTAACTAACCAAGTACCTAGATAAATGAATAAATAAAAGAGGAGCGGGAGAGAAAGTAAGAGAAAAGAAAATGAAGAGATAGTAGGTGAATATGCATCCTGGCATCCTTGAAGAGACAAGAATGTTCTACCCAAGTTGTTGTTGTGGGGACAAAAGTATGAGAACGCTCTGCACTGGACTCTGCACTTCACCTTCAGTCAAGACACACGTGTTCATTGTTCCCCTGGTTCAGATAGCTCTTTACTTTAGATTAGAGTGCTTTTTGGATGTGACACAGCAGATTCACAATCCACATTGAGGCTTTCCATTTACTGTTGCCCGCCAAGTCACCATCCAATGCATCCTCAACTGGCAGACAAACGTCTGGGATGTCTTTCATCTTCATTTCCTTTAGAGTCACACTTTAGCTCACAGTGGAGTTTATGTCAAGAACACCTGAATCTAATAATGCATATTGAGTAGGTGTATTTCTGGGCTCTGGACCACTTCCTCCTTTAGTCTGGGTTTGTTTGGCAAGGTGAGAACTTTGCCATTCAAACTGTGGTGGCACCAAGTAACAGCACTGACACATCTGAACATGCTCAGTGTATTAGGGCTCTATCTTAATGATGTAAACACACAGTCTGCAGAGCATGGCACGTGTGCATTAAGGGTGTGTCCAAGTGCACACTCTAAAAACTAAAACTACCATTTAGCCTACTCAGTATTGTGGGTGAAACATTTTTACACAAATATATAATAAATCTTGAATCAATGAAATCTTTTACTCTAAAATTTGAGTAAATGTAAGTATGAATTGAAATGGATCTGAATAACTAAATTTAGTACCATGACATGAAAAATAGAGTAGATGTAATTGAAATCTCAAGTAAATACTAAAGAAAGCTTGAGTAGAAACCTTCATATTTTTATTTATACTGTCAGTTTGCTTAAATAAATGCCAAATTTACTTATTTTGATTTAAATTTTATCAAAATATATTAAGAATAGTTAAAAAATATAATTTGTCAGTTAAATTCTCATTTCTTTTCATACATTTTCTTTACATAAGTAAAGGTATGGTATGTCCAAATGAAACAATTTTATTCAGATAATATACCTTATTGTGATATTTATAAGACCTCCAAGTCACTTTTTAGAATGCACTTGCTATATTAACGGTGTAAAAAATGATTGTTGTGCAAAAGGGTTGTACTTAGTCTCTTAATTAATCATGGGTGAGTTTTAGGCCTAACATGCAATAAACCAATCAGAGTGCTCTCTCCCATTCCAATCAAAAGCCAGGTACCTCGATGGATTGCTATAATAATGGAGGATTTTCCAGGTAAGAAGGAAGGGGTCTCCGCAGATGAAACAGATCTGCTGAAGTGAAAGCTCCCGAGCAGATCATCTACGGCGACAGCAGGACTCCATCTGAGCTCCCTGAAGTGAAGCAGCGTCCCTGTGTATGGATCAAGCAGAGTGGACGTGCGTTGGCGCCCCCTATGTAGGCCACCATTACTACCTTGATAATGAGCTTCAGATAGCAGAGAAACCTGCAGCACTGACTTCACAGCTGCTTTTTGTTGGCCAGTTACACAGTCGCTTTCAAATTGCCCCAAGAAAGCAATGCATGAACAATGCAACTGACCACAGCTCATTTTAACACCAACATGCCCGTGCGTGATCAGATGCGCTCAGGTGGACTTGCTATTTACACAGCGTGGGCACTGGACAGGAACATGACAACGGCGCCATTTGGAAATAAGCAAAGACACGTTGAGCTTGGTACTAGGGATGAGCGAGTACACCACTATCTGTATCTGTATCTGTATCTGTTTAACCATCTACATTATCCATATCCGTACTCGGAGTGGGCGTGGCCGAAACCAGAAGTGGGTGGTGCTTAAACCGGAAGTTGACGGGGTTTGACCGGAAATCTAAGTTCTCCTCCAAGAGAACTGTGGTATAGTTTGTTATGAGTGAATATATAATGTAACATCCTGTAACATCCAGCTGAACGTTGCTGTTGCCCCAATTTTAAACAGTTCAGATTCTGTCTTGCAAAATGAACAGAAAAGAAATCGGAGCCTGGCTGTGTGAGGCTGTAACAAAATGATCTAATAGCAAATCACAGTCTGGACTGATGCTCATCAGCTGTTTCTTTGTGTGTTTTTATCTGCTGTGAACACCAGGAAAAGTTAACTGCAGCAAAGAGCACAGGCAAGTCAGTGATGCTAAACTGACTAGCGTACAACACTTGTCCAATAAACAAGCTAATTGTGAGTCATGTGACTTTTTATCTATAAGTCATGGTTCACAGGATGTGTGCTGTAAAAACCTAAATAAGCCAAATACAAAAATGCAACAAAGCAAATTTTCCTTTGTTTGGACTGACAAAAAACAGCTTTAGGTGTGCTCAGGCCCTTAATTTAATATCAGTGGGTCCCACAGAAAGACAGGAGATGGAGAGAGAGTGCAGGGTGGGGGCGGGGGGTGGCGGGGTGGGGGGTATCAGAGAGGCACAGGTTGTTCTCTCTCGGCCCTCAGAGAGACAGAGAGGTGAGCAGGCTAAGGACAAAGACAGAGACAGCCTTTGTTTAGTTTATCACTGACACACACACACACACACACACACACCAAGGCTATTAGAAAAAGGACAGGACAAAGTTATGAGCCTTGGCATATTGTCCCAGTCAAACAACACCCACACACACACACACACACACACACACACACACACACACTAGCAGAGTGGTGAGCATGAAGGTAACAACCAGGTTGTCATGGTTTCCCCTAGTGAAGACCTTCTATGCTCACTTCCAGATTACACCACACACACACACACACACATACACACACACACAAAGCCTTCCTCTGTAGAATAGTTTTGCCAAATAGACAGATGGTGAAAATGATAAAATGATGATTAGGGAAGCAATTGACCATCACATATGGTGTAGTAGTATTGCAACTGAGGAGGAGGTTTTATTTTTGCCTTTATTAGACCTACTAGTGATAGTGCAGACCTAAAAAAATGGCAGTGTTGTTTATTCAGTGTTTCCTAGACATGGCGGTTCTGCAATATTACAATCAATGTTTCAGTTTTATCAAATGCAGTTCAGCCTGCTTCTGCATAGTTGCATCTTCATTATCAAAGTGACAAACAGTGTGTGGTTGCAGTCAGGGCAAGAGACACACACACACCTACTGCCTATTGCAGTCCTATATTTTTTCTTTAATCTTTCAATAGCAACACTGCTGCTAAAACATGTTCCACAGATCGTGCTGTCACTGGGAGAAAACATTCTCTAGGAAACACCGTTTAGTCAATAGCACAGAGCATTATTAGCTATGGGTTTCCTCTCAGCAGAAGCATGGCAGAAATAGTGGTGAAGCCATCACTTCCCCCGTGCTGCCAAAACACATATGGTATTGTCTGTGGTTTGTTTTCATCTTCTGAGCGTGCATAATAGTTTCTAGGACAGATTTGCTGCACATACATATGTAACCTGCTGAAGAGTTACAGGAACTGTATGAACTGTATGGAGGAAACAAGTCCAAGCTTAAAAAGCCAAGGGGGGTTTAATAACAAGATGGCTTGACTAAAACATTGCGGAATTAAGGTGTGCTCTTCTAACACTTATGTCTTCTTTATATACAACCACAGATACCTAGGTGTGCAGCTGGACAGCAAGCTTGACTGGAAGAGCCACATGGAGGTGGCATACAGCAAGGGGCAGAGCCATCTTTACTTCCTAAGGAGGCTAAGGTCCTTCAACATCTGCCAACCCCTGCTGCATAATGTCTACCATACAGTAGTGGCCAGTGCTCTGTTCTTCGCTGTGGCCTGCTGGGGAGAGAGTGTTTGCACAGCAGATAGGAACAGAGCAGACAAATTAATCAAGAAGGCTGGCTCTGTGGTGGGGGTCAAACTGGAGCTGGTCCAACAGGTGGCAGAGAAAAGAATCCTGTCCAAGTTCAAGGCTATACTGAGCAACTCTGCACACCCTCTCCATGCCCTGGGGGGAATTAAGAGCAGCATCTTCAGTCAAAGACCGATTGCACCAGCATGCAAGTCAGAGCGCTTCAGGAAGTCTTTTATTCCAGCTGCCATAAGACTTTTTAATGCACAAAAACCCTAGATCTGTTTCATATATGATGTATATTTATTTATTTATCTATTTATTTATTTTTTTGTTTATTACATTGTGAAATTTCATGTGTTTTGAAGTGATCAAGCTGCCGTGACGCTGTAATTTCCTGCAAAGGATCAGTAAAGTATCATTCATTCATTCATTCATTCATTCATTCATTCATATCATGTGCTCACTGTAAATTAAGGTACGTACTGTATTTGGATGATTTAGTTGTTCTGGGAAGAACTGACTGTGGTGTGTCACAGTGAACTCTGTATAAGCCCCATTACCAACAAACAATGCACTATCACTGAGTCACTCATTTGCTCAGATAGCTCAGGCAATGATGTTGGACTGTTACAGACTGCTAATGGGCTGTTAAACTCTCAGTGTTGCTTTTTTTGTTTTGCTCATGTCAGCAAAGCAAGACTGTTCAACTCAATTTAAGTTTTTGTAACCTGGAGCTCACAGCCAAGAAGACCAGCAGCTCATTAGCAAAAAAAAACAAATGCCGTTCACAAAACACTAATGAAGCTATATAGCCAATTAGTCAGAATGCCAGTGTTAGGTCCTGTTGGACCTGCACATTGTGTGTCCATATGAACTGTGACTATCTGTATGTTGTCAGTATATTTCTGTTACTAACTAACTAACACCACCAAGACAACCTCCTGTGAATTAATTGGTGAAGAAACTGATTCTTTCTGATGTGAACCAGTGAGCTTGGCCTGTCTTGTCTGCTCACAGGAAATTAAAAATCTTTCACCAGCTCCTCCTGTTCCCTCCTCTCAGGTTGGACAAGGCAGCTTCCCAGTGGGAGTGTGTATAATTGACCGGGTGCCTTCATCTTTAATCCTTGCTGGGGGACTTGACCAAACCTGTTGTTCAGTAATTGTGTCCTTTAATCAACCGGTTTGCACCCGGCTGAGAGCCAGATGCTGTGAAATGACGCCCCGGGTCTCCCTGGTCCAAACATGAACAATGATAATGCAGGGAGGCCGTGACGGTGAGCAGGAACCAAGTAACAACTCAATTTTCTGTTTATCCTCAATATGAGAAATGTGAAGCAAGATCCCTGCAGTTATGCATTTTCAGTTGAAATCCTGCATGTCTGTCTTGGATGTTGTTGGATGTTGAGGTTGTTGCCGGAGTTTGTCAGTCAGCACATAAATGATGAAAACTCTACCCTCAGAACAACACACTTGAAATCTAATGCCTTAATTTGATTTGAAATTGTAACCCAGCAATTTATTTTCATTTCATGCCAGTAATCACTTTGCCAGAGTAATATCTCTTAATCATAAGAATCATTTCATCATGCAGTATTAACTGTACTATTAGTTTCTCTTGAAACTGAAATTTCTTGAAACAACAGGAACTATTCGAGAAACAAATGGAAATGTTTCACCTGAGTAAGACAGCTTTTGAAGACTGAATCTTGTGTGAAAATGTGCTGAAATGTCAAGGTGAACATTTTTTGCAGTGTAATGACTGTCTACCATCCTCCAACTGCAGGATGCGAGTTGAAAATGTCAATGCACTCGCTATTTGTGTTCTACTTTTATCACATGCTACACATGCTGTAGAAAACAGCGACGAGTGCTACGTACTCCTGCTCAGGGGTTTGATGCTGAAGACTGTGATGTATGGATGGTGGACATATAAAATCTACATAATCAAAATAGTACACCATAGAAAAAAAAACTGCTGATTAAAGTAGATGAATATTGGCAGTAGAAAAAATCACTTAAGAGACAACAAAAAAGATTCACAGTTTCAGGTTCAAAGATGATATATGGTCACATGATGGGTAAAATACTGGCAAATTCTGATTTTATTTTTTTGGAAATCCATCCAGCCATTTTGCCAAATCTGAGTTCCTTGCCCTGCATATGACACTGAGTCAGTGGTGAAAGTCATACTTGTATTTACTCAAAGGGGCAAAATAAAGGGTACAAAATCTTTGTGAGTGCGAACGCCTTCTGGTGCACAGCTGAACAGTAATCTGCATGGCAGATGCACCCAGAAGTACACAAGTCATAAAAACACGGCTTCCCCTAGAGGCCTTGTACTGAATCATTGCAGTAAATGAGAAGTTTATTAATAAATGACATTTTTATTGCTATTGCAATCTGCATGGATGAAGTTGGATGAGATAAATAAGTGGCATCAGCAGCTGTTAAGTACAGCCGTGGTGTAAAGGTTAAAGAAGCAGGATTGTGACCTGAACGTTGCCAGTTTGATCCCAGTAGTTTCCTTAAGTTATTTAGCATCCACAGTGACACATAATGAATCAATAGGTAGGTGTGGAGTGTGTTACTCTAGAACACTGATAGGAATTGAACCTGTGAGCTCTTGTACTGAAAAATCAGCAAAATAGTTCATGATATATCACAAACTAAAGCTAGGCACTTTGCCTCCAACATGGCTGGGTGATGGCTTGTGACGTCATTCCCTGAGGATGAACAGGTTCTGGGTATGAAAAAGAGGAATTGTAGTAAAAACACAAAATTACACACATACACACACACACTCAGTATTCCTTTCATGGGTAAGTAAAGGTACAACACAATCAGCAACTCATGTTAAGATCACCCCTGAAGAAGAATGAAGAACGTTGCCGCGTTATCCAGTCCCTGCTCTCTTCTTCTCTCCTTTTTGGTCCTCTAATGTCTGCTGTTATTTCTGTCTTGCCGAGTCTTGGTCACACTTTGTCACCGACTACACTCTCCATGTTCTTTATCTTGAAAATTCTGAGATCGGAATCAGAATCGAAATCAGAAATACAAGGTGACCCAAAAAAACGGGAATCTTTGAAGTGCGTATTGGCAGACATGAGCAAGTGGCAGCACAATTTTTAAAAAATGAATATTCCATCATTGTTTCTTAAATGGAATGTTTTAAGGTTTCAATTACTATGAATAAAATATTTTTCTTCCATCACTCTTGGTTTTATTGGATTGTTAAAAAGTTCCCGTTTTTTTGTGTCACCCTGTAGTTGACTGATCCCTGAGGGGAAACTGGGTCAGATGCAGTTGCTCAATTCTCAATAGAAGAATTAAATTAGGAGAAAATAGAAAGAAATATTAAATATAAAAATATGTCCCTTTACAAATTTTAAAACGTTTGTGCATTATGTATAAGTTGGATCAAAATTATGTGTATTATGTGCAATTAAGTCTCAAATAATACGATACATTCAGAAATAAGAAACTGAGCATATGTACGAAAAGTATACCAATGTGTTTGTTTGTTTGTTTGTTTGTTTGTTTGTTTGTTTGTTTGCACAATAAAAGCAACAAAAAGAGAAAAACAAAAAAAACAAAACAGTTAAAAACATGTGCAGGGTGAGACATGAAACCCGAAGGGCTTATTTAGGAACCTCACCCCAAAAACTACATAATAACAATACTATGCTGTACAACAAAACTATATAGTAGTAACAGAATAATAATAACAGTACTGATATTACAAACAACATTTACATACACATACATACATATACCCAAATACATACATGTATACAAACATACACACATATACACATTACTCAACATCACATATCAATACACTATATCAATATACTACAAAATAGCATCAATATTAACAATAATGAAAACTTTTATAAAATATGCAAAACCAAAACAAAACAACTCAATTCAATCCAAGTTAAGATACATAGTATCAAATCAGTCATTTAATAAAAGATATTTAAGTCTACATTTCAGTTCTGAAATAGACGTACAATTTGTAATAATTGAAGGTTTTGAGTTCCAGATTGAAGGACCTCTAAACTTAATACTAAACTGACCTAATGTTGTTCGGGAAAAACTTTGGTAAATATGTTTTGCTTGTCTGGTTGAATATGAGTGAATGGTGGAATTTGCAACAAAAAAGTCATTGAAAACAGCAGGAAAAGATGCAGCATTAACAGTACAATTAAACATAAAAATACATATCTGGTAAGTGTTTATGTCATAAATGGACAATATTTTAAGTTGTTTAAACAAAGGAGCAGTTGGTGCCAGATAACTCGTAGCAGTGGTGAGTCTAACAAACTTCTTTTGTAATAACAACAATTTGTGAAGAGATGTTGGGTAGGTACTGGCCCAAACAAGATTGCAATATGATAAATAAGGGTAGATCAAACTATAATAAAGTGTTAATAGGCAAGATCTACTTATAAAAAATAAAACTCTACGGATAATGCCATAAGATTTAGTAATTTTCTTACAGACCAGATCAATATGGTTTTTCCATGAAAGGGCTTCATCAACTATAACACCTAAAAATTTAGTATGTGATACTTGTTTAATTTCATTATTATTAATATATAATTTAGCTTCTTCAATAGAATAGTTTTTATTTGTGTGCCTAAAGACCATATAATTGGTCTTTTTGATGTTTAATGAAAGCCTATTCATTAGAAACCATCTTGCAGTTTGGTCAAGTATACTATTTGCATTTTCAATAAGGAGACTGAACTTAGAGTGTGACAATACTATGTTTGTATCATCCGCAAACATGATAGGTAAAGCATTCTCAAACTGTAAAGCAAAATCATTAATAAAAATAAGAAACAAAAGAGGCCCAAGGATAGATCCTTGAGGAACACCATAAGATATCCTCATTTTTCTGGAATTCACACCCTCAATGCAAACATATTGCTGCCTATTATGAAGGTAATCTCTGAGCCAATCTAAGACAACATCACAAAAGCCATACCGATTAAGTTTGGCTAGTAAGATCTTATGATCCACTGAATCGAAGGCTTTGGATAAATCTAGGAAAATACCTATTGAAAACTTGTTCTCTTTCAATGCTTCATGAATTTTTTCTACAAACTGAACAAGGGCCATATAAGTTGAGTGCTTTTTTCGAAAGCCATACTGGTGCTTGTAAAGGATGTTATTTACATTGAGATGATTTAGGACTCTAACATACACCAACTTTTCTAAGATCTTGGAGAAGCAGGGGAGGATTGATATTGGCCGATAATTATTAAAGACTGCAGGGTCACCATCTTTGAAAAGTGGTAGGACTTTAGCTAGTTTCAACTCAGTTGGGACTATTCCTGTTTTCAGAGAGACCGCAAGTACATGAGTCAGTGGCATAATGATTGAAGAGGCTACCTCCTTCAGAAGCTTGGCCGTGATTTCATCATGACCAGCTACAGCGTTGTTTAGGTTATTGATGATCTCTAATACTTCAGAACATGTTGGAGGTGCAAAGCTACCAAGAGGAGAAGAAATGGGCTGAATATCTTCTATGGTGCATTCTTTAGTAGATGGAATTTCTTTAGCAAGAGAGTATCCCACACTGGAAAAGAAACTATTAAACCCGTTTGCTATTTCTAGAGAAGTAGAGAATAATTTATCTCCACTTGAAAATTGGGCTGGAAGTTTCACTGTTGTCTTATTCTTATTAAATAATTCTTTAATGACATTCCATGTGGCTTTTATGTCATTAGCTGATTCCTTAAATTTATCAGTGTAATATTTTTTCTTAGCTATGCGGAGAAGATGTGTATATTTATTTTTGTATTTTTTATAAACATCAGCGTTGTGTTGCGTTGGATTAGTCAGATATTTTTTATATAATCTATGTTTTTTTGTGGAAGATTTTAATAGCCCTGAGGAGAACCAGGGTTTCGAGTCACGTGCTCTCTTGGATTTTAAACTTACAAGTGGAAAGCAATAATCAAATATCTTTTTGTAATTCCGAACAAAGGCTTGGTATGCCAGGTTTGCATCATGGTCATGCATATACACATCATCCCAATTAGCTTCTTCAATCATCCCCTTGAAGCGATTAGTATTAACTTCATTGTACCTGCGAAAATTTACTGAGGTAGCATCCCTATGTTGTTTTGCTTTGAGTTGCTTCAGAGTAATATGCAATGTGCACCTTATATACACAGGGATCTTGCACTGTTGAACTGATGTCAAGTTCTACAGGTATTAATTATTGCACAGTTAAATGGTTAAATCAACATTTAAATAGCAAGTGTACGTACCAATAGTACAAGTGTACAGTTATGGCTCTTTAACTCTGACTATCTGACTGTTCATGGGAGGCGTTAAAAAGTCTGATGGCCGCAGGAAGGAATGACTTCCTGCAGCACACTGTGGTGAATCTTGGTGGAGTAAGTCCTCACTGAGTGGATGGGAGACATTGTCCAAGATGCTACATAGTTTGGACAGCAGCCTCCTCTCTGACATCACAGCGAGAGAGTCCAGCTCCACGCCCACAACATCACCAGCCTTGCGGATCACTTTGTTGAGTCCGGTGGCATCCGCTGCTCGCAACCCGCTGCGCCAGCATGCCATGGCAAACAGGACAGTGCTGGCCACCACAAGCTCATAAAACATCCTCAGCATTGTCTGGCATATGTTGAAGGACCTCAGGGCATCAGTGTTCTTAGCCCAGTTCAGTATGTTGTCTATGGACACTCCCAGGTACTTGTAGTGCTCCATACTGACTGCCTGGATAGAAACAGGGGTCACCGGTGACTTGGCCCTCCTCAGATCCACAACCAGTTCCTTAGTCTTTGCCATGTTGATCTGCAGGTTGTTCAGATCAGTGCCCAGTTGCAGAAGGCAAAACGCAAAAAGTTTGTGTCTTCAAGATTTCACTTTAGGTGCAATTTTTTTTTCTCGCCTAAAGATTGTGCTGCAATAAACATCTTAAGAGTCCCTGAGGAAAGGTGAAATGCATTCAGCATTTTTTTGATGGGTCAGCAGAAGTATTGCACGGTTGCCATGGTAACAGCCTCAGAATGTTGGCAAACAATAGCCAGACTTCCTGTAGCAGAGCTATTTCAGTCAGAAAACTCTCCAGGTACAATCAGCTGATTGGTCTCTGACTGCACTTTTTTTCTGTGCTTTTCATAGTTAACCAATCATCATCTCACTTCCTATATTCAAATTCCTTTAAGTATCACCTCAGCTCACCTTGACACGTTGCTTGTCTAGCTTTTAGCTAACCAAACAGTGGAAAGCAGAAAAAGAAAGGTTTCCTGAGATGTTAATGGGCTAGACACTTGGAGTGTGTTTGGCTTTTGAAGCATTTAGCAGACGCTCTAATCTGCAGAAACTTCCGATGAGAGCAGCAGTGGAAACAGTTTGAGTTTATGTCCGCTCCACTGTAGGGAAATTAATCAGAAGAATATGAAAATGCCTCTTGAAATCCAATTATTTTTGGATTGTTTTGACTTCAGAAGTCTTCCGCTGTGCTATGCTACCTGTGGTCGACTCACTGATTACTGATGCTGGCTCTTGAGTCAGACTAAAATCATTAGGATTTATTTATTCATTTATCTCATCAGTGAAACACCCTGTTTGATGCCAGCTCACTGTCTGGGCTGATTGTTCTTTCAGAAATAAAATATGCCACCCCTGAGAAATGATTATACAGCCGTGGTGGATTATGTGTGTGTCTGTGTGTGTTTGCAAGCATTTGTGCCTGTTATAGATTAATATTTATTCTGACAGTATTATTTACCTATTGCATTGTTTTCAGAAATGTTGGGGATGGAGTAAACAGGCAGTAAGGGAAGTGTCCTCTGATAATGGCGGCGCGCATAGACGCAGCGGCTACAGCTCTCCACTCTCGGTGCCGTATTCTATGTTTTTGTATGTGTGAACGGTTGTGTTTTTAGCTTAAAACACCACCTTATGTTGGGCAATGTACGCGTACAGTCGTCAGCACCTTTTGAGCTTGGGATTGTGCTGCGAGGTACCAATTTCACCGGACTTTCATCGCTACCAGGACATTCCGGAGGACGCCGTTAGAACACCGGGGTCTCCGTGGATAGTTCTTCCCAGTGACAAGTCCAGGAGGAAACGTAAACAAGCAAAGGAAGCAACAGTTATCAGGACCTTTTGAGCTTGGGATTGCGCTGCGGGATGCCAATTTCACCGGACTTTCATCGCTGCCAGGACATTCCGGAGGACGCCGAGGCTGCAGGGCCGGTGCGTTAGCACGGCTGAAAGGACAGCCCTTTGGGCCGCCGCCTCCCAGCATTTTCCAGCGCCAGGTCCATGGCGAACACGGGATGACGAACTGTGCTTGCACATCCAACAAGTGTTTCCGTGACTGTTGAATTTTTTCTGATATCAGAGACATGGCTGCAGCCATCTATTACTGGACTTGGCTATTCAACTAGCAGAATGCACGATGCATTCTATTCTCCCCTGCACCAAAAGGACTGAGCCCTAATTTCATTGCATTATTATACGTATATGATTGTGCAATGACAATAAAATCTATCTATCTATCTATCTATCTATCTATAAGAGGTAGTAACAATTTTTGCAAAGTGTTTGGTTACAACTTCCTGCTGTAATATCACTAACAAAAGTGGGCCATGAGTGACAGCCTATAGAAAGCAGTGCTCTAATGATTTTCTGTGCCTAGAAATGCACGCAGAAAAAATGCAATTTTGTGCAAGTAGCATGAGAGCGAAGCAGAGAATAGCAGTGTTTATGTTGTTTACCTGAACAACAAAAGTAAAATCCAGTTGTTAGTTCCACAGATGCAGTTAGTTCACTGTGATAATGTTATTGCAAACTTGTCCAAGCATGCAGCAGCTGGAAATGCGTATGTGTCATACTCTATAGAGTGACAACATTAGCACTGTCCAATGAAATCAGTGTTACTGTAGCATAGAAAATCAGTAGCCATTACAGTATCAGTAGACTGACTGCTGTTGATCAACATCAGTTGTGTATACTTCTATTGTAGTCAGCGTGTCAAGCTCGTTTTTGTTTGTTTGTTTGTTTTGGGAGGGGAGTATAATTAAAATAATAATGATAACATCATTAATACTCTATAAAATATACTCTGTAAAGTAAAGCTGTATCTCCCTCTGGCATATTGTATACACATTGTAACATGAAATGTGAATAAGAAGTAGGAGCCGACTAATGCTTCACTTATTATCCTACAATAGGTTGTGTCATCATATTTCAAATGATGACTTTATTTTTTCCCACTTAAAAAAAAAAGAAACAGTATTTTCAAAGTTTAAAACAGCCTTCTTTGTGACTTGAAAGACAGTCAGCTTTAGAACTCGATCATGTCATGTAATTTCGGAGACAAATTCATGAAATTGCCTTGGTGCAAAAGAAATGAGGATTCAGCTGTGGGGTGAACAGTCCTCCAACCTCATGCGCAGGTCAGCCTCACCAGGTAATTAGCACAGGCACAAGCCCAGAGCCCTTCTTCTTCTTTGGTAGCACCTCTCTTGGTGCATTGTTCTGATTAAAATATAGCGTCACAGTGGATTCTGTACAGAATGGTGGTTATTAGTACGAGCACAAACGTGTTTAATGGTGCAGGGTCACAAAATTTGAGAAAGGTGGTCACCGCTATATTTTCTCAAAATATGTTTTTAGGAGAGCTCATGTCTTATTAAAGGGAGCTGAGCTTCCGCTGGCTCCCATGTAGTTGGCTCCCTGATTGCAGTGGTATGGATGCTTGCACAGTCCAGCAAGTAAATTATTACACACTGTACCTGTGTATAAAGGAAACAAATCTATATACTATGAAATAATATTTGCTTTTCATTTTAGAACACTCATTTCCACATCTTTAAGCTTATTTCCCCCCACTGGAAACTCGCAGCAGTCCCATCCAGTCCACCTCAACCCTCTGTTGTTGAGTTTTTTATCACGCTGGTTGTTGTTGATCTTGATTTGCTGCAGTGGTTTGTGTTGGTCGGCACTTTCTTCTGCTGCTGGCTGCATGGTGCCAACATTTTCTGCTGCTTCAGACTGTAGTTGTTTTCTGATTGAAAACCATATCATTTTTCTCTCTCAGACTATGCTACAAAGACTTGCCTGCTCATCGGCTGCCACTAATCACCTGCGGTGGCCCACAGGGGACAGGAGTCACTTTCATGCATGAACATATACGACAACTCACAGAGTGAACTGTGAACGGTGAATTACCTGGGCCATTTTTGTGCTGATATTTTTAATTTCATGTGTATTTTATGGACTTCAAAGCACATTCTGCCCTGAGACCCTATTCATTTTCAGATTCTGGCGCATGAATAAACCCAGGGTTAAGTTTGATCCTTGCATCTGCCTATGTGTGTGAATCCATAGCCATGCATCCTGTGAAATCGTCCTTGAGCAAGACACCCAGTGCATAATTGCTTACTGATTGCCTGTCTGTGAATAAGAGCATCAGCTAAAAGTGTAAACCAGGCCTCTGCTGTGCATGCGGACAGGGCTGCAAACTCTTTTGATCAGCGAAGCTGATGACCAAAGCAAAAAGAACAAGCCTGACTCGCCGAGGGCCGACGGTGTTGATGGAAAAATAAATAGCCAGGTTGAGGGGAATGCTCTCAGGGGCGTCTACCCTGTAAACAACACTTTAATAGTACAATCAATCTTTAATACCACAATCAGCTCTTTAATAAATAACTTTGTTATGAATCAACGCTTTGAGATTCAGCAGGAGCCCTGCCTCCAGGTAGTGGTGCATACAAGGGGAGAGGAGGGATGAAGGGTGGAGGAGAGGACGGAGAGAATGGCAGAGAAGATGAAAGAGAGAAGGAGGGAGAGGAGGGGAAGTGGAGAACTGAGAGAGGAGGATTAAACAGGAGAGAGAGAGGAAGCAGAGGAGATGAAAGAAAGAACTAAATGGGGGGGAAACAAAAGCAAGGAAGACAGGTGATGAAATAGAGAAATGAGATGTCAGAGGAGAGGAAAAACGGGGGGCAAACAGAGGTGGAGCAGATCAGCGGAGCGATGGGGGTTTGAAAAGGAGAGGACAAGAAAGAGTTTTTAGTGCCAACAAAATAAAACTTAATATGAATCAACAATTTAGTATTTCACTTTTTTATTTAAAGGAATCAGCAGGAGGTAGAGAGCCTCAGGTAGGAGTCATGTTACAGGAGAGGAAAGAGAGGGGAGGAGATGAGAGGAAGAATGAAGACATGCGAACAGCTGGTTGGTTTCCATCCAAATATATTGAAATTTTTGAGCGAATTTTGTCAAAATACGCAAAAGAAAATGCGAATTTATGCCTGTGTCCATTAGTTTTGTTTTGCGATTATTGAGAGGAGAGTGCGCCGTGAGATGATGTCATTAGACAGCGTCTGTGTGTCGAATGAACAACAACAAACACTCAGCTGACACTCAACAGCTGATCAGGGACAGATTCCTGCTCAACTTGTCGGCTCTTGGGAGAAGTCTGCTTACTATTTTGGCAGCGCTAACTTCATACCGAACCATCCTAAATAAGGAATAAGAGACTAATAATAATAATAATAACCAGGGTTCTAAATTAACACCCGCCAACCCGCCAAATGCGGGTTAAAATTCATTTTGGCGGGTGTTAATAAAAACTTACTAGCCAGTTTGGCCGGTGATGCATGAGGCAATCATGTCAGTCAGAGCCGCTCTACAGTTCTCGCTCATTTGCCCCCCAGGCAGTACTTCCTACATTTCCCATGAACACTGCCGCAATGCTATGTGATGACGTATCAGATGCCCATTGGCTGAGCGCAGGCACGCTACAGTCTGGAGTGCAACCTGCGCGAGAAACCATGGAAACGCCAGAAAACAAAGAAAAGAATGAACGGACACGGAGCGAGAGCAGGGAGCATAAACTGTAAAAAAGGGGACTGAGCGAGCTAAACAGTAAAGTAAAGTAAAAAGTAAAGTTAAACTAAATGCGACAGACGTCTGGGGAGAAGGAGAAACACACTTTTTCAACTCATGAAAACTCAGACATTTTTGGGAGTTAGAAAATAAGTTAGAAAATTTCGACACAGTTTGAAAGCCCAAAGCCGTACCTTTCTCCTTGTACCTTTTATTTTCCGCTTGGACTTAATGTCACTGAGAAAAAAGCAGCTGTTTGACCACTAGTTTTAGGCGATTCTCTCCCAAGTGCCACCCAGGGTTTCCGCTACATGTAATTCATCGTGGCGCACCGCCACGGCAAAATAAAAGCCGTGGCGGTGCGTCGGAATGATGATTTTTTTTTCATCCAGATGTTAAAACAATTTTAAATGGATATATATACACATATATAGGCTATGTAGCCTTTATTTGCGCAAATATACTTATTATAATCAGTTTGAAATGATAACTTAAATATCATGAAATGTTACATTACACTGCAATTAACTTTAGTCATCACCCGCCTGTTTGATTATTACTGCTGTGCGCTCGCAGAGGGAGAGAAAAGGGCAAGAGAAAGGCACCTGGGCAAGATTAAATTTAATCCATTTTTTTGGTCAAGCCTGTGAAAACGACCCTAAGGTTATCGTTAATGTTTACATTGTAGGGCCCATAATTTCCACGATCACGAAATTTGCCAAATAAAATGCAATCTATTTTTTAACGCGGAATATCACCGAATTTGACATAATTTGAATGAAATGCTGTTTTTGTGTGGAATATGGACATATGTCTGGGGAAAATCACATGGAGGGAAGCAAATCTGGGAGGCACAACCCCTCCAGTGGTTTCACCTGCACCTGCACCACCAAGAAAAAAAACATTACAACAACTGCACCGGCACTGTACCAGTCCAAAAGGCAAAGAAACTTTCCAGCTACAGCAGCACACTGACATAGATTGTGTAACAAAGCAAAGAGTTGCCACTCTGCTCTATCTTCACTGGCTTACAGCAGCTCACTGGCTTAGCTTGTCTATTCAGAGAAGAGGTATCACTTCGGCTTATTTTTCAATCTATGTTATCACATGCATACTACTGCTCATTCATTGGTAGCTGACTTGTTAGGTCTGTTTGATAAGTAATTTACATTTAAAAAGAAAATAATAATAATAATAATTTAATGTTAAATAGGGAGCAGACCACCTGGGCAAGAGCGACAACACTACACAACCCACAAACAGCGTAGGGCTGGTGGTTTAGCGCATGTCCATGCGGTCGCAAGGCAAGCACATCAAAGTTTCTTCAGAAAAGTCTTGGAATTTACCAGAATGAAAAAGAAATGAAATTTTTGCACTTTCTGTGTATATTTTGTTGCATGTGTTGTACTTTCTATGCATTTTTCATGCCAACGCTGTTAATAAAATGATCAAATGCATTCAGTGGCACTCATAATCTCTCTTATTTTCACCGGAAAAAATTTGGCTAGTGGAAATTCTGATTGGCTGGTAACTTTAGAAAGTTCCCAGCCACATTGGCTGGTGATCAAAAAAGTTAATTTAGAACCCTGATAATAATAATAACTAATAATAAGACTGTAGCGTAGAAGTGTGACGTGGTATCCAGTCAAGTCATTGTTTATTCGCAAAACCTGTTTCCACAGCAAAAAGTCGCATTTTCTTTTATGGATAGGCTGAGAAATCCACCCCCTCCAAGCGTAAGAACTTTTTTTGCGAATTTTGGCCGTTTTTCGAATTCCTGGCATTTCCATCCAAGTTTTTTTTTTTTTTTTTTTTCACAATTTCTGACAATGTGAATAGAAATAGGCGGATGGAAACCCAGCTAATGAAAGAGTACACACAAGCTTGTTTAAAGTTAGGGAAGGAGACAGGAGGAGAGACAGGTCACAGATTTTCCCTTAAAGATGAAAGATTTTCCTTTTATGAATCTTTGGCAGGTCTTGGATTTGAGTTGATGGAAGAAATCAACTCAAATCCACTGAAAGACCTGCAGTGTCAACCAATGGAAACACTGGCAAAAGCAGAACACTGGATCACAGAGAAAGAGTATGCCATCCTTACTAGAAAAAAAAATCCTAGACTGCATTGTTTCTACATTTTGTATTCTGCACTGATGTTCACTAATGCTCTCTGCCCTGTCAGATAAATAAAATAAATAATTAAGTCGGATAATTTGTCTCCTTTCATTTCACTGACAGACCAAAAAATGAAGCCTTGTCGATGGCCATGCCGCCTCCCACTTGAAAATGTCCACAGTTGAAATGAAGGGCTGGCTATGGCCTGGCTGGTGGAAGGAGGGAGCAACAAGGAGAGCGATGAAAAGATGAGCTGAGGGAGAAATGAGACATGCAGGAATGGAGCGGCGAAGAGGGATGGATAAGAGCGAATAAATAAAAATAAGAGTGGGAGCAGAGGGAAAGGAGAGGAGGGAGAGTAAAGGCTGGAGTGAGGCTGAATAAAAAAAAGTGCAAGAGGGAGTGGATGTATAGGTAGGAGGAGAAAATGATAAAAATGATGAGTGAACCTGCAGGTTGATGGGAGTTATCTTGTATATATATTTAGTCTGGTTCATTTATTTGATAAAACCGGGGTCTGTTGCGTGGTGTCCGGCTGGGGAAAGAGGAGGGATGTGTGTTTCAGGTGCCAGGATCAAGCTGTTACTATGATGAAGGGATGTGGTGGAAAAAACAATCACAGCTGGCCACCTGCCAGCTCCAGAGCATGGAGAGAAATTGCTGTTCCCCTGAGAAACATCAATTTTGTTTGCATACCCACACACATATACACACACTTACATGCACATTTTGCTAGGGTACACCTTTGGGTGGATAGAGAACATGTCAGCGTCAAAACAGGTGACACCATGAATGGCCAAGAAACATAGTAGGTAATTGCATATTCAGTACACTGGGATCACCACACACACACACATACACACATAAACACACATATGCACACACACCTAGACATTGAAGTGTTTGCCTGGTGCTCAGTGGTTTCATTGGCGTGTGTTTATTTCTGTCAATACAGTACTAGCTGCATATATTAACCATGGCCAGCCTTGTCTTATTGCTTCATAAATGGACTACAGTCTCCCAAAGTGTGTGTGTGTGTGTGTGTGTGTGTGTATTTGCAGTGTGCTTGGCCACTGCAGGAGGGAGCAGTTTCTGGATTTGCGACATTTATTTGATATTAAAGCGTGTGTGCATGAGTGCATGTAGCTGTGTGTGTGTGTGTGTGTGTACTGTCCAGTCTGCTCTCCCCAGCTGTGTTCACAGTGTATCTTTTTTTCCCTGAAGTTTCAGCTGTTATTCGGAGAGATGGTATCGACTGGGATTTCACCAACTCATCTCCAAGCGCTTCCTCTGGGGAGAGCGAGAGCAGCAACAAACAGGAAGAGCGAGATTCACCTTATTCGCCCTTTACAGAGTAGGGGAGTAGGGGAAATTGATCTTTTAGTGTGCTCCCTCGCACAGCACACCCTCAGACAAACATAAACACACACATACAGTACACACACATCCTGCTGAAATTGAGAGTTTTGTAGTTGCTGTATTGTTTACTGAGTATAATGCAGAACTGTGGGCTGAGTAGGCTGCTTAACGTTGATGTCAACATGAAAGAAGTGACTCTTTGACGCATCAAAAATAACTGAGGAAGACTTTGGTTGCACTGGGAAGCTTCCCGGTGTGATCTAACCCATATCAAGCTCATGAAAGCTTTTTCACTTTCTGTAGTAAACACTTGCAACCCTTTCCAAACTTTCCATAACATGAGATGGTTCAGGTACTGGAGAAGTTCTAGCATTGCCTTTTGTTTCTGCCTCCACTAGATGAAAAACCAGTTATGAGGGGTATGACTCACAAATCTTATGACATATTTAGGGTCCGGACACTATTGTATTTCCAGGTCTTCTTTCTTTCTTTCTTTCTTTCGTTCTTTCTTTCTTTCTTTCTTTCTTTCTTTCTTCCTTCTTCTTCTTCTTCTTCTTCTTCTTCTTCTTCTTCTTCTTCTTCTGAGGAAATCATACTTCTCATGGGTGAAAACTCACCAAACTTTGCACAAAGGTCCAGTCCCATGCCAGATTACCTCAGCTGCAAACTCAAGTCAATAGTCCTGATGGTGGCGCTACAGCAAGCCTTTAAAGTTCAAAACTTTGAAAATTCTTAACAAATCAACCATATGTGCTACAGCTTTGCAACTTTCACCAAACTGTAGCCCCAATACTGAAGAAACTTTTGTACATTTAAACCTGTTGCAAATTATGAAATCATCACAGTTTTTTTTCAAAAACTGTAAAACTTGTTAAACCTATCTCCTCCCACAATTTTTGCTCAATTGACACCAAACTTGCTACAGAGCATCTTCAGACTGTCCTACACAAAGGATCCACACAGATTTTTGATTTATCAAAAATTGAGCCTACTAAGAATCAAAATGTTTGACTGTAAACGGTAGTGTAAACATATACCTGCAAATTCTCGCTAAATAAATCTTCAATGCTCATGAAAAAAAATGGACAAAATTCTAGAGTCATGGTAGATGATGTGTGGCAAATTTCAGAATTTTATCTCCAAAACTGAATTTTTGACAGGATTTTGAATTTTACTCTCATGTGAACAATTGGAGTCAATGCAAAAATGGCATTTTTAAACATCAGTTTTTCACTTATGGAGCAAATCAGTCATTGTTAAAAACAAATGAAAAAAAAAAAAAAAGAATAAAGAGGAGAAAATTTGCAAAAAAAACAAAAAAACAAAAAAAAAACAAATGATCAACATCTCCATGCTGTCTAGATGCAATATCTGTATTTTCAGATTTTTGTCTTAATAACTGAATTTTTGACAGCTGTTTAAAATCTGCCTTTCCATGCATGGCTGCCTGCTGTCCTGCAGGTCAGTGATTGGCTCAGTCAGTCTGTGAAGCTGCATGTGAAGTTTTAGCTCAGTGAGGTAGAGGCCAGGCCTCGGCGTCGAAGACTGTGAGTTCAAGCCTCAGCTGACACAAAATGCACATCAGAATGCCACCTTTCTTTTCATCTTCCTATTCTCTTCTTGTTGCTCAGAATTGCCTAAACTTGCCTGGCCCTGACCATTGCTGCACAGCAGCTATAATGTTTATTATATTTTAGTCTGCTGTGTTCATTTTGTCCCTATTGTTCCTCCATAGTCTTGTCAGCTTGTTTGTCCTCACACCTGCCCTGCGTTGTTTCATTAGCCCCGCCCCCATGTTGCATGTCTTTGTTGTGTCTTGGCCAATCATCTGTCCCCTCCAGGCCTGTGTCCTGCCCTTTTCTTACCAGGTGTGTCAATCAGTTCAGTTTGTATTTAAGTTCATATTCTTCTGCTTGTTGCCTAGAATTGCCTAAAAATGCCCGGACCCGACCCATCGCTGCACAGCAGCTATAATTGAATATGCTTCTTCATTTTTAATTGCACAATTGAGCTCCTGCTGAGAATTTTCTTCCCCCCACATACTGAACTGGGGCATGAACCTGTTAGTTTATCCATCTTGCACTTTCCATTGTGTTTCCATTTATTTTTGCAGTGTTGTAGCCCTCTAATAATAGACATGTCATCAAACGCTTGATCACTCAACATCAAAAGTCCTGCCAGATCCTCCTAAAGGTTGCTGGTATTCACATTTTACCATCACTATAAAGGGCTGAGAGAATGTAAAACTTGGCCTTAGCCAGCTGAAACAATTTGAGAACCTGTAAAATAGATTTCATAGTACCGCATGCCCTACTGATTTGCTACAGTTGAAAAGGAATATTGCTTTTTCCTGGGGAAAGTCTTTTCCAGAAGTGAGGCATTTTTCATTTCCAGTTTGCTTGGAATACACAGGTCTCACAGGGTCACACTTCTCTGTAGGAAGTAAATCTGCTTGAGAAATAAATTTCCACAGGTCTGTGCAGTTGATATGTTCACATTTCGTAGTGGACAACAACACAAACCCTATATGGCTTGCATACAATCAACTTCAAAATGGTTGCATTGTTGTAAATACTGTACATATTTGGAACTCATTGTTCCCACCCACATTTAAGCCAAATCTTCCACAGAGATTTACAGTGCTTCTGTCTATAAATAAACAAAGACAATGCAGTGGACAATATGTCACTGTGGGTAAGGAATATTCCATGCTCTGTACTTTCCACATTATTAGGTATCATCAGTCTGCGATGTTCAGCAAATTGCTGTTATTCTGTTTATAAGTTATTTTAAGATGAGATGTTATGATTTACTTTTTTGGTGAAAACACTTTCCCCCAACCTGCCACATCAACAGGAACGTTCAGTGATTTCCCAAGATGCTTATCCACAACCTCCACAGAACAATCAGTGTGCTTTTGTTGAAGGTAGAAATAATAAAAGAAAAGAAAACCACATCATAAAGATTATCAAGCTAACTTCTGGTTTATACATGTAGGTACAGAGAGTAATCTTGTTATCTGTTGTTGCTACTTGAGTTTCCTACTCAAATATGTGAATTGCATGCTGGTCTAGGTGGAGTGTTTCACAGCGGCATGCTTAAAGAACGTTTCACAGTGACACGCTGACAATTGACACATAAATAGAAGGCCGCCTACATCACTCAAAACATCACTCTGATGCACAAGCTTGTTGCACAAGCTTAAATATATTGTGTATCTTGTGTATCTGTTGTGTGGAATTTGCATGCTGCCAACAAGGTTAAGTGCCTCGTTCAATGACGGACACACTGACAGGTAGCAGACACACAAAAGGAGTCCCAACCAAATATAACTATCAATGGATCACCATGAGGGAGCGTGTGTGCATTGTGCAGCTAGTGTGATTCACCAGAGTTGAATAAGTCTTATTATGAATCTGTGGGCCGACGTGCACCATTGTGTCGGCTGTTGCGTGTTGTGCTGGTGATAAGACGGCCGTGTCGCAGCACTGCTCCACTGATAAGGAGGCAGTGGAGGGAGACGCTTTCCTCTGCAGGAGACGGAGATGCTATCGCTAGGGGCGGCCCGTGGGGGGGGTGCAGGTTCGGCAGGAATGGCTGGCAGTGTGTGGTTCTGTGTTGTGTGTGAAGATTAGGTGGATACACATGCTGATGTTTGTGTGTGCACATAGGGTGTGTGAATGTGCCCATCTGTTTGTGTGTGGATACACATGTTTATGCCTGAGTACACATGGAGATTGGTGTATGTGTATGTGTATGTGAGAGAGAGAGTGACAGAGAGAGAGCGAGAGAGAGAGAAATGAAAATTTTCTGTTTTTCCAAGGACAAGAAAAGGATGGAGGAAGATGAGCCGTGTGTAACTAGAGGTGTAACAACTGATCCACTGCATTGATGTATTGACTATAAGTGCTACTGATATAATGGTGTTGATCTGCTAAAAGAAATCAATAGAATAAAGCACTTTGAATTAAAACTGAATCTATATGAAATTATTTGACTTGAGTCATTCAGTGTTCTTAAGGGATAGAGAAAATGTCTTTTTTTTATTCTCATCATTGGCTGGACAAAACATGTAGATGTGAGAATTTTAGATTCTTTCTATCAGCTGATTTCTCCAGAGTTAAACCAGTGCTCTCGTCCCGCCCCCATTTGACTGACAGCCTTCAGCTGCAGCAGTTCTCCATTCGGCTCATCAAGCAGTCACAATAAACAGGAACTGTTAGCTGGATAGAAACCCACCGTTTCCCCCAGGATTATTTCACCAAGGTAACCTTCTGTCACAAGAGGTGAGAGCTAGCAAAGCGCTTCAGTCTGATACATGGAGCTTCATCTGCAGGGATTTTCTCACATCAACTCTGCTACTACAAACCTCCAAAGTTCCAGAAGTGAGCTCTACAGCAGTGTTCCAAAGGAAAATAACTTTTTATCTTGTAGTTTGTTTGTTTTTTTAGAAGAAATATTATAAAAGTAAATCTGATATTTCCCCACATTTCAGCAGTTAAAGGACATTCTAACGTTGTTGCACTTATTTTAGTAATGGATGCAAAATTTTGTTGAGTTTTCAGTTTGATTTGAGTTTACGAACTCAAATTAAACTGAATCATTTACAAAAAGGTAAAAAAAAAAAAAGAAATTAATTGAATTCCCAACTAATGAAGCAAATTGACTCTTTTAAACTGATCATAACCAATCAATAAATGAAGCAACTGCAAAAGGTCACGCATCTGTTACCAGTTCATGACAGTTTTTTTTCTTTTTCTGTAGCCACTGTTTATATTTAACCAATCACACACATCTGTCCATACTTTATGAGAAACAATAAGAATTTAAAACTGCTCCTTCCTTATCTGGTTTGGGTGAAACAAGTTTCTGAAGATGCACACTTGCTTACACATGGGAACACACACACTCAAACACACACACACACACACACACACACACACACACACACACACACACACACACACACACACACACACACATACCTGTAAATGGTACTTCCAGGCTTGGGAGCATATTGCTTTTAATTACATAGATGGATATCCTAATGATTTCAACTCATGAACGATATGATGTTTGGCTGAAGGAATAATGTGCAGTCGGGGAGAGAGAGAGAGAGAGAGAGAGAGAGAGAGAGAGAGAGAGAGAACGGGTGGGGGCGGGGGTAAGAGACCAAAACCAAGTAATGACTCTTACTAATGTATCCAACAAAAACACAACAACAAAAAATAACATGTGATGAGAATTTTTGGGTGAATTTCTCATAGCAAGAACATATAGAGGGAGTGTGTATGTGTCGGGGGGCCATGATAGGCAGAGGTGGAAGGAGAGAGAGGCAGAAGTAAATAGATCAAGATTGTTTTTCATCTGTGGTATTGATGAACTAATCATGCTGCCTGGCCTAATCACAGCATCATTTCAAAGGCTGTTTGTTCTTGCTGGTTGGAAATCGATGGCTGGCACTCTGATCTTCTGCTACCTCTGCTTTCTATCTCTCTCTCCTCTGTCTCTTTTTCTCTCCTCTGCGTCTTCATCTCTTCCATCTGACTGCTGCAGAAGTGTTAATCTAATAATGAGATGGTTTTGCCGAGCTGGTTAATGTCCTTGTTTAAATCTCCTCCCGTCTAGTTTTCTCTTTCTGTGTATTTTCCTTCCATGGATGGGCATGTTTGCCTCTCTTCTGAATCCCACTTTCATTTTCAATTTTCTGCAAGGTCTTTCCTCTCCCAAACACGATCCAATACATTAAGATATCATACCATGAAAAAGGAGAAAATGTGTCACACGCTCTCACTCGATATATATTGCTCTTTTAATTGGATAATGTTTCAGCCGTAGGACCTACTTTAAGATCAAGTGAACTCTTTCACTTGATCTTCAACTAGGCCCCAAGGCCAAAACATTATCCAATTAAATTTATATATACAGTATCATACCATTCCATAGCATACAATTTACTATAGGTCTGACTATAAGAATACAAAAGGATATGAAGCAATGTGATATTACACGGTACAATATAATAAGTAATAAGAGTAATAAGATACAATACAGTAAGGTACTTTACTATATACATACTATATACTCTATACAATATATAAATATATTGTGAAAAACACACTACACATTTTTCTCTGCAAAATAAGTATCACTTAGAAAATTGTTTAGCGTTTCAGATTTTCCCATTGTAAAATGTTGGAATGCCTTGTCTCCTATTTAAAAATATCTCTGGAAAAGATGGTGGCACGTCAATATAAAACACACTAACAGCTAAACAATCTCTGTTATGACCACCATTAAATTTCTGTCTGGTCTTGAAAATAATTTCTCAAGCCAAATTGGGGCCCCAGACGTCAGTCACACAGCAGTTCCAGTGTGCGTATAGTAAATGTTAGGGTTGTAAGAGCTCAATTCATGATTCAGTGTTCACAATTCAATATTCCTGAAATTTTTTGAGCAAAAATTTCATAAAAATATGATTGGAAAACATGTGTATGAATTATGGCATTAATGTAAAGGTCGACCCGTTCGCCAGGATCCGCCGAAATTCGAAGAAAAAAAAAATGTGCCGACAGCTAATCTATTTTAACCCTGGTTGTTAACAGATTTTATCAGCCTCTGACACTTTTTACAGCGTTTTTCTCTGGCAAACAGCAGCCAGCTGGACCCGGTTTTGCCTGTGGAAGAAAAGCAGCCTCCTCCATCTGCTGCTGGGGCTATGTAGCTGCCACCAGGAGACCACTTCACCATCACACCCTGTTCACTGTCCCAAGACTGCACCACAGCGCCAGCCAAGTTAGTTGGAACTAAATCTACATTATCCAAAGCCAACAGTTTTTCCCTCACAATTGACAACTCCTCAGTTTCCCCCTCCCCTCAGGTCAAGAGTCTGGGTGTCATCCTCGACAGCACATTATCGTTTCACTCTCACATCAGCAATATTACCCGGTCTGCATATTTTCACCTACGCAACATAAATCGACTACGCCCCTCCCTCACCCCCCACACCACTTCCATCCTTGTTCACAGCCTTGTCACCTCCCGCATAGATACTGTAACTCTCTTCTTTTCGGCCTCCCTCACAAATCCCTCCATAAGCTCCAAATGGTCCAGAACTCAGCTGCCCGCATCATCACCAAAACCCCTTCATTTCAGCACATTACCCCTATCCTGCAGCAGCTCCACTGGCTCCCAGTTAAATTCAGAATAGACTACAAAATCCTCCTATATACCTTCAAGGCCATCCACAACCTCGCCCCTCCCTATCTTTCGGACCTCCTCCACATTGCCTCATCCTCCCGTTCCCTCAGATCCTCCTCCTCCATCCACCTCTCTGTGCCCTCTGTCCGCCTCAGCACCATGGGGAGCAGAGCCTTCAGCCACTCTGCTCCCCAACTCTGGAACTCACTCCCCCCGGACATCCGCAACATCGACTCTTTCCCTCTGTTCAAATCTAGACTCAAAACTCATCTGTTTAAAACTGCGTACTCTCTGTAATTGCATTCTTTCCATTGTATTTTAGTTTGTCTTTTACCTGTGTTTTTATTGCTTGTTTCATCTTTTGTAAAGTGTCCTTGAGTGTTTGTGAAAGGCGCTTATAAATAAAATGTATTATCATTATTATTATTATTATTATTATTATTTATTACACTGTGGCATTGTGGCATAAACTGTGGCAAGGTACTTACTTAATTACTTAATTTTCAAATACTGATCAGGACTTGTACCCGTTAGTACTGCAGGTGTTAGACGTTCCTCATCCTACCTTTGCATTAGTACTACAGTCAGAGCCATGTCACCAGTCTCTCCTTGCTGAACTTCCACCCTGCTTCACTCAAAGTGTACTAAACTTTTGTTTTGTTTTGTTTTGTTATTTTGGACCTGGATATTCACTGAGATGTTTATTCTCAATGGGCTTACACACATTCATACTGGGTGACTGGGTGGCCACAGTCTGATGTTGGCTGGGAAACGTCAACTGAGTTATTATTTTTTTCCCCAGAATATTTCCTACTGGTTGGCACGAACACACGTACACACACACACACACACACGCACACACACACACACACACACACACAAACACACACACACACACACAAGCAAACAAATAAATGACTCTAGTTTCACTTAAAACTTTAAAAGAAGAAGCACTTGCTTGTGTTCAGGCCCAGCCAATCAATAACCTCACTGAGCCAGATGGGCGGACAGAGGAGCCAATAGCATTGTTAGCTAAGTGCCCAAGTGTTCTGTTATTGACGAGTGCATCATTAATCACTTGCCACACACACATACACAGACAAACACACACACACATACACGGCTAGTTTACTTTAATGAGACTGCCTTTATCAAATCAGAGGATTAATTCAATAAACACAGAGGGCCTTGTTTGTCGTGGGAGTGAGAGAGGAAAAGAGAGTGAGGTGCCGTCTTAAAAACACCACCTCATTCATCATCATGGGAATGCCGCCTTAAAATTGGGGTGCATCCATCAGCCTATCGGCACCCATCTAATGAGCATTAGGCCACTTCATCAGTTTCAAAACAATCTGCTCTCTCATTCATCTCAAACCGGGAGGCTTGTCCGTTAATGTCACCTCCAATCTACTGCAATGCACTTACGCCCACACACACATGCACACACGCATGCATGCACGCACACACGCACGCACACACACACACACACACACACACACACACACACACATGCACCTATGGATGCCAATGTGCAAACAGTTGCAGACACTGGGTTTACAAGTGCTTACAAGACATCCACATAAATGTTTTCTTGGACACACACACACACACACACACACACACACACACACACACACACACACTGAACTGCAAACCCACTTTATTGCACATGTACACACAAATGGAGCTGCTGAGGCCTCAACACACACATACACACACCACATAAGTATACCCACATAACTATGAACACACACGCGTGCGCACACACACACACACACACCATATCATATACACGCTCACATTCCCTAGTGCGTTCTCTCTATCTGTCTTGTCACAAGGGAAGTCTAATGAGAGGGGAAACAAGATTTTCTCTCTCTCTCTTTCTCTCTCTCTCACACACACTATCTCTCTCCCTCTCTCTCTCATAATCTCTCTCTCCTCTCTCTCTCTCTCTCTCTCTCTCTCTCTCTCTCTCTCTCTCTCTCTCTCTCTCTCTCTCTATCCACCAGTTATCCATTATCCAACCTCTGAGGATCTTATGGATGCTGCAGATGAGGAATTACCCCTGTTGCCAAGTTTCCAGCTAAATGTCACCTGGCATCTGTATTGCTCTGGTGTCCATTACACACACACACACACACACACACACAAAGGACCGTTCTTAACGAGACCATCTGGCCACCATGGTAACTTTGAGGTTTATAAAGTCCTTGTTGTAGGACTATAAGGTAGAAACTAGAGTCTAGAAGGTGCTGCTGTGTTCTTCCACTGTTCCAAACTAGTTCCACTTTGCACCGGTAACTCTGGCCAACCGTGGGCCAACAGTTGCCTCTTAAATCAAACCTTTAAGATAATGAACCCGAGCCCAAAATTGGCATTAACTAATGTATCCTTCAGAAACTGATTTCACGATAAACAACATTTTCCTCTCTCATAATACTTTAGGCCCTGATACAGTTTGACAGACGATATGAAAGGAGTCTCATTCATGGGGAGACAGGAATCATCAGGAAGAGGACTGACTGTTGTCATATAATAGGCTCCCGTCTATAACAAATACATTCAGAGCCACCATAGCCCTACTATAGTCTGTAATGTGGCTTGTCAAACAGGCTGTTGAGAGCCTATAGCAGGGCCTCTTGAAATCCGGGCTGCACAGCAAATCAATTCAGACTCAGTCCATACCACGTGTTGTGAATACAATACGCTGTGAAGTGTAATGTTTTCTGTCTTGTGTGTTGTTTCTGCTGAGTTCCCCCATCAACGTTTCACTGGAAAATTTGTTTTGGCGGTGCTGAAAAGCTTTTATTGCACTTAAGTAATGCTATCTTCACTTGGTACACTGTTTCTCCTCTGCTGCTCCATTTTGGTGTGTTTGGAGGAGCTGAGCATGTCATGCCATGAAAATTATGTTTTGTTTTGTTAGGTTTTGTTCTTGTGTCTTGTCTCGTGACTTCCTGTTTTATTTTGAAATCCCAATCCCCTCTTGTGTCAGGTCACTTGCCCTTCCCCTTGTGTGTTTCCCCATAGTCTGATTGTCTGCCACGCCCTGATTGTTTCCACCTGTTCCCCATTACCTTGTGTGTGTATATATAGTCCGTGTTTCCCCTTGTCCTGTGCGAGTTCGTCCTGCTATGTCCTGCTTCGTCTTGTCTGGTCCTGCTTTGCCTTCCATGTCCATGTTCCTCGTCACGTCAAGTTTTACCAAGTCAGGTTTTGTATTTCCTTTGTTACTTTGTTTTGTCATAGTTAAGTTTCATGTTGTTTTGATACTTTTGTCATAAGATATTTCTGTTGTTACTTTGTATTGATATTTAAGTTGTTACTTTTCTTATTAAAAGAATTAAGTTTAACCCTCGTTTGAGTCGTGCGATTGGGTTCTATCCCTTGTAGTCTAAGTTCTGACAGAACGAACTCGCCAGCCAGAACCCAGCCGACTCAGAACAGCTGACAAAATGAACGAGCGGGAAATGACCCCAGCAGAAGTCATTATATTTTGTCAGCGGTTGTGGACTGATATGTCCTCCCGACCTGCACCCCAGTCTCATGTGCCACAGCAGCTCCCTGTTGCCTGTCCTGCTGCTCCGTTCCAGAGCCCATTTCAGGGAACCCGACTGGCCTTTGGGGGCCCTCGTAGCCACCAGCTGGCCAGGCGCCGGCTTGCGGGTCTACAGCGTGCTAGTCGCAGCCCAGCCATCAGCCTCGGCACCCTGGCAAGCTTAGCCCGGAGCCCAAGCAGCCCAGTGAGTCAAGCCACGAGCCCCAGCAACCAAGTGAGTCAAGCCACGAGCCCCAGCAGCCAAGTGAGTCAAGCCACCAGTCCTAGCAGCCCAGCTACCTGCCATAGCAGTCCTAGCAGCCTAGCTAGCCCAGTTACCAGTCCCAGTAGCCTAGCTACCAGTCCAAGCAGCCCAGCTACCAGCCATAGCAGCCCTAGCAGCCTAGCTAGCCCAACTACCAGCCATAGCAGCCCTAGCAACCTAGCTAGCCCAGCTACTACTCCCAGCAGCCTAGCTAACCCAGCTACCAGTTCCAGTAGTCCAAGCAGCCTAGCTAGCCTAGCTGCCAGCCATAGCAGCCAAGCTACTAGCCATAGCAGCCAAGCTACTAGCCATAGCAGCCAAGCTACTAGCCATAGCAGCCTCTGCGGCCTAGCAGGCCCAGCTACTAGCCTCTGCGGCCTAGCAAGCCAAGCTACTAGCCTTAGCAGCCGAGCAGTACCTGTCCCAGTTCCCAGAACCAGACTGGCTGCCCCAGTCCCAGTTCCCATGGCCAGACAGGCTGTCCCGGTTCAGGTCACAGTACCTCGAACCCAAGTGGCTGCCCCAGTCCCAGTTCCCAGGTCCAGACTGGCTGCCCCAGTCCCGGTCACAGTCCCCCGTGCTGGATCAGCTTCCCCGGCACCTGTCCCAGTTCCCAGAACCAGATTGGCTGCCCCAGTCCCAGTTCCCAGGGTCAGACAGGTTGCTCCGGTCCATGTCACTGTCACAGTACCTCGAACCCAAGTGGCTGCCCCAGTCCCGGTCACAGTCCCCCGTGCTGGATCAGCTTCCCCGGCACCAGTCCCTGTTCCCCGAACCGGACCGGCTGTCCCAGTCCATGTCACAGTCACAGAACCTCAAGCCACACCAGTCCCAGTTTCCCGAACTGGACCCATTGCCCCAGTCCATGTCACAGTTTGCCGAGCCCGACCGTCTGTTCCGGCCCCGGTCTTGGTTCCTGCCCCAGTACCCCGAACCGGACTGGCTGCCCCTGTCCCAGTGCCCCGAGCCAGACTGGGTGTTCCAGCCACTGCCCTTGTCCCAGTTCCCCGTACCAGACTGGCTGCCCAGGTTCCTGTCACAGTTCCCCAAGCCGGACCCACTGCCCCAGTCCATGTCACAATCACAGTACCTCGAGCCCGACTGGCTGTCCCGGCCCCAGTCCATGTCACAGTTCCCCGAGCCCGACTGGCTGCCCAGACCCCAGTTCCTGTTCAAGTTCCTGAAGTGGACGTCGCCGCTGCCCGGCGGCCTGGAGTGGACGTCGCCGCTGCCCGGCGGCCTGGAGTGGACGTCGCCGCTGCCCGGCGGCCTGGAGTGGACGTCGCCGCTGCCCGGCGGCCTGGAGTGGACGTCGCCGCTGCCCGGCGGCCTGGAGTGGACGTCGCCGCTGCCCGGCGGCCTGGAGTGGACGTCGCCGCTGCCCGGCGGTCCGGAGTCCACGTCGCCGCTGCCCGGCGGTCCAGAGTCCACGTCGCCGCTGCCCGGCGGTCCAGAGTCCACGTCGCCGCTGCCCGGCGGTCCAGAGTCCACGTCGCCGCTGTCCTGCGGTCCAGAGTTAACCCTGCTGCTTCCGCTGCCTGGCGGTCCCAAGTCTGCACTGCAGGACGTTATGGTCGCTCTGCAGTGTGGTCCCACCCACACTGCAGCCATCCAGGGTGGGTCCGCCTTGACCGCCAGCACCCTGGCCGTCCGCCAGAGCACCGTCTCGTCCATGGTTCCCTGCGCCCTGGCCGTCCGCCAGAGCGCCGCCTCGTCCATGGTTCCCAGCGCCCTGGCCGTCCGCCAGAGCATCGTCTCGTCCATGGTTCCCTGCGCCCTGGCCGTCCGCCAGAGCATCGTCTCGTCCATGGTTCCCTGCGCCCTGGCCGTCCGCCAGAGCGCCGCCTCGTCCATGGTTCCCAGCGCCCTGGCCGTCCGCCAGAGCGCCGCCTCGTCCATGGTTCCCTGCGCCCTGGCCGTCCGCCAGAGCGCCGCCTCGTCCATGGTTCCCTGCGCCCTGGCCGTCCGCCAGAGCGCCGCCTCGTCCATGGTTCCCTGCGCCCTGGCCGTCCGCCAGAGCGCCGCCTCGTCCATGGTTCCCTGCGCCCTGGCCGTCCGCCAGAGCGCCGCCTCGTCCATGGTTCCCTGCACCCTGGCCGTCCGCCAGAGCACCGCCTCGTCCATGGTTCCTTGCGCCCTGGTTGCCCACCAGAACTCCGCCTCGTCCATAGACTTCTGCCCTGGAGATTTTTGTTTTGTTTTGGCCTCCTCCTCCCCCCGTCTCACGACGGCCATCCATCCATGTGCCCTTAAGACTGTTTGGGACGTCAGGAGCCGTCCCTAGAGGGGGGGGTACTGTCATGCCATGAAAATTATGTTTTGTTTTGTTAGGTTTTGTTCTTGTGTCTTGTCTCGTGACTTCCTGTTTTATTTTGAAATCCCAATCCCCTCTTGTGTCAGGTCACTTGCCCTTCCCCTTGTGTGTTTCCCCATAGTCTGATTGTCTGCCACGCCCTGATTGTTTCCACCTGTTCCCCATTACCTTGTGTGTGTATATATAGTCCGTGTTTCCCCTTGTCCTGTGCGAGTTCGTCCTGCTATGTCCTGCTTCGTCTTGTCTGGTCCTGCTTTGCCTTCCATGTCCATGTTCCTCGTCACGTCAAGTTTTACCAAGTCAGGTTTTGTATTTCCTTTGTTACTTTGTTTTGTCATAGTTAAGTTTCATGTTGTTTTGATACTTTTGTCATAAGATATTTCTGTTGTTACTTTGTATTGATATTTAAGTTGTTACTTTTCTTATTAAAAGAATTAAGTTTAACCCTCGTTTGAGTCGTGCGATTGGGTTCTATCCCTTGTAGTCTAAGTTCTGACAGAGCAGAACAGAAGGAGAGAAGAACAGAGAACAGAGAAGAGCAGAGAAACTTGCACGGCCATAAATGACAAAGTAGCATACCAGTCAGTGCCATCTTTATTGCACTGGGGGGAAAACAGTGTATGTGTAGTGTAAAAATATGTGCTGCTGGCCACAGTGAAACCATAGTCCTGACACCTTTGGTCAAAATTGAGTTATGAGTATGAATCAGACTTCTGGACGTCCATCTTGTGTTGTGACAAAGAATCCCATTTTAATCTTGCTTCATTTTAAAGAAATTAAAAAAAAATAAATAAATAAATACATTTTGCAATACAAAGTTGAACAAAATGGCCAAGCAGGCCACAGTTTTTTTGTGATCACCAATCATTCAGGATGTTTGAATAAAAATCTGATGTGGACCTTTGAATAATAAGTTTTAGAACCCTTGGTCAATAGGATTATGGACCAGAGCACGTTATCTCAACCAGAGCTAACTGTGCTGCTCTTTGGCTCTGTGCATTCAAAAATATAGAATAAAAATATAGAAAAAAATAACAGAAATTAAAAACAAAACAAAACAAAACAAAAAAACATTAATGCTCAGCATGAAGTCTGCCTGCACCAAGCAGAAATTGCGCCCAAACCAAGCTGAACCTGTCTGGTCTCAATGGGTCCTGTCAGGTTCAGCCATAAATATCAAGCTCTACATTGTTGTGTTTGTCGTCCAATTACAGAAGCAAAAGGCTGATTTAGTATTTTTGTTTTTTTATTTATTTATTTTTGAACAAAAAATGTAATGTGCCTGGTGTCTTTATGACTGGACAAACAGGAAAGCAACAGATTCCACAGCTTTTTCTTGTTTGCAGCATCTAATCGGTTGTCCAGAGATATCGAAAATCCAACTTTGTGTTTGTGGGTGAATCCAGCTGCATGTGGCTGATTTGACTGAATAATATTTTGCTTTTATTGGTATCAGATTTTTTTACAGGTCTGATTTGGAAGCAGAGAAGCGTCAACCGCCATCAGAATCGAGACTGAGGATTCTTATTCAGATCCAGAGACTAAATTTAGTCTCTCACCCAGGGACATGAGCTTATTAAAGAATATTTCTTATGTGGAGAGAAAGCCAGAAGAAACCTGACTTAACACTCATGAGGAGGATCGGGCAACCCACTTGGGCATACAGACCTTTTAACCTGTTTTTATCTATCTATCTATCTATCTATCTATGTATGTATATGTGTGTGTGTGTGTGTGTGTGTGTGTGTGTGTGTGTGTGTGTGAAACTGAGTCCACTATATTTATTTATGAAGCATCTTTGATTTTAATAAGAATTCTTCACACACCAGACCATAAGCTTCCAAACCTTCTGGCCACGGCCCTAAATATAGTCACTCACCAAGGCATATTAAAGCTTTGCAGCATTGCAAGCCATTCTAGGTCCTGACCCAGAGTTTTAGGTGAAACTCAGCTGCAATACACAATACACACAATATACTATGTTTTTATCACTTGGAGAGCATGTGAATCCAGATTTGATGATTTTTACATTTTAACTCAAACTGAAGCATTGCATGGTCCTCTGTGGTCTGAGAAAATGTGTGACACTTGGGTTTATGACACTATGAAATAAACAAATAAAGGCTGCTGCACTTTATTCCAAAAAAGTTGATGCTTGAAGCAAAAATGAACCATACTTCATGATGTATAAATGTTCAGTGTCATTTGTGACAATATGAAAAACTAGCTCTCAAAGCAAGAACTCAAGAAAGTATAAGGCCCAAAACTGTGACATCATCAACACAAGTGTGGAGGCAACACTAGAGTACAAGGTCATTTAGGGGATAATCCATTCTGACGTGGGCTATTACTGCAAAATGTTGGCCGACACAAAGGTTATTATTTTTCGATAACAGACTTATTACATAGTTCGTAGAGCTGTCTCCATACAAATGTAATGGTAGTAAAAGCAAAGAAATTACAATTAACAAAAATTTTTGAGGGTTGTCATGGCTGTACTGTTTACATTTCAGGTTGCTAAGTTAGCCTGCAGCAGACAGGCAGCAAGCCAGCAAAGAACCTGCTGCTCCACTTTGACCTGTCTGCAGCGTTGGAGCCAAGCAGTACTGTTAATGGACGGTAACAGTTGTAATGTCTTTTTTGTACTGTAACTAGTCTACAGCACACACACAGCAGCAAGGCTTTGTTTGGTGAACCAAAATAAATTGGGACAAAAAGGTATGGTGATGAGGTCACAGCTTGACGACAGCCTTCATAACAGTCTGTCATTCAGAAATAAGCACAATGGCGCAAGATGAGGTGCCTTGTCTTTTCGTACAGCTTGTTCATTTATTGCCTATATCAGGACACCCTGGAGCGCATTATGCTTCTCATACCATGATCACTTGCAAACAGTATTGATTTAAGGTGGATTATGCAGTTTCCCTTCCACACTATTGGTAGCCTAGCAATGTCTTGAACATCAACAGAGATGCCGCCAGGTGAACATTGATCTGCAGCATTGTTGACCTAATGTATTAGCAAAAATGGAGCGTTGCTGCTGTTATGGCAGTGTTGAAAAGGGGACAATGCGTCACAGCTAACATACAGGGCTCTAGTTTCGCAGACCTGGCGAGGCGCGGGCGCAGCGCAGCTGCGCTGCGCCAACTGGGTGTGGCCAAGTGGATTTTGCAAGTTTGGCACGCCGTGCGCCTTGGCGCATCTACTGCGCCGTTCCTCCTACCGGCGCAAGGGAGGAGAGAAGGCGTGGAGTGGGTTTGACACAGCCGATTCACTTTAAACCAATCAAATGAGCCCCTGTCCTCACCTTTAAAATGCGCTGCGCGAAGGCGTAGTGGTAGTCTACACATTTGACATGGACGAAGAGAGCAGCCACATCACACACTCTGAACAGTGATGAGGCCAGTCTTGGCTGCTGCAATGTTGCTGGAGCTACCTGCCATCCATCTGTCCACCCATCCATCTAACCACCCATCCATCCATCCATGCATCTATCCTTAAATTTGTCTTCCTGAGTCCCCTGTCTTTCCATTACCTGCCTGCCTCGCATCTCTTTTTTCCAGCTCTGTCACCGTCTGTTAAAGTTATTGATTTTTACGAGCAAATAAAAATTTTACTGTGAAGCCCCCATTTTTAATGAATGTTTTTACCTCAAAGGATAATCCTCGCCATATTCATATAAACAGCCTACATGTTTGTTTTGCAACTTTCGACTCCATCACTTACTGATGCAACAACACACTAGAGATTAAAACAAAATCCGGTTCATGAAAGCTTTTACATTTGCTGTTCTAAACGCCCAGTGTCTGGCAAGGAACCGATGCATTTTACATTTTCGACATGTGTGGAATCAGGGTTTCATTCATTCATTCATCTTCTAAACCGCTTATCCTCACTAGGGTCGCGGGGGGGTGGTGGAGCCTATCCCAGCGCTCATAGGGCGAAGGCAAGGAAACACCCTGGACAGGTCGCCAGTCCATCGCAGGGCAAATCAGGGTTTCCATTAGAAAAAATTGGCACCGGACAACGTGACCGGCAGGTTTTCAATTTACCGGACAAATGTTTGAAATTCCGGTCAAATATTATCTGAATTTACTGAGCTTAAAATTATATGCAGGCTATATAAGAATGATATCAAGGCATGTCAATTTATAGCGTAATCTTTTTATTGAAAAGCAGGCTGTATCAAATTAAATTAGTGCCGTCAATTGACTCACGTGCATAACGTCTAAAATAAATAAATAAATAAATATTGCACAAGCCTGTGCTCTTTTAACATGAACATTGCATACAATTGCAACTACAATTTGCAAACAAAAAAACGGGCTCATATCATTTTAATAACGCGGCGTGCTGCCAACTTGAAATCAAATAGATGCAATAAAAACTTAATTCAGCAGCTGAATTAAAATCAAAAGTCTCAAGTGTCTCTCCGCAACTTGCAATGCGCATCAGTCTTGTGACCTTGTTCTCCCCCAGGCGACTTCGCTGTTTTGATCCGGTTCTGCAGAAAAAAATCCCTCTCTCTCTCCCTCTGGTACACCGGAGACAGGGATCACGCAGTCTATTTTTTTTTTTTAATTACAAATAAAATTACGTGGAAATTGACTGTTTTAATAAAATTCAAATTGGGAATATTTTCACCGGACATTTAAAAATTACCGGACTTTGGCAGATTTTACCAGTCATAGTCCGGTAATTACCGGACCCAGAGTGGAATATTTAAATATATATGGAAGAAAAACTGTGTAGTTAACAGGGGCAGCGCCAGACACCATAACTGGAAAAAAGACATCACTGTATGGGACACATTGTTTGACTGACAGGTGATCAGGTTGGGTTTCCATTACGCTGCCAAACGGTGCCAATCTCCTTTGATCTGGCATCAGTTGTGACGGGACAGTCAATATGGAGATACGTTTATGTGCTGACTGATATTATAGCATTGAATAGTGGTTTCTGTGGGTATTTATTGCATTGTTAATGTGCCTGACATTCTGGAAACCTGCCTGTGAGGTTGTGGTGATGTGTGCGCACTGCCCGCCTGTCAGCCAAACTTCCACTGCGCCAGCCACGCTGCGCCTTGCGCCGAAAGTAGACGTGGTTTCAGGAGGCGAGCTTTTGGCGCACCTCGGCGAAGCCTTTTGGCACGAAACTGTCACTGCGCCAAGCTGAATCTGTCGACACCTCCCCCTGCTGCGCCGCCACTCCCATCTCGGCGCAGATCCGTCTGCGAAACTTGGAAACCGTTCGCCTCGCGCGCTGCGCTGGTCGAAACTAGCTCTGCGCAGGGTGCGCCTCACTGCACCACCCTGCGCTGCGCCGGGAAACTAGAGCCCACAGTAGCAATTCAGTTATGTTAGTTACTGTCATGTTAGTTTGGGTAGTGTTATAGTGAGTTGTATCATGAGTACTGAACAGTGAGTTGAACTGTTGAAAGGGACTATGTTTGAATTGTCCTAATATATAGTTTTAACAGAAAGTTTTAAGTGTTCGCAGTGGTAATGCTATGATGGAATATATTACACAGAGTCAATTATAATCCATTTGCTCTTTTCATATATTTATGTAATGCACCTATAATACTGAAGTTGCTTCTGATGCCTATTTTAAGCAGTGTTACACCATAGGTGCTTGGAAATTTTAGAGCCAACGCGTCTCACCTCAAAAGAGTACGATATGCTTTCCGATAGATTTTGTGTTTTTTAGTAGAGGATAGAGAGCAAAGGTCCAATCTGTCTGTGGTTGTGACACATCCAGCTCATCTCAGCCTCACTGAAGCAAAACTACAACTGACAGCAAACTCACAGATGCTTCAAGACAGAGATAAACGAATAAAGAGGACTTGCCCGCCTTACGTAAAATAACTTTGTCAGATAAGCCAAAAGTGGCCCTGCAGCCGTAAATATAGTCTGTCTGAATAGGAGTCAGCTGTGTTTAATTCTTCCAGAGTCTCCGAGGAATGGATACTGATCAAATCCAAGTGCAATGAAAAAGCACAACGGTTTTGCTTTTTTCTTGTCCTTATTCTTCTTTTTGTATTTATTCCTGAGGTGTTATCCTTTGAAATCATCTCTTAAAATGTATCTCTTTGACTTAAGATTACTGACTCACCAGCGTCCTTTGCTTCATTTAGCCATTTTTCTATTACAAAGACTTGGAAGGGCTTGGTCATATAAGAGGAAAAAGTCAACAAATTCATTTTGAGAGCCGTTTTAATCCTCTATGAACCATCTTGAAGTCCAACGCGGCACACACAGAGATCTTCATGTAGTAGCACACTATGGCAGGATTGTGGAGCTGGTAGAGGTTAGTTTCTATGCTATTTCTTTGAGTAAATTGAGACGTGATAAGATACAAGCTGATTTTAGCAAGTTTAATGACTTTAACAATGTGCTGCTTTCAAGGAAGCTTTGATAACCTCACACATACGAATTCACCCAGAGGAGACAAATAATTATTTCTTAGTAAATCAAACAGTTTAATCATTAAAGTAAGCTGAGTTTGATGGTTTTTATTCCCTAGAATCATTGCAAACTGTTAAAAAAAAAAAAAAAAAAAAAAAAAAAAAGAACCAAAGGAAAAAAAAAGAAACATCCAATTTTGTCTCTTTAAAACATAATCCTGTGAAGTTGCTGCTTTCTTCCAGGCCTGTTGTGACTGCTGTTGTTCTGCCTTCAAACAACCAATTACTCTGAAGAGAGTGTGATAAAAGGAGGGGGAGGGGGGGTTCTTGGTGTTTTCAGTACTAATGAGCCAGGAGCAACTGCAGTTACGTGTGTGTGTGTGTGTGTGTGTGTGTGTGTGTGTGTGTGTGTCATTATCAGTGTGAGTACATTCCCAAGCACAAATTCATGCATGTTTGTGTTGTGTATTGTTGCAACAGTTGACCTATTCTAGTTAAAGCCAAAGCTAAGGGGGGGGGCAGCTTTCCATGGGGGACTGCAGACCACACACACACACACACACACACACACACACACACACACAGAAGCAGACAGTGTGCCAGGTTGGCAGCAGTACACAGAGGGTTGAGGATCAGTGTTTGATCCAAACTGACCTTTAGTTTGGCTCCAAGTTGCCTTTCCTCCGCTCTCCTGCTAATCCCTCACTATTCTCTCTCTCTCTCTCTCTCTGTGCATATTCCTTCTCCTCTCATTCCCTCTTCTCTCCTCCTCATCCCTCTCTTTTCTCACCTTTATAGTCATACCCCAGTGTGCTCTCCTCTTTTCTCCTGCCCTCCTTTCTCTTTCTTCTCCTCTTCCCTCCTCTTTTCTATGCAATATTATTTCCCTTGTTAGATATATGAGACTTGGTGCAGTGTGTGTGTGTGTGTGTACTCTTCTACTTATCCTAAGGTCATTCTGGCTGCTTCACACTTCTTAAAATCCTCTATTAGTTCAGAGTTAGGGACTAGGTTAGACGTTTAGGCTTAGATTTGGTTTAAGGTAAGGCCATTTTCTGTAAAAATCCTGCCGTCTTATCTTAAAATTGTGGGGTTGCAGTGAAGAAAAGCAACACATCCCTGCTAATTGAGACCTTGATCCACACTTTTACTAGTGTTCACCTTAATACATCATTGTCAGATTACTTTTTATAGCAGAGTTTAAGGGCAGTGAAAAATGAGACTGTCATAGAGAAAACAAATTTATTCTATGCGTAGGTTTCTGTGTTTATTGACTGTGTCCCTGAGTACAGTTCTCCACTAGCTGTGCACGACAGACTTGCAGTGCAAAAGACGTACCTCGACCAAAACATTAAACCCAGTGGTTCATCTGTGGCTAAGCAAGTGATGCGCCTCCAAATTAATGAATCATCATAATCTCTGTTAGTTGCTTTAATGATGAAACTAAATGTGTTATTTCTTGTCATTTCTTTTATTGTCATCACTGGGTGTTGAAACATCACAGAAATGAGAATCTACAGTCCTTTCAATCAGCTGATTTCTTCTGAGTCAAACCAGTTGCTTTCACACATAAGAGTGGAGCGATCCAATCATAACAGCTCAGTTTTTATACCTCCTGCCCCCGTTTTATTGACAGCCTTCAGTGGCAGCTGTTCTCTTCAACTTGCCTCATCAAAAGTCACGAAGAACAGGAACTGTTAGCTAGCTAGAAATCCACCAATTTCCCCAGGATTATTTTACCAAGCTAATATAATAATAATATATATATGTGTGTGTGTGTGTGTATAGATAGATCCTTCCTCTTAATCCACAGCCAGTGACTGCTTCTTTCCTCTGTACTGGCCAGAGCTTTGACGGCTTTCCTCTGGGCCTGCCCACTGATCCCAAAGTCCTTAAGGAGCCTTGTGGTGGAACTGGCGACGAAGCCTCTGCAGCCTACTTCGACTGCAATCTCAGGTGGAAATATGAGTCGGTGGGCCAAGTCAGCGTGTATGCAGTTGTCTGGGATCAGGAGGCACGGAGCTTGATGTTTGTCTCTCTCCCTCCCGGACAAACGATATGGTCTCTTGGAACTTGTGTTGGGTTTGGAGAGGCGTGGCGTTGATGTCTACTCTCTTGGTCTTAAGCTCCGCTGCTAAGCACCTTAGCACTTGGTTACGCCACCAGGTGTATCTACCCTGAGTCAGGCTGGTCTTGCATCCTACTAAGATGTGCTTGAGTGAGGCTGTGTCTTTAGGCAATGCGAGGCCTCTTGCCTAGCTTGTCCAGACACTTTTTCCTGCCTTGATGAATCTTCAGGCCCTTCTCTGATGTTACTTTTTACCACCCACAATGGCAGCTTCAAAGCTGTTGTCCAGCCAGTGTTGCTGCTCTTCTGTTTCATCATCATTTTTGTTCCTGGGTCATTTGCCATGTGGTCCATGAGTGAGTCCTCTTGCGCCCCCACTCTTGCAGACTCAGGAGGTATTCTTCCTAGTCTTCGTAGCAATGACTGGGTGGAGCCAATACACTCGTAGTGCTGGCTCCTGCTGACATGGGGAGCTAGCCCATGCCAGCCCCAGTGGGGTCTATTCCCTCCTGTCAGCAGTCTTTCCTTGCTGTCACCAGGTCTTTCCCAGGTTGTCAGTTGCCCTTTCGCAACAGTCACTGGTTTCCCAGACATACAGATTCATAATAATTAGGACTTGATCTTGCAGTCCCTGAAGTTTCAGCACATAATACTCATACTCAGCAAAAGTGCTTTATCCATACCGGATACTCGTTTGAGCCGAGTATCCGGCTCAAACCTAGTTGTTACCATACAAGATGAACAAAATTCACCCAGCCCTGCTGGAATGGATTAAATGCCCCATGGCATGAAAAATGCAATTTTTGTTGTTTTTTCGTGATACTGTCCCATGCATTAAACCTGTGATAAATGGAGAAATGCACACAGCCCATTCTTTGAAACTCTTCCTTTAAACAAGCGGACTTCCTCCTTTCTGTGATGTCACACATAAGGCTACTCCGCTCACTTAAACTAGCCAGCCCATTTCATTGCAGTCTTCCAAAAGAAACACACGTTAGAGACCAGTAGCTGATATTAATTTTTTCCCGGGTCCCGCAGGATTTTAGTCCAAATTTGCTTGTTTGTTCGGCTCATTTCAGCACCGACTGTTGGTGAAACTGTTGGTAAAGGATCCTGCTGTTCCCACACTGTCTGGACCAACGTCAACTCCACGACCAGTAAGTGATTTTTTGTCTCTGTCTCATCAAGACGGTAACATTTTCGGAAGTTGTAAAGTTTTTCATTAGTACCGTTGAGCACAATTGAGCAGCGTAGGTTTCAGTTACTTGCCTGTGATTGGACCAACCATATGTAGCCCCAGGCAATTTAATATGCCTCTAATAATTATTACTCTTAATGTAATGGTTATAGTGTTTAAAATATAAATGTGTTGGTAAAGAAAATAAGTGTTTTTGTTTGATGTTAAAATGTACAATGCAAGCTAAACATAAAAGAAAAAAAAGTATTATCTTTATTAGTATGTATTGTTGGCGGATATGTAGTGAGAATCTCTTGTTTTGTTTTCTCACATTTGGTTGGATGTTTGAAGTTCGTATCATTCATTCTGTTTTGTGATAGGGGATGGGGGCGTGACGTCATGGCCGGAGCGCCGCAGGGGCTGATGGGAGAAATCGCCATATTGTGAGGCCACTTGTTGTTCGTTGCTGCGCGCCGAGAAGTTACCGTCATGGAAGAACCTGTTGTGTGGTCGGATGTAATGTATTTTATTGAGCTTAAAATTATATTCAGGCCATATAAGAATGACATCAGGGCATGTCAATATATAGCGTAATCTTTTTATTGAAAAGTAGGCTAGGCCAGGGGTCGGCAACCCGCGGCTCCGGAGCCGCATGCGGCTCTGTCATCCCTCTGATGCGGCTCTCTGTGGCTTTTGAAAATAATTGAAGAGTATTTAATTAAAATGTATTTTATTTTAGTTCGTTCGTTTTAAAAATGTAATTCTAAATTTGAAGATCATGGTGATCTTGTAACATCTAAATAAAGCGTGTTAAAAAAGTTTTGTTGCTCTTAAAAGCAAACATCGCACACGCCTCACAGATGACAGCTTACGATCCAGTGTAAAGATGAAGGTGACGCCATACAGCCCTGGGGTCCGTTTCCCAAAGCAGGTTTGATTCTGTTAACCCTGAAATGAGGGAAACTGAGTTTTCCGTTTCACAAAGGGAGGTAGGCTAACTCAAGCTCTCGGTCAGTTACCGCAGTAACAGACTCCATAAAACTAACCTGGTTGGGACCAGGTTTTTCTCATGAAACCTCGACTTTCTCTCTGTGTCCGTCCTCTTTCAGCCACACACGGGATTTAACTTCCTCATTCATTCAGTCAGCAGGTGAGTTTTGGCGTGGCATAATAGTTCTGCCGTCTGTTATTAAAAAAAAAAAAAAAAAAACAGTCAGTAGGCTTTTATAAGTCCATTAGTAGCCTAGTTAGGTGGCGACTTTTTTCACGAACATGGCATGTCCTTGATAACGATCCCGTGGATGAAGGTGCAGAGAATTAAATATTCGTCGGGAGATGGTTGTAAGACCGCGCATAGATGTTTGAACAATGTTAGGTCTATTATATTTCATCTTAAGCTGCTGCCAAGTGCGCTTCTCCCCCGTGCGGGAGAATTGCACCTAAATGAAATAAATTAATAGGCTACTATTCAAGCAGTTTTCCCCTGTAATATTACTGTAATTGCAACGGACATTTAAACCCGTTTCCCACAGTAAAGAAAACACTCGGAGCCATTAAACCCTTTTGAGACACTGAATCCTTTATGAAATCAATGAACGATTGCAGAGAAAACGAAATTACATTTCTGCATGCACTACTTGTATTTATGAAAAAGACGCCGAACTTAAATTAGGCCTATCCACCGGCAGCAAACCAAAAATGCCGTCCTCTCTCTGTGTGCCGTCATCCTTTTACTGGCGCGTGCAGTCAGCTGTCAACCTGAATAATAAAAGGACTATTTCACTGAACAATGAGGAAATATGAATATATGCAAAATAATAGGCAATTAAAATATTTATCATACTTGGTTCATGTGATTTCTGCTCCTGAACCTCAGCGCACAGCGTCTGCACATCTGGGGTCTGTTTCACGAAGCAGGTTCCGAGTCTTACCCCGAACTCTGAGTGGATCTGCTCTGAGATAGGAAACTCTTGAGTTTTCGGTTCCGGAACAGCTGATTTGAGTTGGTTTTATCAACAGTGCAACACCGCTGCAGCGGCAAAGGAGAGGGAGACGGCGTGGGAGAACACTGCTGCTCGGGTCAATGCGTAAGTTTAAATGTAGTCCGTTGCAATTACAGTAATATTACAGGGGAAAACTGCTTGAATAGTAGCCTATTAATTTATTTCATTTAGGTGCAATTCTCCCGCACGGGGGAGAAGCGCACTTGGCAGCAGCTTAAGATGAAATATAATAGACCTAACATTGTTCAAACATCTATGCGCGGTCTTACAACCATCTCCCGACGAATATTTAATTCTCTGCACCTTCATCCACGGGATCGTTATCAAGGACATGCCATGTTCGTGAAAAAAGTCGCCACCTAACTAGGCTACTAATGGACTTATAAAAGCCTACTGACTGTTTTTTTTTTTTTTTTAATAACAGACGTCAGAACTATTATGCCACGCCAAAACTCACCTGCTGACTGAATGAATGAGGAAGTTAAATCCTGTGTGTGGCTGAAAGAGGACGGACACAGAGAGAAAGTCGAGGTTTCATGAGAAAAACCTGATCCCGACCAGGTTAGTTTTATGGAGTCTGTTACTGCGGTAACTGACCGAGAGCTTGAGTTAGCCTACCTCCCTTTGTGAAACGGAAAACTCAGTTTCCCTCATTTCAGGGTTAACAGAATCAAACCTGCTTTGTGAAACGGACCCCAGGGCTGTGTGCCGTCACCTTCATCTTTACACTGGATCATAAGCTGTCATCTGTGAGGCGTGTGCGATGTTTGCTTTTAAGAGCGACAAAAAAATTTAACATGTTTTATTTAGATGTTACAAGATCACCATAATCTTCAAATTTAGTATTACATTTTTAAAACGAACGAACTAAAATAAAATACATTTTAATTAAATACTCTTCAATTATTTTCAAAAGCCACAGGGAGCCGCATCAGAGGGATGACAGAGCCGCATGCGGCTCCGGAGCCGCGGGTTGCCGACCCCTGGTATATGCACTGACGCCACAGACTAAGTACACAAAAAAATCGGGAAACGTCAAAAGTCGTTTAATCGACTTTTTAAAATCACTTTCGACAAGTTTTCAAGAAGTTATTGTGTCCTGTTTGCGCTGTTTTTCTCTCGCTCAATATGGCCACACAAAATGGCGGCGCGCCATTGTTTACGTCCCAGAATGCATTGCGCAGTGACGTCGGTTGCCAAGCCCTATTGGCTGTGGGGGCGGGAGCTGGCGTTAGTAAGGTTGGAGAAGAAGGAGGTTGAAAAATGGCGAAAACGAGTGAAAATGGACTGTGACAAAAAAGTTACGGCAAGTGGATGTATTTAGCATAAGTGCGTAGTTGTATGTTTTAAAGACTATCTATCCGACAGTCTGTTGCTAAAACATTACCTACACGTTTCTGTGGACTACAGAAGACACTTTTTGCTCGGAAGTGAGAGACTTTATTTGTTGCGTAGCAAGATAGCTTGGATTAGCATATATAGCTGTGTGCAGCAGCAGTCTCTAGCACACTGACTGGACTCATGTTGCAGCTAGCCCAGCGCACATCACAGATTTGTTTTCCCTCGTTGTTCCCGATCTGGAAACCTTGAAGGATTTGGCGTTGTTGCCGTGTGTTGCCGTCTCTCATCACCCGCTCCTGGCCCCGCCGTCGCCTGTCTCCTGGCCCCGCCGCCCGCCGTCACCTGTCGCCGGGGTTTGCCGACCGTCATCACTAGCTCCAGGCTCCGCCGACTGGCATCACCTGCCGCTCAACGGACCTTTGCCGCTTTGAGGACTCCGCTGCGTCAACTTACCTTCTTCAGAGACATCGTTTACATTGGGATTGGACCCGCAACGCTCAATAAGGTACCATATTTTATTTTCTGGCTCTTCTAGAGTGAAGCGGCCATTTTGTTTAGGGTCTCACCGCTCCCAAGCTACGCATCAGGCCTGCATCAGGTACTTTTAGTTTGCCGGCTGGGGATTGTGTGTGTGTGTTTGATGAGTGTGGGCCCACTGTTTTGCATTTTATTGTGCATGATTTTGATTCTGAATTACAGAGAAGTTATTCAGTCATTCAGGTGGTATATTGCTTCTGCATTGTTTTATTTGGATATTGAAAAAGAAAAAGAAACTAATTTCTGTATTTGTAAATTTTATATATTCTGTCAGTAAACAAAAAGGTTCATTTTTCATTGTTCCTAAACAGACCACTGTGTGAGATTTACTGTGTGAGTGTGAAGTTATTCATTTGCCAAAGGTGTTATAAGATAAGATTGATTTTGCAACGGTTTATAAAAGGGTACAGGTATCTTACTGAGGTAAAATAGCTACTTAAACATTCATTTTATTTCATAAGTTGGATAAAAAGTAATAATAATAGTTCATTAAGTTGATAAATAGTAAAAACTGAGACGTGAGACACTAATAATACAATAAGGTAAACTACACATTGGTTAATTTAATTTGATTTGTGATTTGGTTGGTGGGTTTATCGAGTTGAAGAACTCAGGTCAGCCTTTCTCTTATGTTTGAGGGATAAAAAGGGCTACACATATGTCACTCAGAAAACAGTCAGCCAATCAGTGGAGAGGTGTTGATTGATTCTAAAATAATAATCTATGATCTACGCAAAAATAATCACTGTCAACCATAACTTGTGAGCCACTTGGAGTGAGTGTTGGTGTCTAAATCTGCAGAGACCCTGCCCTCTGCCTGGATTTTCGTGTTCTGCTGATCTCAGGACTCTTTGGGCTGTCGGCCTTTGCAGTGGGTGTGTAGCTCCCAGCCAATGCACAATGTGCACAATGCCCGATTGATAGTACAACATCCAATAGGAAGCTCCAAAATTGGTGGACGCAGACCTCGGACGAACTGCGCAAAAAAGGAAAATTAGGGAGGTGAAACGCCAGGCGGACAAAGCTCGCTCCACAATGAGAGTGAATGTGGGGGTGGTTTTCTCATGGTGGGGACCACTGAGGGAGAAGATGAGGATGAAGAACGATGCAGTGTGGCCCTGTTTTTTGTTTTTTTTTTCCCCCCAGAACAGTCATGGAATGTTTTACATCTCATTCCATCACCATCCTAGGAAATGAAAACACGCCGCTGGTGGTTAGCCTAGCTGGGGACAAGAGGCCAGCTATGAATTTTGTGTTTACAAACAGCAACTGACAAATCCCACTCATTCAGAAACTGCACATTATTAACTGGGTGTGCCATCACTTTAAACTTCAGAAAGTTTGAAGCCATGTGAGGCTGCCAGCATGTGAAATTTGCATAAAATTATTGCATGCAAGGTTAAAGTCAGCTCACGGATAGGCCTCAGGGTTGGGTTAGGGCTAAAGATAGGGTTGCCATCACTGAAAGTCAAATGTCCCCACAAAGATAAGAATATGTCTGTGTGTGTGTGTTTGTGTGTCTGTGTGTGTACATGTTTCTGTGTTTATCTCTGTTGGCATCTGTGTGGGTGTGTTTGTGTTTGTCACCTGTGTGTCCCCAGAGTGTTTGGAGCATTTGAGCTGTCTAAGCTGCTCTCTGCGATCCCCAGGCAGCTTGCTGTAAAGCCGGGGATCAACCATGAGCCCTGTCCGTTCCGCTGCCTCGGGCTCTGTCTAATCACTGGAGTTCCACTGACTCAGCACTGTCGCCCCAGGCCAGACTGTGCTATAGTCTGCACACTGCTCCATTGTCATGACTGTGGAGGGCTGGCTGATTGGCGTGTAGTTAGCCTCTGGAGTAAGGTTACTGTGTGTGTGTGTGTGTGTGTGTGTGTGTGTGTGTGTATGTGTGTGTTCATGGGAGTAAGCCAAACATTAATCAGCGTGAATATCAGCCATTTATTGATTTGGATACTGAATAATAAGAGTTTCAGCCATACTAATAAATACATGTTGTTGTTTTTGTTGTTGTTGTTTTTTTTAGCACAGTCACAGCAGTACAAACAGATTCTCATGAGTCACATAGAAACAGCAGGGGACACACATACACACACAAACACGCACTCCTTTGTTTCTTGGGTGTCTTCTTTAACCCCACAGACACTCTGAGCACTGCAGAGAAACAGAAAGGGGTCGTGGGAAAAAGATTGCTCTCCTCAGCTTTCCTTCTTTTTTCTTTCTTTTTATCGCTCTCTCTTTCTCTCTCTGTCTCTTTCTCTCTGTCTCTGTCCACAGCCTTTGTCTTTGTCACTCTCTGATATCATTTTAGTTCACCTCACTTAGTTAGATTTGAGTAAGCCTCCTTGAATGGAAATGGAGTCACTATTTCTAAAGCACTTTGTTTTTTAACTTTCACATTATAGAGATGCTCTGCTCTGTCTGCTGCTCCTGCTCCTCATTCCCTTTCACACCAACCTCTGTCTCTGTTTTGATCAAATTCAAGTTTAAAGTTTTGACATATGTACATTATGAATAATAAGAAAAAAAAAGAAAATATGTAAGAAATAAAGACTAAATTGTTAACATGACATGTAACTAGAAGAAGTAATATAATATGCAATAAAAACCGGGAATTAGATTAGCGCAATAAAAAAGTGACATAAATATTCTGTAAAGTCAAAAAGTCACTTATGCAAAAGTGACAGTGACTGACTTTACTGTTTTTTATTAGTTGCTTCATTTGCCCTCAGCCTTTAGTTCTGCATAACAAAATCAGTCACACAGCCGCCACTCGCAGATCAGAGGGAAATTGAGCGGGGGATTTAAATGGAACACACTTGCCCCTCACTATGAGCACACGCAGCAGTGTGTTTTCTTTGAAATTTAACCTAATCAGCAATACCAACTCATTTGAACCCATTCAACTCTGATTTTCCCTTTAACTAAGACATCTTGATATACTAACTCTTCAGTATATCAAGATGTCTTGTGCATCATTTGTATACACATTTCCTTGAAAGTCAGTAATATTTGTGGTATTTTTGGAAACCTTGGGATCTCCACTAGAATTTAAAATAATGTGTGAAAATACTTAAAGAAGAACTGTTTTGTGCAGAAGATCTTAATTAGGGTTGAGCTGGATACTCGGCTGAAGCGAGTATCCAGTACAGATAAAGCACTTTTGACGGGTACAAGTATTATGCGAGTAATATGAGTCAATATCCGTGCTCGTGCTGAATGAAAATCCTCATTAGGTAGCTGACTGTGTCCACGTTGTGTGATAGGCCAGTCACACACAGCGCCCCGCCCCTATGCCGTGGGCCCCGCTCACACACACACACACACACAGGGACAACCTCAGCTGTCACTCACTCAGGTGTGACAGCTCACGTCACGTCTCTCTTCAGTCGCTTCAGGTTTTTTTCAGCTCGCTCTTCCCTCGGTCTGTAGTCACTGATAGTCAGTAGAGTTTCTGCTAAACTTGGTTGGTAACAGACGCTCTGCTTTTGAGCAGAGTTCGGGTTAGGGGTTAGGGCTGAATGTGACTGGTGTCGCGTCTGTTAGGTGCCGCCTCCCTCCTGTTTCTGTCTGTGTGTTTTTCCTCTGTTTTCCCCTCCCCTTGTGTTGTGTTGTCTTCCTGGTTTGTAGGCTGGGCGTGGCGGGCTCATCTCCCTCACCTGTCTCATCACACACCTGGTCTGCATCTTCCAATTATCTCCACCACTCGACAGTGTATATAACCCCGGTTCAGACCTCCATTCTGGAACATGTTATTCGACTACATGGCATCCCATGTGATATTATGTCTGACCGAGGCCCCCAGTTTGTATCTAGGGTGTGGAAGGCGTTCTGTAGGACTATGGGCACCACTGTGAGCCTCTGAGAGGACCAATCAGGATCTGGAAACCACTCTCCGCTGTGTGACAGAAACCAACCCCACGACTTGGAGCTCCCAGTTGCCCTGGGTGGAGTACGCACACAGCACGTTGACTAGCTCTGCTACTGGTCTCAACCCCTTTTAGGCCTCCCTGGGCTACCAGCCCCCGCTGTTTCCCAGCCAGGAGGCTGAGGTAGCAGTGCCATCAGTACAGGAGCACGTCAGACACAGCCAGAAGGTCTGGCAGGACACCAAGACTGCCCTGGAACATACCCAGGAGATGGCCCAAAGGTCCGCAAACTGCCACCGGAACCCAGCCCCCTCCTAGGAACCAGGTCAGTCCGTGTGGCTTTGCACCAAAAACATCCCTTTGCTGTCAGAATCCTGTAAGCTCTCTCCCCGTTATATTGGTCCCTTTCCAGTAAAAGAAATCATTAATCCCACTGCAGTCAAGCTGACTCTCCCAGATAATCTTAAAATTCACCCTACCTTCCATGTTTCTCAACTCAAGCCTGTCACTGTCAGTCCTTTGTGCCCTCTGTCCAAATCCCCTCCACCCCCCCGTCTCATTGACAATCACCCAGCCTACGACGTGCGCTGCCTGGTTGATGTCCGGCGCCGCGGGCGTGGCCTCCAATACCTGGGGGGTACTGTTAGGTGCCGCCTCCCTCCTGTCTCTGTCTGTGTGTGTTTTTCCCTCCATTTCCCCCTCCCCTTGTGTTGTGTTGTCTTCCTGGTTTGTAGGCTGGGCGTGGCGGGCTCATCTCCCTCACCTGCCTCATCACACACCTGGTCTGCATCTTCCAATTATCTCCACCACTCAGTGTATATAACCCCAGTTCAGACCTCCATGCTTCGCCAGTTCGTCATTTGCCATGCGTGGTAACTACTCGGCTCTTGTATTAGCGTTAGCTATTTCTCCTGTTTCGCATTGTGACCTGGATTTCCCTGTTCCCTCAGATCCTGCTCCTCCGTGCCCTGTCTGCCTCACCTTGCCCAGCCTGCCACGTCCCACCTTGCTGGTGGATCTCCAGTGTTTTTTGTTCCTGTTTTTGTACTATTTCGTCCTATATTAAAGTGTTTTTTTTTTTTTTTTTTAACCGCATTGTGGGTGGGGAGCATTAAGCTTAACAGCGTCTCTCAATGCCGACACACCGCTTTTTTTTTTTTTTTTTTTTTAACCATCTGCTCGCTCTTACCAGGTGGTTTTTGATATAAAGTCAGTTGGAAAACTTTGCTCGTACCGGACGCGGTGCAGAGTCACAGTCTTAACACACACACACACACACACACCACATACACACATACATTAGCTGAACACACAAAGGACTTTATTATTTGTATTTTATTTTGGCTGCATGCACTGAGAGTCTGACACTTCCTGACTGTAGTTCATAAAAATAAACATAGTAGTATAAATATTACAAATTAAACTATATATAGATATCGATCTATCAATCTACATACACTCCTGAACAAAATTTTAAGACCAGTTGAAAAATTACAAGAAATTACATTTTGCACTTTTGGATGTTAAGAAGGTTCTAAGTAGAGCTTCAAAATGTAAAATGAAGAAATGGGAGTGAGACAAAAAAAAAAATTGAGTAAGCAATTTATTGCAAACAACCATTAAACTGAAATAGGCTGTTCATCAGCTGATCAAAAGTTTAAGACCACTGCCTTTAAAAGCCCAAATCTTGGCAAAAATGTGGATTCAGTGTCATTTTCTGTCAGGTATCCACACTGTCATGACCTGCTGATGGCAAAGGCAAAAAAGCTTTCTTGGTAATCACCTCAAAAATTTGTTTCGGCATCCAATAAAATAAATATAGCAACTTCTGATCAACTCATATCAATTTAAGGCTTAAAATAACATACCGGTTAAGCCCCACCAATTTCCGGTCAAACACCGCCAACTTCCGGTTTAAGCACCACCCACGTCCGGTTTCAGCCACGCCCACTCCGAGGATGGATACGGATAATGTAGATGGTTAAACAGATACAGATACAGATACCTGATAGTGGTGCAGTCGCTCATCCTTAGTGTAAATATTGTACACATCAATATTAGGTGGAATATTTTTAGCCTTACTTAAACCACTGGGGCAGAGACATGACTTGCATTTTCAAATTGCGCAGCATCATTTTGTTGTGGGGTTTATGGATCCTCTGAATGTAATATTTAAGAACCCTCAGGAGTCCATAATCGCACTGTAGAAAAACCACAGCTTTAGTAAGAAATACGCATGTGAGATGCAGCATGAGAGCTGGGAGAAGAGAAAGAGCAACAGGAGGAAGGAGGCAGAGCACAGAGACAGATAGAGGGAGAGAGAGCATCAGATCAGATCCCCTCTCCTCTCCAGTTGACCCCACTATCAACACCAGCTAACCCCTTTTAGCTCAGCCTGGAGACTGAAGCCACATGCACACACACATGCACGCACACGCACACACACACACACACACAAACACACACACAAATATAGATGTATAGCCTGTGTACTCACATGCACAGACACTCAGCAGACCCAAACACACCTCCATTAGTTCTGAAAATCTCTCCTATCTCTGGCTTCTCTGTCTGTTCTGTCAGGGTGATAGTTCTATTACAGGCTGATCACCCAGTCTAAAACAGATGGATCACCAGCAGCCGGCAGCCCTTTGAGATCCAGCTTCAGTCTTTAGCTAAAAACCACATTGTCCCCTCACTTCAGCAGCTGGGCCTGATAAGAGGAGCTGATCTGCAAATGGGTAGGGATGTTTCTTCACGTGAAAGAGGAACCAGCATTGGGCCTTAAAAACACTACAGAGAAAGTGTTGAAGGATAGATGGATGGATGAATGAATGACCTTTGCTTGTGTCTTATTAAGTGGTGTTGTAATATCTGGATGGCTAATGTAACAACCAGCCACACAGGAGGTGTCATGTATTTTCAAACTGAGAATGCAATAATAGCATTTATTCGATTCAAGTTGTTACAATAATCTTATGAATATCACATTTTTGGCCAGTATCATAAGACGCAGTTAATGTCACAACATGATATTATTAAACTGGCTTTATATACATTTCAGCAGTTTTATAGCTAATTTTTGACCCATTTATGAAGACTTTATATTACATTTCCCCCACTGTTTATAATAATTAATAAACATCCCTGTCCACAAGTATAAAATGAGAGATTATTAGTTCTTGACTTGACTTTTTTCAGGAGTGTAATCATTGTGAGATATTTTTCAACAATTTACTGCTTTGTAAATCCCATCAAAACATGTTCCTTTCTTGATACTAATTACATTTTGGTCTTTCTGTCTTTGCTTTCTTTTTCACAAATCCTTGTTATCTCTTGCTCTTTTCAGTTTTACCTTTCAGCCGTTTGTCCTTATTTGTCCATCTTTATTTACATGGTTTTCAAAAACAAAACTCACTATGAAACGGTGAAAAACATGGTATCCTTCATATGCAAGATGTCTTGTTAGACTTGACCTCCTCCCTGTTTGATCAAATTCAGCACAAACCCATTAGCATGCCTAACTAATGTCTATGACATCAATCTTGCTGCACAGACAAAAATCCATTTGCAGTGAAAACTGATGCATTTTGTCTGCAGTTTAGTAAGGGTGTTTTTTTTACACCTGACACTTAGCGAGGCATTTGAGATTTCATGTGAGGGGGTTTATAAATCTGGGGGACACCCTGTTATTTCATTATACATTGGATAGTACAGGGTGTCCACAAAGTCTTTTTACAATTTAACAAATCTATTACAAAAGCAGTTGATGACATATGTTAATCAGATTTGTTCTATGTACTCAGTGGTTATCAAAGTTTTTAATCACATTGGACATCAACGACCTGAAGCAAAACATCACTGATGCCATTGCCACCACTGATGAGCTACAGTTAAAATGGCAAGAAATCAAGTACCGTCTTGATGTGCTTCATGCAACTAATGGTGCCCATATAGAGGTGTATTAAATGAGGCAAAAAAAAAAAAATCTTATACCTAATATCTACTCCTCATTTTGTAATAATTTCCACGGATTTGTCTATTCATTTGTTTTTGTAATAAATTTGTTCAATTGTAAAGAGACTTTATGGACACCCTGTATTACTAACTTTGCACTATGTGAGATAAATGCAGGATGGGTAAACTTCAGCCCAATATAATCTGCTGTAAGACACTGTAAACCCAAAGTCTGTCTACCTATCTGCTGCCATTTGGCTGCATATCAGACTCTGCTTCTATATTTGAACCTGGGATTCACACGCCGTCTCCAAATGTGAAATAGGCATTTACCTCCTGTGCAGTTACAATAGGAGCTGATTTGTGAAGTCACTTGCACATGGCTGAGATATCCCTAACTATTTTTGGGAAGCTCTTTTGCATCTCACAGCTTCCAATTGCTCTTAGTTCACCTTTGATTTCTCATGGAAGGCATTTACACTGCAGGAACAGAACGTTCCCGTGAAAGATTGGCACAGTGTCGCTCACAGCTTGAGGTACAGCAGAAAGCTAAATGTCACAGCCTGCACAAGGAGTTGCTACATTTATTCTATTCTGTTCTCTTCCATTCTATATTATTCTATTCTAATCTGTAGTTTGTCTTTACTAACTATGCACGAGACAGAGAAAGCCAAAACATTAAGTCATGGAGTTATCTGAATTCCACACGACAACAATGTAAGTGCCAAAAAATAAAGTAAAATAAAATAAAATAAAATAAAAAATAAACATCAGAAAAATGTCCCAACATATATACATGTAGCACATGAGAGAGGGTCCAGTGAGCCAGTTTTGCTGAGGATGTGGCGTTCCAGCACTGCAGCCCCTGCTCTCCTCGTCTGCGCTAGTGTGGGGTCAATCTGCAAAACCTGCGGCCTCTGTATCAGGGTCACTGGACAGCTAACGCTGCAGACCTGCTGGCTTCTGCTAGGACTGGCCAAGTGGAAGTTTAAGTACAGCAAATAAAATGTTTTTAAAAAGCATTAAACTGAGGGGTTTATGAAGACAGAACGTGCACGTTGAGTTTGCAATCCCGCTCTCAGCACGTCATCAACGTGATGACGTGGCAGGCGGCAACGCTAGGTGGCCATTTCCACAACACCAGAGAATCTCTAATACAGGGAGAAGTGCCACTCTTGTCTAACTTCCATGTGAGGGCGCTCGCGGGCGAGTGCAGAATGAATGGGAGTCTATGGGGCTGCACCCCTAAAAACCCACCTTTCTCTGGAAATAATTTTTTGTCAAGTAATTTGAATACTGTTTTCAAAAGGTGGGGCTAAAAAAATACACTCAGCTGAATATTGGATTTTTTAAGTTCACCTATATGTTCTAAAAAGCCGCTCAAAAAGTGTGATGACGTCACACATTGAGAGGTGCTGCTTTACGGTGATTTCCAGAGCCCGTCTCTGGAGAACAGACGGAGACACTCAGAGAGCCTGTCTGTGCTATATTGGACATTCTCTGTACACACAAATATCAACTTTGATGGAAAAGTCCTGGAAAAGTTTCCAGTTCCTCTTGGGCTTCGGGTGCCATCAAGTGGGATCTCTGGTCATAAACAGCCGCAAGTCCCTCACTGACCAATCAGCATTCATTAGCAAATGCTAGCGTGTTATGGCCAACAACAGCCCAAACTGTAGGAAACTGAAAGGATATAAGTTCTCACTAATTTCACTTTTAACCTGTAATCCATATTGAACTTTCAGAAACTACAACAGGATTTGTGATTTTTCAACCATAAACAGGAGTAAGAGACAAATTTAGCCGTTTAGCTCCATAGAGCCCCATTCATTCTGCACTCGCCCGCGATCACCCCCAGTGGAATTACGGTGGAACTGCAACCAAGTTCGATACAATGGGGGTTAATGGAGAGTGGCAAGGCTCGTCGTAGACGGGCTCTGACAACACCAGAAAGGAGGACAGCTTGTTTATTCTCTGAATAGACAAGCTAAGCCAGTGAGCTGCTGTTAGCCAGGGAAAATAGAGCGGAGTGGCAACTCTTTGCTTTGTTACACAATCTATGTCAGTGCGCTGCTGTTTTAACTTTGTTCTCGCCACGCTACACTTCAGACAGTGCCGGTGGGTGTGTGCTCCTCAGTCATACACACACACACACACACACACACACACACACACCGGCATGAGCACACAGCAGCGCAGGAGGAGAAAAACTAACGCGCATCCAGTGAATGCACTTTTTGGATTGTAATTTAAAAGTCTATGACCGACAGCTGGTTGGCCTGGTCGGCGACCTGTTTAAAAAACAAAAAAAAACAAACAAAAAAAAAGACGGGCAGGCTACCGGGCCAGTGACAGGCCGGCTTCAGGAAATCTCCTGGTTCTCCAGACGTACAGTCGTACAGGACGATATGCAGCGTTGCGTTCAAGTGCAACTCCAAAAAGGAGGACAAATACAGTGTTGCCAACTTGGCGACTTTCTCGCTAAATCTGGCGACTTTCCAACTCCCCATGGCATGTCAAAAGCGACTAGCGACAAATCTAGCGACTTTTCCTGGTGTTACTGGAGACTTCTGGTATTTTGGAAACTGACATGAAAGCTCGTATCGTTCCTCTGCAGTTCCTGTTCTCAGCGAGCAGCGGGTGCTGCCGCGAGCCCCTCCCCCGCCCCAAAGTCCTCACAGGTGGTCACAGCCTCGAGCCGCGCGCGGCAGTCGCAGGCAGCTGCAGTCAGGAGAGGAGCAGAGAGGAGACCCACCACTCCGCGGCCAGGCAGCAGATGAATCGCGCATGCGCAAAGCCGCTGTTGGTCCCGCCCTTCCCGTAAATTTGTAGTTCTAAAACATATTTAGGATGTTTTTTTACTCACTTTTTGTCTCTCCCATGACGTTAAGACGTTATTCCTCTCCTACAGCGTCCATTACAATCACGTGCAAATTGCCAATTATGCAAATTAGGCGATGACGTCATTTGGCGACTTCTAGCGACTTTTAGGACAGCCAATAGCTACTTTCCTTACTGAGGAGTTGGCAACACTGGGTCGGACAAGGCATCCGGACTGTCCGGCCTAAATCCGGACGTATGGCCACCCTAGGCAACACTTTACGTACGAGTGTAGCGGTCAGACTGGAGAGATGGAGACGGAGGACTCTGAAGGGAATCGACGGGTCCGGTGGATGCGGGCTCAAAAGAAAGCCGGTGTGGAGTCAGATATATCAGAGTCGACGGGCGTCAGTGGAACTATTGGTGGTGAGTATGTGTTTGTCTGCTGGCACACATGGATGATAGCTAACGTTAGCTTAGCAGCTGAAGGCGTTAGCTCCCGCTTCCTGACTGAAGTTACTACCGCGAGATGTGGAGTGTGTATGATAGGAGAGAAACACAGTATTTCAGGACCCCTGACTTGTACATCATGACTGTAGCGGCTCGCTTGTTTTGTTTTGTTTTTCGTGCACGTCCACAGCGCACAGGTCCATGATTCTCCCGCTCTTTCGGGCGATGTGTGGGTGATGTGTGGAGGGATGTTTCCTCTGAGATGTAGAATGTGTATTAGAGAAACACACATTTCAGGACCCCTGAATTCTTTCATCAGAGCAGCCTCCTTTCATATTTAATAGAGGGGGAACAATATCAGGGCGTGCCGGCTGCTGTAAAGGATAATATATGGTAATGGTAAAGCTCAAGCATGTGGTAGACTTCCCAGACTATATTCAGAAATGTTGAATAGAATTTAATACTTAAACATTTATAATAATAAATAAAACTTTATATCTTTTAGGTGTGTCCCTAGCCCATACTGCACAGCTGGTGGACAAAAGGAAATCCCACGAGTTGGACATGTGCAAGCTGAAGGTAGAGCTGCAAAAGGAGAAGACTGATGACCCTGTCAAGTCTACCTTAAAGAACAGCTGGCAGCAGGTAAGTCTACCTACACACAATAGAGAAATTCTTGTGCAGTTGGTTCTTATGGAGTCCTCTGATGCTATGTCTGACTCCTCCTCAACTGCATCCTCATCAGAGGAAGACAAGAAAAAGAAGAGGAGGGAGAGGAAGGTGAAAGAGAGAAAGTCCAAGAAGTCAAAGAAAATGAAACCAAAGACACGTAAAAGAGGTAAAATATGCTCCATGTAATACTTTCATCCCTTTCTACTGACTGGGTTTTTGGTTTGGTCCTGTTTAGTTCTGCTGTACAATTGTTCCTCTCCTGGCTGGTTCTTCTCACATGATGTGACATTCTGTGTGTGATTGTTGTGTTGGCACTAACTAACTAAATCTACTTTAAAAAATCACTGTGTGTGTGTGCTGGTGCGTGTGCGCATGTGTGCGTGTGCGCGTGTTTTAAAGTGTGCATATTATTTTTTTTTTTTTACTCTTGATAACACTAATTCTTTGTCATCTACATTGCAGTCCAAAATCCGGATCAGGCCGTGTCCTGGTACAAAAAAAAGTCTTCAGCTGTTTAATCGAGGGAGGACAATGTGTGCTGCTTTCAAGTGTGTTGGGGTGGACTGGAACACGGTTGTTGTCACTGCTCCAATCGCAGAGCTGTTCATTGCTGCCCCCAGCAAATATAAGGAACTCCTTAAAAGCTACACCAGTCAGGTGAAACTCAGTGGGTTTGCCATACAGTGTGCCACTGCAATTGAAGAGGATCCAGGAATAGTGGACACAGTTAAAGCCTTTAAGATTTCTGGAAAGCTGTTTCTCCTGAAAACAAAGTCAGCTGTAATGCTAGATTAACACTGATACTGTCAAATGTTTGACAGATAGAAGACAAAAAAGTTCATTGTTGAACTGTGACACTGAAATATTTTCTGACTTGATTTTTTGATACAGAAAGATTTTATTTTATTATTTATTTCATTTTTTTTTTTTTTTCAGAGAAACATTTTATTTGCTGTACTTAAACTTCCACTGTTGGTGTTTTTATCCAGCCATGCTTATCCTTTTTTTATCCTTTTGTTTTGGGTTTTTTTTGTTTTGTTTTTTTGTTTGTTTGTTTGTTTGTCAAAATCAATCTTTTACCTACAAAACAAGAATGCAGAGGTCCTGCACAATTATAAATTTGTATACACTTGATCAGCTCAGTCACAAATATCTAGAGAAAACATAAATGTTCAGGGTTTTATGTGAACACCCTTGAGGACATTCTTTACTATGATGATATGTCCTAACGATATCGATCTGTGCTTCATGCCTTAATGCAGCACCTTGTAGTCACAGTAAACACTGCACTGTCCAGTGTTATCACTATATAACATTTTCCTTTGGTGTTGTGTTCCTGATGCAGTTCCAGTGCTTTATTTCCCGTGTGTATAATTGTATAAGTGAATGAGTTCCTATGAATAATGAACAAAACATGCTGACCTACTGCTGGCATACTGCTAATGTTCATCCAGTAGTGGAATGACATTTCCACTCCTGTCAAAATGGATGGTTACATGCGTAACCCAGGTTCTCTGAATTATAGTGAGTCTATCTCTCCACCCAACATATTCCATATATACGGGGACTGAACCCCACGGGGGCAGCTGATGTGAGTCACTCTTTAGGACACATCACCTGTGGTGTCCATGTACTGATTACACCTGTGGTTATACAAGCACCATGTATGTGTGGCCTCAAGGCATTTGGGTCTGTAACAGACTAAGGGCCAATCCCAATTCACCCCTTAACCCTATCACTTGCCCCTACCCCTCCGTTTTGCGCGTTCACACATAGGGGTAGGGATGTCCCAATTCTTGTTGAGGCAGAGGAGGAGGGTGGAGTGCTAGGGCTATATAGCCCTCCAAACGGAGTTTTTCAGAGGCACACTCCAAAGCGAGTGCTACGAGAAATCTCTCTCACACAATTAACACAAAAATCGATAAAGTCCGCGATTGTTTGTTTGACATTACACCACTACACCAGCTGGCGAGCATGTTGTGTGGCTAACGTTGGGCTAACTACAACAAAACTTGTTTACGGTCTATCATTCATACCTCAAGCTGATTCACCGGCGCTCCCAGGTGTCGAATTAAACAATAAGCCCCGAGAAGCCGCGGGTTACAGTGATTTTACAACGGCTGAGGGGCGTTCTTATCGGCGGCACGACGCGCAGCGGAGACATCTCCTTACATTCTTCCGATTCGCTATTGACAACCGCAAAAAGATGCCAATAGCCCATGCAAGAGAGATTACCACAGCTGAAGACGTTATTTTGAGATTGAGATTTACCGGCAAAAAAAATCGTCGTGTCTGTTTACAACGTCACTGATGACTAATGATGACGTTTCCAGGGATGAAGGGTTGTCCCATTTCATAGGGGAGTATTTCAACCCCTACCCCTTGTAACTTTGCTGCGAGGGGCAAGTGGCACTCGAAAAAGAGGGGTAGGGGTACGGGTAGGGGTGAAAATAAGAAATGGGATTGGCCCAAGGAGTTGGTCTGTTGCTCTATGGGCACAAGTCCTCACTGTTAAGGCCCTGACGGGCCACAATAGTGACTGGCCAGTAGAGTTCTCATCGGGCCTGAAAATTAAGACCCGACCCGGAGCTGGCCCGACTGGGCCAGCTCGAGGCCCGACCCGACCCGACCCGACTAATTAGCCGAAGTTTAAGCCCGACAGCCCGATAAAGCCCGAAAAAAAAAAAACAGCGCCGGTCATATTTAGCAGCGCCGGTCGGCCGCGGCACCGGGGCACTATCAGTTGGCATCAGGCGGCACCATCAGTCGGCATCAGGTGAGCCGGCCGCCGCATCGGCCAGCATCAGGCAACTCACCTGTCAGATCCGGCAGACCTGACCGGGTGGGCGCGGTATCGGTGCCGCGGCCGGCCCGCCTGATGCCAACTGATGGTGCCGCCTGATGCCAACTGATGGTGCCGCGGCATGTGCGGGTCAATATGATAGTCTAGAAAACTGGCAATTTTTTTTTTTTCCCATGCGCCCCCAGTTGCACTGCCCATAGCAAAAACCGTCCCTGCTGCCTAGTCTGCCAGCACGGCGGGATACTGCTGCAACTCTCTCTCACTTGTTCGCGCTGCGAACAAGTGAGAGCAAAGCTGGTTGTCTGTCTGTCACTGAAAGTTTAGCCTCCAAATCCAATCCAGTCTCTCACTCTCTCCACCAGTCACATAAAAATGAAACGTCATAATCAATAACACAACACATAATTCTATTTTTTTATTTAAAAAAAAAAAAAAAATCCCCCACAGAACCCGAAGCCCGACCCGATCCGCCCAATTCACGTAAATTTTAGGCCCGAGGTCGGGTCGGGTCGGGTCAGGTTCGGGCAGAATATGAGAACTCTACTGGCCAGTCAACCGATCCTGAGGAGGGTGAAAAGGGTGCAGTTCAATGGACTGACTGGTAGAGGAGTTGGACCAGACCTTAGGTTGGATTGCAAGGTTCAAGCAGAGCACCACCCCAGCATCACCTGGCAAGAAGCGACAGCATTCCTCATGCACTGAAAGAACTTGGAACATCTCCCATTCTTTTGGCCAACACAATTGCCAACAAGAATGCTGTCTTGAGAGAAAGCCATTTCAGCTCAACTGTTTCCAGGGGTTCCAGGGTTTCATACTGTAAGACTGACAGCACCACTTCCAAATGCCATTGGGAGACTGCTAGCATTGATCCAAGGCCAGAATAGCCCCACTGTTAACCAGCAGACCCTGGATTGGCACTGCTCCTTTCATTCTGGTGAGCATGGCATTCATCATTTTAGTATTCCTGCTGGGCAGCTTGGCTTCCCCAAGACCAATTTGGTGGGGGACGCCAAGGCCCCTAAAACCTGATTCATGGGAGATGCTACATCATGGCCAATCCTCTCCCAACCATGCACATATCAGTCGCCTACATAATCCTGACCATTGATGGGCTTCAGACGGCTTTTCAAACTGTCTGAGAACCAGTTCCTCTAAGTCAGGAAGCAGCTGTCCTGAACAGGGGCATGACTGGCCTGTCCCTTCGTCATCAAAACAGGAGGCCCAATGAGCAGCCCATGTAGTAAGCTGGTGATAAAGGGTGGGTTGGTTGCTCCTGTTCCTCCTCCTTTTGCTCCACACACACCTGACCTGGAGGGAAATCTTCACCCTCTGTGTCACACCCCAGGATATCAGCGTCACCCTTGTCTGACTCATCGGATACGGAGTGAAACAGCTCCTTCTGCCCTACTAGGGCAGAAATGGGGCACTGGCTAGTACAGTGTTTCCCAAACTTTTTTTCTGGGGACCCATTTTTTAAAAATGACAAACCACAGCGACCCTGTTGGTCTGTTGGATCTGACAGGTGCGCGGCGTACACAGACTGCCATATATACCTTTCATCATAAATCAACTTTTTTTTTTTTTATACACGGTTGCAGCAGCACCATGGACAGCGGTCGCGACCACTGGGCTAGTAGATGGGGCTTTATACCCTGGGGTATAAAGTGACTAGGAGTCCACCCCCATTTGGTCATTCTAAGCCACTCTTCCTGGCTGCTTCACCTTCCTTTCTGGCAGAAGCTGCTCAGTTACAGTAGCTGGATGTTTTTGAGAAAATGCTCTAGCAGGGAGGGAAGAATAAAACAATTCATGCAAGAGGCAGGATCCTGGTTTGGCATGCATGCATGGTCCATGTTCTTTAGAAACACATTACTCATGACCATCTTCCATAGGCATCTTTCCACTGTAGCCTACACAGGTGTAGCTAAGTGGAGTAGGCATTTTCTTACACAGTCAATAAACTTTGTGAACTGAATTGTGAACTGAAGGCACAACATGGCACTAATCACCCCCCATACATTCAGCACCTAACGAGAAAACACCAGCAGTGGACGAGGAGGCGTGTCAGCTTGTTTGTATTGTTTGGTTAAATCACTGTGGCAAAGCATGTCCAATTGTTCTGCCCTGGTTCTGCACTTGTCAACAAGTGACTAGGCTGGGAGCTTTAGACAGAACTGCTGCCAATTACACACAAGCCACACTTTGCCACGGTGGAGTGTAACAATCAGCTGGGAAGCATGCCTGCCGCTTCCTCCGATAAGGTCAGATTTCATGGGAGACAATGGCGATGCAAGCCGATTGGTAAAGCCGATGCTGCAACTACCATACTTCCACCAGCCTGTGTGGAAAAGACAACACTGCAATGCAGAGAGAGGCCTGTAGACCAGCTCTCCGTTTCACCAAGTGAGCGGACAACGCTGATGTCAATAGACACACTTAACACACACATCTCGACTGTCATCAACAAGCACACACATCTGACTGCTTGACCGTGGAAATCAAGGAATTGGAGAGGCCACACATGCATGGTGCTTATACAGCCACGGGTGTAATCGGTGCATGGCCACCACAGATGATGTGTCTTAAAGAGTAATCCACGTCAGCTGTCCCTGTGGGGATCAGACCCCGTACATATGGAATATGTAGGGTGGAGAGATAGTCTTGATACAATAGAGAACAGCGGAGTTACTCCCTGTCCTCTTTTGCATATTAAGCCCTTTCACTCAAATTTTCCCTTGAATTTCTCTGTAAGTAGTTTCATAGTCAGAAAAAAAATCCATATTGTGCCACACAATGTCACAGCCATACTGTGTTTCTGCTGGCTGCATCGCTTTACTTAGGCTACATCACATGTCTACTGAGTGAAATATTCAAACCCAATATGCCATTTTTTAAAAAAATAGCTGCACTATTACATCAAATAGAAAATATCTAGATGTCTTTTGCATCATTATCTACACATTTCCCTACAATTCAGCAGGCATTTTTGGTATCTTTGGAAACCTTGGGATCTCTACTTGGATTTAAAGTAAGGTTCTGTGGGTTTGAACAAACCTAAGCAGCATAGCATGCATTTGGAATGATGAACCCTCCAATAGGAGTAGCAGAGATGAAGCAGAAGTAGTTCACATCATCTCTCTCTGCTTAAACATATTCCCTTTTCCATATTTGCCTTCTCTCTTTTACAACTTTCCTCCCTTTGCTATGACTGTAGAAATGAAGGGGGCTTTAGGGAAATGGAATTTGACCACCTACCATTGTCCTTGTAGAATCTGTAAAGCCACCCACTGACATCAGCAACCACCTCACAGTTGGTATTCTATGTATTAAGCTCAAGATTAGTTATTCAATCAAGTATAATTCAACAAGAGTTAAGACATCAATCAGGCACTCAATGTAAATATGCAAGTCACATCAGCAGATACCGGATTTCAAGAAGTGGAACTTCATATGTCAGAAACTGACATATAATCCTGTTCATGGGTAGTTTCATCCATGGAAGATCTTTTCATTATGATACATTCCAGCTGTGCTGATATTTCCCATGAACTACACTCATCAAAAATTGGAGTCATGGCCATTGTGGAAGTTTATCCTGTCTTTTCATTCGATGGGTCGACTTTTATGTGAATGCCCTAACCCTAACCCTAACCACAATAAAATTGCATGATCAAAATACAAAAATCAGGCATCTTAAAATCTGCATTTGCATAATAGGGACGTATTTAAAAACATCCAAAAAAGAGGGCAAAAAATGTTATTTTAGTCATGTTACACACATCATACTTGTGCCGTCTCTGTACTCTGTGGTTAACCTTCTCTATGCCCCAAAATCAAAGGGAAGAAATGTCACATCTGGTGCCACTGAATTGAACACAAGGTAATCTGTCAGGTCCAAGTTTAGAGCCTAAAATCACTGTTTACAGTCTCAAGGGGCTGTGTAGGCTAATTTGTTTACAACAAACAAAGACGGGCAACACCCACTGACTTGAACCTTTATAGCGGGCAAGGAAAAACCCACAGATGACAGTGAAAAATGGAAAAAATCTTGAGAAGGACCACAGAGAGAGGTGGACAGCAGTTTTATACTGACAAGTCAGTCCTTTCAGCTTTCTAATGGCCTTACCTACATATGCAAGGCCACATAAGGACATCAAGTAACCTGAGCTGAGGTAATGGCAGGTGATTACACTTTGGATGGGAAATGTTTTACCAGTAAGTGGGTGGTGAAAAAAGTTGCTTTAGAGGTGTTATGGCGTTGTGCACAATCTCCACAGCGATAGCTTCCATTTGGAAGGGGAGTAATGGTTCCATTATAAAAAATACTTGACTGCAAGAGTGGTTTTTATGTAAGCATGACCAATACAAATACCCTAGTCTCACCATTTCAAAACATGATATGATTTTGACTTCCTGAACAAATATCAATCTGAGTAGCAGTACACTCAGTGGTGGCCCAGAAAGCCTGCGGCCTAGGGTAGTTCTGAAACAAAAAGTTGATTAATTGATCTACAGAAAATTAATTTATCATCATTTTGACATTTGATTAATTGATTTAGTGATTTCTCAAGTAAAAATGCCGCATGGCTGATTCATTCATCACTTTGGACTCACCATGGTCTTTATCAATATTTTTTACACTTACATTTTACACTTTGTCTAATTGCAAACTAATTAATCAGCAAAAATGATCATTAGTCACATCCTCTCTGGAAAGCTTGGAAAAAGATTCACTTCAAAAAGACCTGACGAAGATCCCTGTTGGCTCAAAACATTGGTTTTAATGGTACTAATAGAGTTTAGCATGCAGGCTCCTCTACTACTTGTCCTTTTCCTATCAATATTACCATTACTACCTGTTCGTCAGCCATTATTGATGGGTAGTCCACAATCAAAACAATTAAATCTGATTTCTTCTGATCCAGTCTTTACAGTGTGACTGACTATCCACTGTGGTTATCTGAAAATGATCAGGTTAGATTTGGGGATTCAAGCTGCATAGAGCTATCAGCGTTGGCTGCTGTGGTAACAACATGGGCACTTGCACATATGGTAACTCACGGACCGTTTTACAAATGCGGAAGCAAAAACAAGAAGCTGCAGAAAGGGAATGCATGTGCAATTGTTTCTCAAGTCTTAGTGCAGAATTCCTCCATCGCAGCACACAACATCAGTATCAGAGGAAATTGATACATACAGTATTGTTTTTTACTTCTTTTACAGAGCTCCATTGTTTTTATTTCTGGCAATCTGGAAACCATTGTCATATGATTTGTCACAATTAAGGACAATTTGAAAAGCATTTTGAGTGGCCAGAGTGGTCTGACTGAGACGCATCTGTGGAAATCTGATTTGAATTGCACTTCAAATCACACTGAAATTTGGCTAAAAACTCATTTACAAAAATTGGTTTCCTTTTTTTTTTTTTTTTTTTTTGTGTGTGTTTTTTGTTTTTGTTTTTTTCCACTCTGAACAAGGCCTTGGTTGAGCTGCTCCATGGCCAACAGTAACAGTCTGTTGTTGTACTGACCGGCTCACAGATGTGAATGTGGGGAAGTCAGTGAATGTAAAGCAGCATGCATGATCAATCAGCCTTCCACAGATATGAAAAGGACTGGGTGACGCTTTCTTTAGAAATTCATATACATCAGCTATAAAAATCCAACAGAGGGTCGATTGATATATAAGTTAAACATTAAAAAGAGTTCAGTAGAATCTTAGCCAGAGCTCTGGTGTCACTTAATAATGCAGCAGCAGTCCAGCAATAATGTTAACTAGGCCCACAATTCAGCAAACACATCCAACAGGGTGTCAATAGTTATGTCAATATGTTGTTGAAATATAATTCATGGCTTTTGATATTCTCCTGACCTCTTGTTGACATTAAATTCTATAGGTGACAATCCAAAGAAAGTGTGACCAATGACTGAATAGAGAGGTGAACTAACAAAAAAGCAAGGGAAGAGCAGCTCTGTGTCTTGTAGTTCTGTGTACCAGCTTCCATAGCAGGAGGCCTGGAGTGTAAATGTGGGTTTGGAGTCTGGGGAGAGAACACACGATTTACCACAGTCAGCATTTTAACTGCTGCAGCTCTCCCACTCTGCGCACACACACACACGCACGCACGCACGCACGCACGCACGCACGCACGCACGCACACACACAATTATAAGCATGCACACACATGTATACACACATGCTTCCATACAAAAGCACAAGTACGCTTGACTAGGCATGCACAGACACAAAAACACATACACACACTTATGCAAGGGAGCATACAAAGGCACAGATGCATGCATGTGCCCACAGGCAAACACCCACACTCTCACACACACAAAGATGTGTGATTGTGTGTCTGTGTCTGTGTGTGTGTGTGTGTGTGTGTGTGTGTGTGTGTGTGTGTGTGTGTGTGTGTGATGCTTGTATACACATTTCCAGGCACACATCGTACATGCACACATGCCCATGCTCTCTCTTTCTTGTGGTCTTTTTCTCTGACACACACACACGCACACATACACACACACACACTCATGCACACACATCACGCAGAGCCCTAAGCTCTGCAGTCTCTTGTGTGAAATTTCACTCATAAATTGAGTGAGCATTCACTCACACAGCAGCACGCCATTTCGCTGTCCAGCCTTCCCCTGTCCAGCCTGCCCCAGTCATTATGATACAGCCACTTGCCCTGAGAGAGAGAGAGAGAGAGAGACATGGGGGGAATATAATTTTATATTGTTAGTGTGGGTTTCTAGTTTTGTTTCTAGTTTTGTTTTGTATTGTTTTTCATTTTGAAATAAGATTCTGCATTTTAAAACAAAAACTTGCATCTCCACAGGCCAAAGTAATGTTTTGTTGTTTTTTTAACTTACTTTTGAAAAAAATCATTTATGTAAGTGTTTAGGTTCCAGAGAGTTAAATAAAACATATATGTATAAAAATAAATAAATAAATAAAAACTAAATATTAAAATAAAAAAGCCCATCAGTGTGCTCATGGGTTCACAAGCAAAACTGAATGAAATGCATACAGCCTGACCCTCATCTACCATTGCTCATAACATATTGTACAACCTGAGAGAGGGACAGAGGGAGGGAGAGTTTAGAAAAACAAAGACAAAGGATGACTGATGAGAATGAGAAAGAAAAACTGTCAAAGACAGAGAGACAGACAGACAGACAGACTGACAGATAGACACAGGGGGAAAGAAAGAAAAGATGGAGAGGGAGGCAAAATTAGTGAAGCATATCTTCAGTCCAGCATAATTACCCATCATCTTCCTCTGTTACACTCCTCTTATCATCTGGCTTTTTGGAGAGAAGAGGTTCAGAAACCTCCAGCGTCTTTTTTCCTCTTCTCGTCTCTGTGCACCCATCTCGCACTTCACCAGGTCAGGAGAGAGGAGGAAAGGAAAGGAAAGGAAAGGAAAGGAAAGGAAAGGAAAGGCAAGGAAAGGAAAGGAAAGGAAAGCCTGAGGAGAGAAGATGGTACACAAAAAGGAACAAAAGAGGAAAAGAGGAGGAAATGGAGACGGAATGAAGAAGAGCAAGACAATGTGGAGGCTGAGAGAGAGGACATTAATCACAAGATGGAGAGAGAGCAAGAATGAAAAGAGATGAAGAGGAGAAGAGAGGCAAACAAAGAGACACAGAGGCAGAGAATAGAGAGGCAGAGTGACAGGAAGTTAATTACAGCAAGATGAGGGAAAATTTTTGACTGCTGTTGTTCTTTATGAAACATCTCCTAACAAAGCAGAGCAAAAATAAATAAAAACACCAAAAACTCATTAACTCCCCTGAGAGAGAGAGAGATTTTATTTTTTTAAAGGCCTCATGGCCTGAAAAATGCAATTTTGGTTGTTTTTGCATGATAGGGAAGGTCTTGGGGCCACATAAATACTGTCCCATGCATTAAACCTGTGATAAATGGCGAAGTGCACACAGCCCGTTTTTTGAAACTGTCCTTGTAAAATGAGCGGATTGTCTTGACGTCAGTGTCTGTCCTGACGTCAGTGACTCCGCCCACAGTGCCTGCGTCTCCAGGCAACCAGCTACCAAGCTAGCGAACTTAGCCAGTTAGCCCTTGCGTTTCTCAACCTTTTTTCAGTCAAGGCACCCTTCAAAAGTGCAAAAATCTCACAGCACCCCAGTGTGAAATATTAATAATTATAATAATTATTATAATTAAATTATATTATAATTATATAATAATTAAAAACGACACTGCATCTGACTGACATCAGACAGACACACACAGACCACACACACAACAAACAAAAATCCGCAATTGAGAGAGGGAAATATACATGTGTGCGCATACAAATAATTATCCGCAGTTGAGAGGGAGAGAGAAGCAGGCACTCACACACGCAATAATCCGCGAGAGAGAAGAGAGAGAGAGGGGGAGAGAGAGAGAGATAGGGAAGGGAGGGGTTTGACTCACCATCAATGGGAGACCTGAGCTTGGGACGATGCACACAGCCGTCCTGTCCTGGCAGGGATGGATGAGAGGCAGACACGGAGCTCTTGGTCCACAGTCCTCAGTCGTTCCCTGTACTTGTACTTGTTCATGATGTATGTCAGGCTTGAAAAACTCCGTTTGCACAGATAAGTTGTGGAAAACGGTAGTAGAATAGCAACGGCGCTGCTTGAAGCCACTGGGTACTCTTTTTCCACTGAAATCCAAAAGCTGTCCAATTCCATGTCACCAAATCTCATTCTCAATGTGCGATCTTCCCTGATCTCCATGAGTTGCTCCTGTGCTGGCAGTGGCCAGTCCTTTGCGCTCTCCAGCGCGCTTGAACTCCAAGGATGGAAAATAATGATTAAATCGCCCTTCGAGACTTTTCAGATGCTGGGCTATGCAGCCAGATAGTGTGCTGCTGTTTGTATGCACGGGGAAACGTATCTAGTGTGCCCTGTTCCACAAAGGAACGCCAGAGTTTAGATCTGAAGCCATGCAGTTTGTCAGACGAGGAGAGGAGGTTTTCTTTTTTACCTTGCATTTTAATGTTCCGCTCATTGAGGTGCTTAAAGATGTCGGCCAAATAAGCAAGTTTTGCGCAGCATTGCTCATCTGCAAGCAGCTCTGCATGTGCAGATTTCTCTTCTACCAGGAAGGCTCTGAGTTCTTCTCTCAACTCGTACACTCGATCCAAAACCTTCCCCCGTGAAAGCCAGCGGACGGCTGTGTGTAGCAATAAGCTTTGATGCTCTGCCCCCATTTCCTCGCACAAAGTCGAAAATAGGCTCTTTAACGTGCGTGCCTTTTTGAAATTCACTATGTCCACTGCTCTGTCCAGCACGTCAGACAGTTCTTTTTTGGTAGCATCTTAGCAACAAGTGCTTCCCTGTGAAGGAAGCAGTGGGTTGTTCTTATATCTGGGTTTTGCGCTTTGGCCCTGCTAATAGAACCTTTGGCAGAGCCCGTCATCGCAGCCGCACCATCAGTACATATACTGACACAGTTCTTCCAACTCAATCTCCCCTTTTCAAGATACTCAGTTGTCACGCGGTAAATTTCCTCTCCTGTCGTTTTATTTGGTAGTGTTTTGCAAAATAAAAAATTCTCTCTGATATGGTCCCCATCCACAAACCGAACATTTGCCAACAGCTGAGCGTGCCCACTCACGTCTGTTGACTCATCAAGTTGTAACGAAAAATGTCCACTTACCTTTATTTTCTCCAAAACGACATCTTCAGTATCCGCAGACATGTCATTGATTCGCCTCCCTGTTGTGCAATCCGACAGTGGGACCTGTGCTATGTCTTTAGCAGCTTGTGGGCCTAGCATTTTGTTCACTATTGCTGTACATGCTGGCCATATTACGGACCCTGCAATCGTGTGTGGCTTCTTTGCTTTAGCTACGATTTCAGCTACGAGGTAGCGAGCCTCCAGTGCCTTCTCTGAAACTCTGGCAGACTTCATCATCACTTTTTCTTGACGGCTATGCTGACTTTTCATCCAAACAAAATATTCAGCATCCTTGTTAGCAAGTGATGGATGATTTGTTGTCAGGTGTCTTTTCAGCTTGCTCAGAATCATCGCTTGGTTTGACAATTTCATGCCTCATACCAGGCACAAAGGAAGAGGGCACGCTGCATCGCCGATACTGATGAAACCAAATTTTAGGTAGCTGTCATCGCATTGTCTCTTTTTAGCCTTACCGCTAGCTGCATCTTCCCGTTACCTTTGCAACCTTTGATGCAGACTCAGAGCTGGATGCAGGCCTACTAGGCTTGGAAGAAGTAACAGGCTCCATTTCACAGTCAGTGTTCGCTTCTTGTGGAGCTTTTCTTTTGATAAAACGATCCATGATGCTGCTGCAAAGTGTGCTTGTTCTTGCACTTTGTGAAATCAAATGTCATTTCGCGGTTAGTGATAAAACGTACACGAAGCAGTCACGCTGACCTTACGCTGACCCCAGTGTTGACGTTCGCACATGAGACAGATTTAGATGATTAATTCTATGTATTTATTTATTTAAAACAAACATGTTTATTTTGTTATTTATTCATTCATGTGTTAAATAAATGTATTTGTATTCATCCATAAATTTATATATTAAATGTCAGAATAGGCAATTTTTGACGGCACCCCTGACGTAGTGAGACGGCACCCCAGGGCGCCGTGGCACCCCGGTTGAGAAACGGTGAGATTGCCTCAACTCCCCGGCCAACAAGCTACCAAGCTAGCGAGCTCAGCCAGTACCCCTCCGCTCCCAGGGCAACAAGTTCACAACATATTAACAACATATTTAACAAAAATAACTTACCATTCTGAAACATCTTGTAATAAATGGATTTGAGGTCGTTCGGGATCGTACGGTCGTATAACATCACGCTCAGGGTCCCAGTTTCACGGGTCCCGCAGGGTTTTAGTCCAAAGTTGCTCGTCTGTTGGGCTCATTTCAGCACCGACTGTTTTATCAACCCGACACAATACAATGCCGGCTTCGTCTGTGGTTCGGGATCGGAGTCGGGCTCAAGTACGTACGGTTGTATAACATCACGCTCAGCGGTAGCCATGACGATCTTACATAAGATGATAACTCACTTTCAACAAGTTTTCAAATAGTTACTGTATCTCGTTGGCTCTGTTTTTCTCTCGCTGAATATGGCGGCGCACTATTGTTTACGTCCCAGAATGCATTGCGCAGTGACGTCAGTTGATTGGCCTGACCATATGTCACACAGAAAACAGTCAGCCAATCAGTGGAGAGGGGCTGATTCTCTCTTCTGATTGGTTAAACGAACCGTGCTGCCAGAGCTCCGGGAGAAAGGCCAGAGAGAGGAGCTGTAAAACTTTATTTAACAGACCACAGGTACTCAAAACCACAAATACATCATGCTAGGGATATCAGCAGTTAAAATAAAACCCTAAAAAAGTGCACACCATGGGGCCTTTAAGTTAAAATTCCACCTTATTTAAAACAACTCACATAGTGATCATAAGTAATGCATTGAGTGGGGGCGCCCCGGTGGCTCACCGGTGAGGCGCGCGCACCATGTGCCAGGGCTTGGTCCCGATTGCGGTGACCAGGGTTCGAGTCCAACCTCGGGTCCTTTGCTGCACATCATTCCCTCTCTCTCCCCTGCCTTTCCTGTCTGTCTCTACTGTGACTGTCAAGTAAAGCAGAAAAGTAATGCATTGAGTAATGCAGTGACTCCGAGACAATATCAACAATACAGATGTCTCTTGTAGTCCATATACCACTTGATTTTACAAATTTCATCTGAAATCATTCCTAAAAAACAACTCATCATCTACCACAAACTCTGACTCTGGACCTCACAAATGGAACACATCCTGCCTACCTTTCCTTCTGTTTTATTCCTTCAGCTGATGTATATGGACAGTCTTGGTTGTACTCTGATGAAGATTATAAATTGCCACTTTCTGATTCTGATAAATTCTTTAACCTGCCCCAAAACCAAATGCAGTTTTTCATCAAAACATTCAAATAAAATCCCCAATAATTCCACAAACAGAATGAAACAGCGATGAGGGGTAAAGAGGAAAAGAGGAGAAACCGGGGGACAGCGAGAGTGGGGGTGAGTAGGTCAGGGTTAGGGTTAAGGTAACCCAATCAATACAACAGCAGAGCGTAGTAGGTTTCTAAATTAATCATAGCAGAAAGGAAAGAGAGGGCAACTGTGTTCACACAGACAGCAGCAACAGTCATTAGGAGAGCTGGATGGGCAATCAAAAGAAATTATAACCAAGAAGAGAATACTGTATAACCAGGCCAGAAAAATAATATATCAGTGACAGATTAACTGCATAAGAATATTTTAAAACTGCAACATGATGGTGAACATTCTGTTGGAAGTATTAATAAGTAGCCAGAATATTTATGACAGATAAATATCACATGCTTATTTTAGCACCTAGAGGCACCAAAAGGTTATGGCAGAAAGTGGATATGTTATGTTACAAAAATTAAATGTATTTAGCCTCTATGTAATCGAACTGAGTGTGTGCATGAAACCATTATTTAAGCAATGAAGAGAAGAGACCTGCTGAGGGTGTGACATCAGCTGAGGAGCTGCACTTGGCAAATTATTTGAGATAATTGACTTCACCTTAACATGATCATAAGGGGTTTTCAATACAGCCCACTAGTTAGCTTTGTAAAATAGTCACCGGGTCTTTAGCTGCTTCAAAACAGAGAATTACCTCTTACAGGAGCTGAACCGGATTCAGAAATCATCTCATAAGACATTTAATGGAGACCAGACATTGTGCTTCCCCAGCTACCTTAATATACGTATTTTAGTACGTTTTCTTACCCTGAAAATACAACCAAAGATAACAGCACGACTGGCAACCTTCTATCTCCAGTTGTTTGTTGTCATGGAAACAACACAGCTGCCAGTAGATTGGATTTTCTAGTTGCAATGTGGTCACTCACCCAGCCCTACACACAAGCACTGACAAAGTCAGACAAGCAAGAAGTAGAAGTTTTTTGTTCTAACTCATTTTAAAATCTTTGCCCAATTGAAATGAAGTCATTTATAGGCAATTTTATATTTTCCTCTGTGGAGTAATACTGGGGTCCTGACCTTGAGGACTTCAATGGTGTATATGGCTATGCAGCTGAAATCACATAAAATTCATTCAGTAAGAACCTTCTCTAATTTTTCAAAATCTGCTTGATGTTTGACAAGAATTGCATCATCTGCATAAGCTGACAAAACATGTTCTGCGTGACAGTTTGTGTTTGGTTTTGCACAACACTGGTTCAGTGGAAATAACGTATAACATTCCAGAGAGAGCAGCCCTATCGAATGCCTCAGTTTACTTTGAAAGGGGCACTCAAAAATCCATTTATCTTCAGTACTCTCTCAGTGTGCTGGTACAAAATCTTGATCATGGCAATAAAACCTGGGCTGTAGCCAAAACAATCCAGATCTTCCAGAGATAGAGATGTTCAACCCGGACAAAGGCCCTTCTTTTGTTTTGTTTTGTTTTTTGCTTAGTGAAATGAGACCAAAACCCAAAGAACCATACACTTACAAAACATCTTGAATTAAAGACACACTGTCTGAGACAGACGTTCCAGGCATACACACAGTGCAACCGATCCTGAACCTGGACCCATCACTTGTCTCAGTCTGCTGGCCTGAGCTTCGGACAGGAGTTTGTTGTCAAAGCACAGGAGCAGAACTGGATGTCAGGTCTTAATATCTTCAAGATCTCAGTTCTTTGGCATTAAAGTTATTACTGCTCCTCTGCAGCTTAAATTAAGCAACATTTTCTTAAGGCCTTCATTCAAAACAGACAACAAATCTTGTCCATTTTCATTCCTGAAAGTCTGAAATTTCTCTGGAAGACCATGCCAGGTGCCTTTCATGCCTTGTAAAGCTGCATGCAAGTCTGATAGTACCAGTGGTTCTTCCAGACCAACACTGTCTTCTTTGGAGACCTTTGGCAAGGCCTTGGCAAAGTACGCAAAAACCTCCTCATTGTTGTCACACTCACTGCTGAACAGCTTTGAGTTAAACTCCACTGCTCATCACCGTATTTATTTTGGCTCTGTTACCTCCTATCCTTTCTCCGACCACTCTTCTTCCCAAGACTGAAGATGAATTTAGATGGTGTATCCATTCCAATCTTCAGATCACACATCGAGCACGTAATGTCCCTAGTAACATTGAGTGTACTGCTGACAGACCTGCTTTATCTTGATTTTTACCATACTCCAACCACTGCCTCGCTGTTTTGTTTCTTCCAGTCCATAAGCTTTTTTGTGTGACTCTTTTGCTTAACTCCATCTGCATCCTCTTTTTCCATCACTAGTGCCTATCTATCTCTCATGCTTAGTTGCACTGGATTTAGTTCATCATCACTGGTAATGGTTTGATTTTTCTGTTCATCAGTGACCCCATCCTTGCTTTTTGAACCTGTTTCATCATTTTTAGTTTGGCCTCTGTTCTGTTCTGTTGCCTCCTCAGCTGTCTCAGAAGATCCAAACACTTTTCCTGGACAAGCCCTGATCTGATGTCCCTCCTTGCCACAACCAAAACATTTTGCAGCCCCTGATGTTGCAAAGAAAACTATGTTGCAGCTGGGGCGATTTCATCAGGATCGGGAAAACAATTTGCCCATCTTGACATTTGTCTTTCCAGTATCTCATCCCTAAGAAACGAGCACATTAGGCAGCATTACCTTTTTTTCTGACATGGCATGTAGTCAGCCTTATGCAGAAATATCACCACAGCATCATTCATTGAAGCAGCAGACCTAATATCATCTGGACCAACAACATCAATTACCACAAAACAGTCTTCCACTGAAAAGGTGAAGCTTGGCAATATCTTCATGCTATGCTTCCTTCTCAACCTGGTGAACTGGTGAACTGGTGCCCCCTGCCATCACGGGCAGACAACCAAAAGTTCTAAACTCCCAGCAACAATAATAAACTACAATTTACAATCACAATGCATGCAGGAGAAAATTAGAAAAAAAAAATCACTCATACAAAGAGACCACAACAGACACTCTGTTCACCCACTCAGAGAGAGTGAGAGAGAGAGAGAGAGAGAGAGAGATGTATGGAGAAGAGGAGGTGGAGATAAGGAGTAGATGGAGAGATAATCATTTAACAAGAACGAAAGAGAAAAAAATTAGATTGAAGTGAGTGAGATGGAAAGGGAAATAATGATTATAGAGAGAAAATCGAGGTGGAAGAGCAAAAAATGAAAGCGGGAGAAAGAGAAGAGGGAGCGAAGGAGATGAAAAGAGGGGGTGGAAAAGAAAGCAAGTAATGAAAAAAGGACGGATGTGAGAGAGCAAAACAGAGGAAAAATTGCTAGATCTGGGCTGGACTTGAAGAAATACAGAATGAGGGAGAAGGGAATAGAGGACGAATGAAGGGAGGAGAGATTGCAAGAAAGGGGGAGGGGAGACGGAGTACAGATGAAGTGATAGGGCAGGGATGGTGAAAAGAAGAACAGGGATGAAAAGGTAATGCGATTGGATGAAGGTGAGATGTATAACATTGGCGAAAGACCGGAGGAGGAGGAAAGGAAGAAAAGAGAGGTTTATGGGTGGAGAGATGGAGAGCGAGGAAATGAGGGATGGCAGGATGAGTGCAATACAAAATGGATGAGGTTACAGTGTTACAGCTGTAGCAGTTAGTGTTTTCCATTATTCATAAGGTGGTTGAGTTAGATTGGGGTTTTCATGAGCACTGATTCTTTAGTCAAGTGAGTTTCATATTCTTCCCTTGGGGACATGAATTTTGAAAACAGAATGCTTTTATTTTAAAACACTATATATACAATTTGCTTTTTTTTTCTTTCCAAATACAGGTAATTGCATCCTGTAAAAACTCATTATCACCTAAGTACATGTCCCAAGACTGATAATATCCGCTAATGAGTTCTGCTTTATTCCAGGCATAATTTGAGTTTCAGCAAAGTAGTTGGAAATAAAAAGTAAGCAATGATAAGTAAATGGTGAAGCAAAACCTCTCTTCTGTCTATTCCCAGTAAAAAAAAGAAAGGCATAAAAAGAAAGTCATTGAGTCTCATTTTGTGTTAAAATCTTGTTTTTCTTCAAACAAGGTAAAAAAAAAATCTGCCAGTGGGATGAGATAATCCTGCTTGTCTCCAATATGGTTTCACTTGTTTTCAGAATTTTAAAGTATAAACCTGTTAAAACAAGGGAGACTAAGGCAGATCAGCCCACTAGGATCAAGAAGATGACGCTTGTTTCAAAAAATAAATAAATAAATCTGGAAGCACTTTGATTCGCTATGAATGCAAGTGGGCTTATCTCATCCCACTGGCAGATTTTTTTTTTTTTTTTTTTTTTTTTTTTTTTTGAAGAAAAACACAGGATGATTTGTGTAGACTTAACCAGCCAAATGATCCATATGCTGAAGCTCTGAAGTTAGAGGCATTTAACCCAGCTTACTTCTATGTTTTTACCTCATTTTTCCAAGCAAGGTTTTGCTGAGCTTGCATGCTCTTTTTCAGCAGCACTCTGCTTCACATCTATACAGACATTCACGCCTGGGAGCTGCCCAGAAACACCATTCTTTTACTGCTGGCCTCTGGGAGCTGCCCAGTACAACTACTGCTGCCCACTGGGGACTCACAGAGGAGAAACTGGAAGAGGAGAAAGAGAGAGGAGAAATTGGAACTGGAAAGGCATCTCACTTGCCATGAGACAACAGCTAAGAAATGATATTGCATTTACAATGCTTTGTGACCTAGCTTATAAGAAATGTCATGCTCACCAATACATTATATTATCACTCATAAAATATGAAAGACATATAAAGACATATAATATTTACCTAAGTGAGCTTATGTATCAGCATCTTATTAATATATATTATATATTAATTAATTCTCAGAGGATTGGCCATAATGGACTGTAATGGCTTGTATTTTGTTATGAGCCACCGTATTATACAAAGCAAAGTGTTCTAATTGCTTATAGAATATGAAATGATCTACGTAACATCCTAGGTTAAAGTTGTCTGTGTTAAGTAAAGTGAAATGCATGATAATGCATTTTAAATAAACCATGCAGTGTCATAAACTGTCAATGCAGGCTTTAGGTCAGGTGGCATGGCTTTGTGTTGTGTTTAAAATAAAACACAAAGAAACATTTTCATCCTCTTCTTGAGGGAGGGTGATTTTGTGGACTCATAGATCTTAAATCATACATGAGCAGTAACAACATGCTACATATGTGAGGTAACTGTAGACATAATACATTACATTGTACTTTATCTATGATCTTTCAAAAATGTAATGTAACTGTTAAAATACAGAAATTATCAGTGCATTTTGTAATCCATGACGACGTGTGTGTTCATAGGTTTTAATTTATGATGTGGAGACGAAGACCAGCCTTACGTGATGTGGGTACTTGCCCCAACATTGTACTTTATAAACCTTTAAAGGCCACCTATGGAGGGAATTATCCTGCTTATACACATATGTTTGGAAAACAATACATTTTTCTGGCCTTACTGTGTTCATATAGGTCAGGCAGCCAAGTGAAAGACAGCTAACAGGTGATTTGACTGACACTATCAATTTTGAGCCAAAGCATTGTAGGCTGTGAGCCCAATCTTACACCCACTGGAAAGCGTCGTTTCTAACCGGCACAGTTGTTATTTTCCAGATCCCACACTGTGTAAATAGGAAATGCACTTATGCTCGCCTGTTCGCCAACAGGTTAGTATTAAAATGAAGTGAGGTCAGGCACACTGTTCATTGCTATCTTGGGGCAGTTGAAAGCAATTGCACAATTGACCAAAAGAAAGCAGGTCTGCAGTCAGTGGCGCAGTTTTCACTGTTATTTTAAGGATACATTAGCAAGATAGTCATGCACGCTTACACGCCTGTTACACTCACAGGGACGTCTGCTTCATCTCAGGGAGCATTGATGGCATCTTGCTGTTGCCGTAGATGATCTGCTCATGCGCTTTCACTTGGTGCACGAGCAGATCTGTTGCCTCTGCACAGAAGCCTTCCTTCCAGTAGCGGTTTTAGGCACGGGCGAAGCGGGCAGCCGCCCGGGGCGGCATATTTTCATGTCACGTGGGGGGCGGCATGAGCGCAAAAAAAAAAAAAAAAAAAAAAAAAAATCATCCTCGCTGCAAAGCAGTTTTCTATTACCGTATTCATCTGAATATAAGACAATATTTTTTTCCATTGAAAATGCCCTGAAAAAACGCCCTCGTCTAATATTGGGGTCTAACAACAACACATACTGTATCTATTATGAAAAAATGGTTTGGCTCACTTCATGCTGGTATTAACATTATGCCAATGTTAAACACTGGGGAAAAATGACTAGAATTGTGAAGCAATCAGTGTTTTAAAAAGAGGGAATGCATTGGTGGCTAATGACTAACTTAATTTACTAACGTAATTTACTTTACATATAAGTTTCAGTCTGTCATTAGATATAAATGTGCTATACGCATGGAATGCAAAGAAAGTGTTATGGTTTAATGCCCAGTCCAAGCACACAATGGTGGTTGTTCAGATAAGGGAGAGTGCCACTCACTGACTCCCCACTGCCACCCACAACCCCCATCAAGCCACCCTATCTGGTTTTTCATGGAGTCAAACCACTTCTCTAACACCACCCCGCTATCAGCCACTGCAGAGAATTAGGGCGACTATCATAGCTGGTGGCTTCATACAAAATTAGAATTTCCCTGTCAGAAGCCATCAGATGTTCCAGAGAAATTAAAAATTTTCGGGGTGTCTTTAAGGCATTTCTGCTTCATTAGATGGTTTACTGAGGAGTATTACAGGGAAGACAAGAGACAGAGAGAGAAGATGACATGCTACAAAAGGTCATGAGTCAGATCTGAGAGCATGTTGTTGCAAGTATGCACTGTGCCTCCTAACCTGATTTCTCAACTGCATAACAAAAGACGCCGTTGGTTGAAACATTATAATAAAATATTTGCTGACTTAATCCCATATGCAAACATAGCTTTTCCATTGCACTTGTAAAGCGCCCAGCATTGAAGCAGGTTGGTTATGCGTTCCTTCCACTCATCTTGTTCATGCATCCTAATGCTCTGTGTTCTTCCTGTGCAGCTATAATAGTTAGTTACTCTCCATAATTTATGAGTTGCTTAAGTTAGACTGAGGTTTTCATGAGCTGTGATGTTTGAATAAAACTGAGCTCAAATTAAAACCCAGGGTTCCAAGCTGAATAAATCAATGCTCACTCTCTCAGCAGGCTCAGTAGAATAATGTCCTGTCATCATATATGGACATACAACACAAAACAGACTCATGGTACATTTTGGGGTCCACAGTTTAGGAAACACTGCTGTGGTACAGAAGGTACCTCAACTCAACCATATAAGTCAGACTGTTCTGCTGACTCCTGACACTTCACACTTCACTTTTTGCATTTTTGGTACCGGTCTTATAGCATTTTGTACAGAACTTCAAACCAGGCTAGAAAGGTAATACTGAAAATAACTGAATAGTTGAAGAAGGTAAATGCAAACAGGAAGTCATAATTCTTATATTGATACTAAGATTTTGGATAGGATGAGGAGTTCCTGCTGTTCATGAATGGGGGCATTACTATCTTTTAGTATTTTGGAACATGGGAGCACAATGAGGAAACAATGTTTGCAACTTAGAGTGCATCTGCTCCAACAAAATGGTCTAGTATTTACACAGAACATCTTATCGCAGAACATCCTCCTACCCTTATTCAGGCTTTCTCTTCCATGTTCAAATACAAACTGGGGGGTCTGCAGCGTTTTTCTTCCCTATAAAAATCGGAGACGGCAGTCTTTCTTAAGTCTTGTGCCCCGGCACGATTAAACCCACTCCTTCTAACCCCAGACGTGATCCAGTTACTACAGGAACACCACAGAAATATTACAGGTGGATTTATCCTCCCTGTTGGAATAATTCAATAACGTGAGCCAGAACGTGAGCGGGTTGAGCTGGAGCACATGTGACTGATGCTGAATTAAAATGAGGCTGCAGTGAACAAGAACGTCCCCTTTTGTTAAACACCTGCTGCCGGTTAAATGATGTTTTACTTTTACTTTTTTACTTTTCTCAGCACCACACCATCCAATCAGCTCCTTCCTCAGTCCCAAGTCAGCTGCCTCAGAGAAATAATAAACAGGATGACCTCTAATCTCGTCAAATTGAACAGTTCAAAGACAGAGCTCTTGGTTGTGGCTCCCAGGGTGCTGCTCCAGAAGGCTGGAGATTTCCTACTCTGTGTGGATTGGCAGCTCCATATCTCCATCTGTAGAAGTCCGCAACCTGGGCGTTATTCTGGACTCGACCCTCTCCTACAAATCACACATCAAATCTATCACTAAATCTGCCTTCTCTCACCTCAAGAATATCTCCAGACTCCACCCCTCACTTTCTGATTCTGTGGCTGAGACCCTAATTCATGCCTTTGTTACTTCCCGTCTGGACTACTGCAACGAGTGCTGTTCAGACCTGGAGAGACTCCAGTATGTCCAGAATTCAGCTGCCAGGGTCCTGACCCACACCAAGCCTTGGCAGCACATCACCCCCATCTGTAAACAGCTACACTGGCTTCCTGTTAAATTCTGCATCTCCAGCAAACTCCTCCTCCTCACCTACAAATGTCTAAACGGCATTGGAGGTCCGCTACGGTCCAACTCTGGACTCTTTCAAGGCTGCTTTGAAAAGACACCTATTTACTCAGGCTTATGGCAACTAGTTTTTGTTTGTTTGTTGTTTGTTGCCTGTCTTGATTTGTTGTTTTTTTTGTTGTAAAGCGACCTTGGGTCTCATGAAAGGCACTATATAAATTAGTTATTATTACAGTTTTTATCAACTGTTTACACACAAATACTGGTACTTGAGACACAATGACCACAACATGTAACCCCCTGAACCAATTCTGTTAAACTAAAAGCACAATTCCTGTTTTACACTCAAATTGCAGTTCTAAAACACACTTTTTTTCAAAACACTACACACAATTCTCTGCATTTGGCACAATTTTCATGGGGAAAATCTCTTGTTGTCACAAGGAACACACTGTCATTCAAAATTCTAAAGTTAATTGCTCTACTATGCACACTGACTCATCACATGGACAAACACCTGTCACACAGTTTTACAATTAGCAATCAGAGCTTTAGCATAAAAGGGCAACAGGTGAGCTCTTCTATTTTGGAGCAATGGATGCCAACATTGGAAACAGAGGCAGAGCCAGAGGAGTGAGAGTAAGAGGAGGAGGACGGGGAGGACGAGGACAAGGAAGGCCAAGGACCGTAATCTCTGATGAGATCCAAGCCACTTTGGTTGACCATGTGGTCAACCATGGTCTAACAATGAGGGAGGCTGGGCAAAGAGTACAGTAGTGATGGTCGGTCACGAACGAACCGGCTCTGAGAGCCGGCTCTTTGAAGTGAACAACGGGAGCCAGCTCCTGATTGGGAGCCGTTTTTTTTTTTTTTTCGGGAGCCGATTGGTTATTTTTTCTGCGAAAGCCGCACGTGATTGGTCAAGATGAGGGGTGCCGTCTGTCTGCGCTGAGCGCTTCACACTGGAGTGGCACACACACACACACACACACACACACACACACACACACATGAACAGGAGAACAGGAGGGACGAGAGAGAAAGAGAGCGCTGGAAGGGTGTAGTAAAATATGGACCCATTTCAATTTTATTGACAATAGAAAGGTAGAGTGTAGAGTCTGCAAGAAAAAAATCTCTTATCGAGCCGGCTCCCCAAACTGTCCAGAACTGTCCAGCCATCAGTGCAATGGGGAAAAAAAACACAAGAAAATGAACTTGATATTAATGAAGGTGCCAGTGTTTCTACTGCAACTGTTGTTGCTGCTGCTGCAGTGTGTACAGCAATTCAATTCAACTGTAAATAGTTAAACGTTTGTTTTTGTATTTTATAATATATTTTTTTCTAGCACTATGTAGAGTGAATAAATAATGTCATATTTATATAATAAACATATATAAATAAAAAAAAACATAATGCATGTTTTTTGACATTAGTAATTCATTCTGCGCATAATTTTACATTATTGTTGGTAATAAATTAATTTAAGCAAAAATCTGAAGAGCCGCTTGGGAGCCGCTTGGGAGCCGAAAGAGCCGACTCTTTTTAGTGAGCCGAGCCAAAAGAGCCGGTTCTCTAAAAAGAGACGGAATTCCCATCACTAGAGTACAGCCAAATTTGAGCAGGTACACTGTAGCATCCATCATCCGGACTTTCTGAAATGAGAATAGGTAAAAAATCTACTCTCACTAGAAAATTGCAGTACTGCATATCAATACAGTACAGTAATACAGTATTGCCTGTGGACTGTTCTGTAGGACTGTAAAAATAAAGTATGTTTCAAGTATTTGGGAAATGTATTCCTACTTTGTATTCCTACACAGTATTTACAGTATTTGTATTGCAGAATTGAAATCATGAACATGGTTCTAGAAAATAACGCCATAACATTACGGCAAATACAAAGAAAAATAATAGAAAACAATGAGATATTTCAAAATATTGTTAGGGTAAGCTTATCAACAGTGGACCATGTCTTGTGCAGAAATAATTTGAGGATGAAGCAGGTCTACAGGGTGCCATTTGAACCCAATTCAGTAAGAGTCAAAGAATTGCGATATAACTATGTGCAAGTAAGTCCTATACAATCCCACAATTGATGCATACTCTCAACACTGTATACATTATACATATTTCAGTATTGTAATCATAATGATTGTGCTTCACAATAGTGACTACACCATGTCTATTTCTGATATTGTCATGTGTGTTTCAGAGAGCCCTTGAGCTAGAGGTGGCTGCAGTGGAGCACCAGCTCATCTTCATTGATGAGGTTGGATTCAACCTCACAAAAAGATGAAGGAGGGGAAGGAATATCATCAGCCAGCATGCCATTGTTGAAGTCCCTGGCCAGCGTGGAGGGAACATCACAATGTGTGCAGCGATTACCCACCACGGTGTCATTCATCACCATGCTACCCTTCGCCCCTGCAACACTGCCCATCTGATCACATTCCTGGACGCCCTACACAACACACTCATTCCACGAGATCAGATAGAGACCCAGAGCAGCTCAGGTAGTTAGGTAATTTCCACCGGGCTCAATCCAAATGAGGAATTTTTTTCTGCCTGGAGATGGAATGTGTATGACTGAAATCCACAAACGCGTATACCCCTTCTCCAAGCTATGGAAGATGCATGTGGAGATATAGCAGTTGATGCTTTTCATGGCTGGATTCACCATGCTAGGCGATATTTCCCCCACTGCTTGGCCAGGGAAAACATTGCTTATGATGAGAGAGGATGCAGCATAGTTTTTTTTTTTTTTTTTTTTTTACTGTAACTGTATACAGTAAATTCTTCTGTTGTTTTGTATGTGGACCACTGTATGTGCAACTTTGTGTTGGTTGGGATGTAAACTGTGTACATTGTTTTTGTGGGAAAAATAAAATATATTTGCTACCATGTATTTGTGTGTTCTGAGTATAAAAACAATATTCTAAAATATTTTGCAACACACTTATGTATGTACTGTCTGTAGTAAGTGTAACACTGAACAAAAAAAGGCCTAAGTCATTATGATGAATGGAGAAGAAGTGTTTTCCATTCATCATAGTGTTTTACATTGAGCACATCAGTGTTCAACTGGTTCTTATAACTGTCTATTCATATGATGGTTTGTGTGTGTCATTTGAAAACAAAATACCATTTTGAGAAGAAATAACATTGTTTTGAATGTAAAGTTTCATTTTGCAGGAGAATTGAAGGGTTTTGCCCATTGTGTGTGTGTTTTGTGATTTGTGTGTAGAGTTCTGAGAGTATGAGGCATGCTTTCAGAAATTGTGTGTAAACAATCGAGGAAAACTATTATTGTTATCATCATTATTATTATTTAGTTTTCACGTGGAAGAGGGACAAGCAAAGTAGGAATTTCACTCTGCAGTGTAGCTGCCTGGTTTACTGCACATATAACAATAAAACTCGCTCTCTCTCTGCAGACAGCTCAGTACTAGCGCTGGTGCTGAAACTTGAATATATCGGATGAAAGTCTGAATATATTGAATGGAAGTCTGAATATATGGAATGAAAATCTGAATATATTTAATGGAAGTCTGAATATATGGAATGAAACTTGAATATATGGAATGAAAGTCTGAATACATGGAATAAAAATCTGGATATATGGAATGAAACTAGAATATATGGAATGAAAATCTGAATATATTGAATGAAAGTCTGAATATATGGAATGAAACTAGAATATATGGAATGAAAATCTGAATATATTGAATGAAAGTCTGAATATATGGAATGAAACTTGAATATATGGAATGAAAATCTGAATATATTGAATGAAAGTATGAATATATGGAATGAAAGTTTAAATATATGGAATGAAACTTGAATACATGGAATAAAAGTTTAAATATATGGAATGAAAATCTGAATATATGGAAGGAAAGTCTGAACATATGGAATGAAAGTCTGAACATACGGAATGAAACTTACATGGAATGAAACTTGAATATATGGAATGAAAGTCTGAATATATGCAATGAAACTTTAATATAGATAGATTCCCCTCCAGTCTGAAAAACAGTGTGAATGTATATTAACCTAGGATGTAATATATAGATAATAAACAGTTAAGGTGCTAATGTGCTAATGTGACGTCATCAAAGCACTGGCGCCATCTTTTTTTTTCAATGTGTAATACTATTCCATATGGATGTTACAGTTTTTTTCAATTGCTAAAACACGTTTTTCAAAACTGTACGGTTTTTTTTTTTCAAAACTGCACACACAAAACTCCAAATATCACACACAAATTGCTAAACCCTGGCATCCCTTTGCAAAACAACTCTTTGCCATCAAATCTCTTAACATGTTCACAAAATGGAACTCGTGTTTTCATTTGGTAAACACAGCCATATTTTCACGACATGCACATACCATTCATTGAATAAACACAACTAAGCTTTTGGCTGAACACTACCAAGCATGTACAGAACACTGAAGAGCAAAACTGAAAACACAATTATAGAAATGGAACACACTGAATCAATGACAATGCCCACTTCTCTCATAGACAAACATAAAACATCACACAAATTTTCAGACAAAACATTTTATTTTTAAACGAGAAGAAAGAACTCCTCAGTGGGATTGAGGAAGGGGGAATAAGGTGGAAGGTATAGAACAGAAAACCGTGGGTGGTCCTGAAACCACTCATGCACCTGGGCAGCCTTGTGGAAGCTTACATTGTCCCAAATTATCACATAGTTGACCCGGCATGTCTGTGTAGGATGCCATGGTGGTTCATGGCTGCACACATAGTGATGTTGCCACCACGCAGGCCTGGGACTTCAATTATGGCCCGCTGGCCAATCACATTTCTTCCCCGGCGCCTCTTCTTTATCAGGTTGAACCCAGCCTCATCTATGAAGATATATTCATAGATGTCATTGGCTGTGTCATAGTCCTGGATGCGCTGAAGCAGACAGTATGAGAATACAAGTTACACTATGGACACAGAGACACAGTATGCTACAGTGAGACAATGTAGGAAAGGAACACTATTACAGTAGATTACAGTATAGTGGTACAATGCATGCATGTGTCAGTGATGAATGTATGGGACTTACTCTCGACGTAGGGCCTTCACACGGTCTGTGTTGCATTGGAATGGAACGCTGCAGACTTGCTTCATTGTCATTAAATTTCTGAGAAGAATGCGATGTATTGTCACGATGCTGATTGTGTGGAGGTCATTGAAGATGGTATTGTCAGCCAGGGGCCGGATTCTCCAAAGGTTCTTAAGATTAAATTTCTTCTTAAGTTCCACTTTTTTTCTTAAGTTTGGGTTCAAGAGGAATCTTAAGATATTTTCGAATTCACAAACAAAATATCTTAAGAATCCAAACAAAAGATCTTAAGAATGTTCTCAACTTTATTCTTAAGATTTTTCTTAAGAATAAATGGGATTCTTGAGAGAAATGATCTTACTATTTTTCTTAAATAGTATCGTAACTTTAAGACAGGTAAAGGTCGTCTTAAGTAACCACATGCTGTGTGAAGGTAAGCTATTTTTCAAACATCTTTGATTAATTTAGAGCCAAATTTGATTATATAACATAGATTAATGTAGTAATACCTTAATAATTTCACATTGTATAAGTTAACAGAGATAATCGTTATCTAAACTGTAATTCAGCCTAATATCTAAAACAGTATTTAGACACATATAGGCACATATATTGTTTCTGAGTCTATATGGGGACATTTTGTTTAGCCACCAGTCACCATTCATGTGTCAATTATATTTAGATTCCATTAACTAATAGGTTAGTAATATCGTCGCTGTCCAATACAAAGTATGTATCTCAATTTTTGAGAAAACACTTTTATAACATCAAATCAAAGTTTAGACTATAATGGATATTGTTTTGTATTTTAGATGGAACTGCTGTGGGTTACAGCTAGAGGCTGTTTGTTTACATAAAGGTAGAGAGTGGAGAAGTTCGTAGGTGGAAAAAATTAAGAAGTTCTTAAGATAATGTGCAGTTCTTAAGAAAATAATGGGGAATAGCGCTCGAGAACATTCTTATGAACTTCTCATTTTTTCCTCTTACGAAACGTCTTAAGATTATTAGTAAGAACTTTTTGGAGAATCTGGCCCCAGGACCCTTGTTTGTATCTGTTTTAGTGTGAGGCTATTGTTTTCACGGACCATGTCTACAATGGCTGTCTCTTGTTGCTGTGTGACAATTGAAGCTCTTCCTCCACGATGAGGTTCTCTGGCAACCCTGAAAAATATAAATACTGTGAGCACATGTGTGTCCACTGGTTCCCAAACTTTTCAGCTCGTGACCCAAAAGAGAGATTACTGTAGACACTAGCCCAAGACCCAAACGAGTGAACAGCAGATCTACAAGCTCACAACGCATCACTTTGCGCTGGGTTGTGAGCTTGTAGAGTTGCTTTTTTCACTACTTTTTACTGTACACATTTGTTATCTAATTCTGTATTTCATGGAATTTCTTGGATTTTTCTTTTATTTCTTCATGAAATTACAGTACCTGGGGAACAAAAATGGCATTTGCTTTTCACAGTAATTCATGGAAACATTTGCTTTCTTGGAATCATTTTTCTTTACTTAAATGTTTTGAAATAATAATAATAATTAATAACAAAATGTAGGAAACAAAGAATAAAGGGACCCAAAACAATGTGACTGCGACCCACAAATGCGTCCCAAAACCCTGTTTAGGAAACAGTGCTGTAGTCTATTGAATGCAGTATTACAATACACGAAAATAGATTTCATACCTGTTCTCCATCCTGAACGTCCTAATGATGGTCGACACTGTGAAGCGGCTGAGGTTTGGCTGGACCCACTGGCCAGCCTCCCTCATGCTCAGCCCATGGTTGAGCACATGGTCCAATACAGTAGCACGAATCTCATTGGAGATTCGGATTCTCCTTCTTCTTTCTCTTGCTTCTCCTTGTTGTCCTCCTCCTCCTCTTCCTCCTCTTCCTCTTCCCCCTCCTCCTCCTCTTCCATCTCTTCCTCCTCCTCCTCTTCCTATTCCTCCTCGTCCTCCTCCTCCTCTCATTCGTACCCCTCTCCTTCTCTGACTGTTGTCTCTGTTCTCCATTGCTCATCAAACAAAACAGAGGGTCAAGCCTCCTTTAATGCTGCAGTCCTTGATTGCAAATTGCTCGCCAGACCCGAAAGTTTAGAGATTTGAATATTTGTGTGTTGTCGATTGATGCTTTGAGATTTTATGTGAGAAGTGTGTGCAAACCTGAAAAATTGTGTGCTGTGTTTTGACAACAAGGTGATGTGAAATTGACATCAGAGTGTAAAGAAGGAAAGTTAGAGTTCTAATATGATAAGGAAATCTAAAGTAGTAACAAATTGAGTCAAGCGACTGGGGACAGAAGTAAAGGTTGTGAAAATTGTGCCTAATTTTTGCTTTTTGTGTTTTAGCAGTTGAAAAAAACTGTAATTACGCTACTATGGTAGCAAAAATCTTGGGACATGTTTTGTTGCGATTGTCCATGTTGACTGATTTTGAGTATATGAAGAGAAATAAATCATATTTTCAATAGTCTGCATTATTGATCTTGTGTTTTGTGAATATACCACATTGTGTATTTGCACTTTCTCTGTGAACTTCACTTACAGCAGGCTAATCACTCAGAGGTAGAATTACGAAAAGTGTTTTAAGTTAAACACAGCTGTGTGTAACTGGTTCAAACAGAATTAAGCCTTATGAAATGTGTGTGTTTCATATGGTAACAGAATATATTTTTTACAAATTAGTGTATAATTTTTACAAGAGCAACATTTTGCACAGGATTTGAGGTGTTCTGCATATTGTGTGTGTGGTTGTGGTAATCAATCATAAAAAAACTGTAACAGGAGGTGACACAAGGAGTTAAACCAAAAGGAGATTCAGTTTATTGTAAATTAACACAAACAACTGAGACTATCAAAAAGCTATGAGGTGTGTCAATCAGTAAATCAGTAGTGTTAGCATGTGTGCACAGGTGATGGATGGATGACCCGACCACACCGATGGGCATCTGCAACCCAAAACACAGAGTCAAAGACAAGCAGCCAGCCCAACAGGTAAAAGAGGTGGGGTCTATCCATCCCTCACTCTCAAAACTCATTACAGTTTTTTATGATTGCTTACACACTAAGAACATATGCTTAAATCAATGTGACAAAACTTGAAGTCATTGGAACTAAACCTTAAACACAGTGTGGCCATACCTTAGACACAGGTGCTGTTTTGAACTGTGTTTGCAATTCTACAACACACTTCTTCCTGAACACCAGACACTATTTCATACAGAAGACACCTCGCTCAAAAATGAAAGCATGTGGTTACAATTGGGAAAACACTTATATTCCAAATACAAAACACATCGGGTAATTAGAAAACCTGACACACACACATGAAAGCACTTACTTAGAAAACTGAACACCAATCAGTCAGGGTCTAAGCACTACAAACAGGACTTTGCGTGGAGGCAGTGAGAGAAATAGGCACAGGAGGACATCGTATGCGATGTGGATGAGATTTTGTGGCTGTACGTAGTTTGATTTTGTTGTATTGTTTTATTTTTGCTTTACATACTATGCATGTATGTTTATTTATGTTTGTCAAAAGGCTCTTGCCATGACAAAACCTTTCAAACATGCAGCAAAAGCACATTTTGTCAGCGCCCAATACAACTAATCCAGCCACTCACTCACTTCATACTCAACACCAAAATGCAACACACCCTTTTCAGTCTGAGCAGGTTCAACCTTACTTTTTCTTGTGTGTATGCAGTCATATTTTTTTGACAGTTTACATAGTTACATATTGTAAAGCAAGTAGCAAAAGCCAATATTTCCCTCAAACAACTCAACTTCTGCCCAAATGAGTAGATTCCTTCAATCAGTTCTACTGTGCTGTAACACAGCTGACAGCAGAATACAAAATACAGCTGTCAGTTTGAACAAGGTTCTCCTGTGAGCTGCACATTCAAATGTGAACTTACAGTAAAGAACTGCATCCAAACTCAGAAAGACTTTGAAGTGAAACTTTTACTGTATTTATGGCAAAAACTGAAATACTGTAATTCACATACAGTATTACACAGAAAAACTCAAAGGAGTTGAAAAAAATACAGAATACAATTTATAGGCCCCTTTTTTGTAGGTGCATACTGATTGATTGGTGAATGGTGCTTTGTGGAAAGGGTAGTGATGCAGGTGCTCTAGTGATTTCACAGAGATGCAGGTGCAAAAGAGTGTGGAAAATGTGTGAATCCAATGAAAAGGTATGAACACATTTGCAAAAGAAAACTTCTGCTGTGGTTTGGAGGTGAAGATGATGGCAAAGTGGATCCCAGTTTCATTATACTGGAAAAAGTGATTGAAAAAAACTTTACTGTAAAGTACAGTATACTATATACTGTATTCAGTTTTGAGTTTACACCTTTCTTATTATTTTTATTTTTTGGTTATTTTGCAAACAGTTGTTACTGTGAAAATGTGCTTAATTTCTATTTTGAGCTTTGCAGAATTCTTTTTGAAGAAATAAATGAAAAGCAGTAAAAAAAAAAAAAATGCAGTGTTTATAAGTATATTATTGTGTTGCTTGCTGCTGTGAAAGTGTGTTCATATGATGGAAATGTTTATCCTTTTGTCATCAGAGTTGCATTTTGACAAAGGATTTTGAAGTTTTGATGACAGTGTTTCAGTTTGCCATAAATGTGAATGGTTTATTTCCAGGTGTTGTGTCTTATTTGCGTTGTGTTTAGAGTTTTGGCACAGTGAGCAAAGCATTTGCAAAATGAGTTCAAGCAATCAAAAAATACTGTAAAATCCCCCAGCAGCTCATGGTGAACTTCTACCACTGTGCTATTGGCAGTATATTGACCTATGGGTTTTTAGTGTGGTTCTCCAGCTGAGCAGCAAGCCCTCCAGAGGGTGGTACAAACAATGGGGAAAATCATCAGGACCAACCTCCCAGAGATCAGCACCATCTACACCATCCGCTATCTGCGTCTCGTGCACAAAATCCTGCGTGATCAGCATGACCACTATCCTCAGGCAGTGAGGCTACTGAATGAACAATAAACTGTCAACTGTCTCCAATGTCATCTCCAAATGTAAACTGTGCCTGGATGTTTGGGAAAGTGTGTGTGTGTGTGTGTGTGTGTGTGTGTGTGTGTGTGTGTGTGTGTGTGCGTGTGTGTGTGTGTGTGTGTGTGTGTGCACTTACCTACCTATCCAAGAGGGGACTTCGGCGTCGTCACACATTCACCAAGTGGGGACCTCATAGCCAAGTGGGGACATTTTTTAGGTCCCCTCTTGGTCATGCTTTAAATCATGCTAAAATCAAGTGTAACACCCTCTGGTGAAGTTTTTTTAATTTTAGCCAAGTGGGGACCTGAAGGTGTGTGAGTGTTTAAGTCCATGCTCAGCTCTGCCCCTGTAGGCTGGAGCAGGGATTACAACGTCTCATAAACACACGTCGTTTTAAACACACTCCTTCAAGGTGTGAATGGCTTGCAGGTAAAGCAGCCTTTCAGACTGTAGGGGGGCTGTTAAACAGGAAACCTGTGTCTTTAAACATGACTTGTCTTTGTTTTTGTAACAAAATATAAAGTCTCAACTTTAGTGGATGTCTTAGGTTTCAAGCTCAACACTATTAAAATAAAGGTCTAATGGGGTTAGGGAGCAAGGAAGTAATAAGTACTTAGAAAGAAAGAAAGAAAGAAAGAAAGAAAGAAAAACAACCAGAATGAAATTAGATTAAAATTTACATGATTTCATTTTTGACTAACTGCTAAAAAAACAATTTATTATCAGACTTTGACTAGACTTCTAAAACTGTGATGACAGAAGTTCCCTGTTGGCTGGTAAATACTGACAGGAGTCCCCTCTTAGATAGCATGCAGCGACCTTCACACTCCAGCATGGATGACAAGAAAAAATAAGCAAAATGAGTAAGTAAAATTACAATCTTAACTAGATAATTGTTGTTCAAATATGATGTGTTATGTTTTTTGAGGCACATTACAGAAAAAAAAGGTACTTCTACTGTTTGGAATGACAGAGGTCCCCTGTTGGCTGGGAAACACTGACAGGAGTTCCCTCTTGGATAGCATGGAACGACAGCCACACTCCAACATGAGTTAGGAAAAAATAAATAAGTAACATGGGTAATTCTTAAGACAAAATAATCTAAACTAAACATAATCCAATCTGTGGTGTTATTTTTCAGCAAAGTTGCACCAGTTATGTTGTCATTGTTGCTTTTCTGAAATGTGGGATGTATTGTGAAAACCACCTATCATGACTTACAGTATGTAAGTATAAAGAAACTAAAATCCTTTAGTACCTAATTTGGATATCAATATTAAGGGTTTGACAGAGAACAACAATTTTACATGGAATGAGAAGGGTTGCCTGTTAGGGAAATAAACTGTTTGGCCCTTTAACTTACTACCTAATAGAGACACACAATACATAAACACTATTTCGCCACAGAGCGTTTAGAGGATATGCCATTGTTTGAAAATAGAAATACAGGTAAATCTGTTTTTGCATATGATAATCACAGTTTTCTCAAGTTGAGAAAACTGTGATTGGGTTTAAGTCAGAACTCAGGATTTCCAACTTCCAGTAAATTCCCAGTAAATAATTACTGAGTCCCCTCTTTGCCTGAACAAAATGACACAGGTGCCCTGTTGGATGGTATGGAGCGACGCTCACACTCCTGCATGTATGTAATTAGGACAGAAAAAGATGTGATCATTGGCAGTAAGCTGTCACAAAGTTGAACAGAAAGGTAATAGAGGATTTTAAAAATTTTGCCAGAGCTTTTAGTATCACAGAGTATCAGTATCAGTAACACAGAGCTCCAATATTTTCATTTCTATCAGCTCCTCAGATTAAAACTCTAAGCAAGTGGTACATCTGTTATAAAATCAGAGTATGCGTGATATTACATTATCTGCTAATTCAAAGTCAAACATTTTAGTGTAATAAATTCAGTAGTGTTTAACTCAGGATTTCCAACTTCCTAGTAGTAAAAAGCATGGAGAAGTTCCTTAAATTGCAGTAGTCTTAAGGTAAGGCAACTTTTCTCATCCTCTTGGTCATGATAATTTTACTATGCACTTTTAAACACTTTGATTTTCACCATTATACAGTAGTTCTTTGTTTTAAACTTTGTGATAAACTGTAAATAATTACTGAGTCCCCTCTTTGCCTGAGCAAAATGACACAGGTGCCCTGTTGAATGGTATGGAGCGACGCTCACACTCCTGCATGTATGTAATTAGGACAGAAAAAGATATTATCATTAGCAGTAAGCTGTCACAAAGTTGAACAAAAAACAGCATTGTTACTGTTTGATATGTTTTTGGTTTTCTAAAGATAGTTTTCCCTGCTCTGTAGAGGGTGATAAATATTTTGCCACAGAGCTTTTAGAGGATATGCCATTGTTTGCAAATAGAAATACAAGTAAATCTGTTTTTGCATATGATAAAAAAAAAAAGAAGAAGTCAAAGTCAAACATTTTAGTGTAATAAATTCAGCAGTATTTAACAACAGTTAAGTATTCAGTACTGATACATTTTCAAACCGTAAACATTAAACTGATATTGTCATGCCTGCCTGTTAGGGAAATAAACTGTTTGGCCCTTTAACTTACTACTTAATACAAACACAAAATACATAAACACTGCAACAGTGCTAAGAGAATTAGGATTAGTGGGTTAACAGTTGTCTTGGCTTAACTCAGGTTTTGCACCATCATGAAGCTGCTCAGTTTTAACCTGAGCAGATCACTGTGGTAACTTGTGCTGTATGGCCTGGTCTGGAGCAGGTTAACTTCAGAATATTATATTATCAAAACATGTCAGTAACCCTTACTGACTACTAGACTAAAGTACTAGGCTATAAGGGACCATACCCACACTTATTTTGAGCCTCAGTCTTATTTTTAATGTTTGGATTTAAAAAAAAAAAAAAAAAAATCTATCTATCTATCTATCTATCTATCTATCTCTCTCTAGCTTATTAAGCGATGTCCAAGTTATGCGATAATAATGTTTACATTTCACATTGGACTTAACAGTTAACTAAAACTAAAGTAAAAACTAAAGCTGGGTTTGAAAGAAACATTTTAGTTAAATAAAAATAAAAACCTACCTTTAAATTAAGAAAACTGCAATAATATTGTGTGCTTACAAAATAAACTGAACAAAACAAATGAATGAACAAACCAAAAAAGAAAAAAACAAAATGTCTTTAGTTCTATATTTTGCCAATTTGGTCAAATTTGTCCTCACACAGAACCATGAGGAGGAATTGGCATTTATGTTTATTGAGACTAGGATGTCAACATGACTGTGAGGCAGTTGCCTTCACAAAGTGTTATTTGTACTGTAATACCTATTCTAAACTTCCTCAATCTTGCCCCTGACAAATACCCCTATATTACAGTATAATAAAAAATAAAACTAATACTGAAACTACTAAAAAGTAAATTGAAACTTAAGGGCTTTTAGAGCTTGAAATATTGAGGAGGCGGGGACAATCCAAGGGGACATAAAAGTAAAGATCAGTGATATTAAACACACACACACACACACACAAAATAACTGTTGAGAAACCAAACAAACAAATAACAGAACACATTTAAAATCAGCTGCATTCGGGAGTGGAGTAGTTTGTAATCATGGTTTTAAATTGGCGCATGCTCGTGCAGCGACCGGCAGCAAGCCATGTCTGTCCTGTTTATTGTTCTGTTTTGGGGGACTGTTTATTGTTTTTGGGGGGTTTTACACACTGAATGTAGCTGTTGACTGACGAACAATATTTGTGGCAGTGGAGATAGTGGAAACCTACAAATATTCACACTCTAGCATGGATGAAAAGAAAAAATAAGCAAAATGAATAAGAAAATTACAATCTTAACTAGATAATTGTTGTTCAAATATGATTTGTTATGTTTTTTGATGCACATTACAGGAAAAAAATCAAGTGCAGCCAAAGACATGGAGACAGGAATTAATTAATTAATATATTTATCTTTATGCACAAGATAAGAGCTTTGTTTTATATAGCTATATTGTTAACAAATAGAAAGCAGAACAAAAAAATAACAAACATATAGAACTAATAAATATATCACTGGCTCTAGCAAGTTATAATCAAGTTATCAAAATTGTTTCAATGTTATGGCACAGTGATGTGCCGTTACATGAACAGCCACTGCTGCGACCTTTACACTGAATACGTGTACATGCACACCATATTCCTGTATTATTCGAATAAGACCCCTGGCATGTGCCTGTTCCAACCGGAATATTGTGCCATGTAAACACCTTAATCTGAAAATGCCCCGTACCGGAATATTCAGTTACATCTGCGCATGCTCGATTCACAATGAATCCTGGGTCGTCTTTGTTGCTATGGTTACTGTAAGCGGGGAAAACGACATGGTGAATTGCAGCAAGAGCCAGGAGTCTGCAGTCTGCCTTCAGCTAATGAAAGACTTAAATATCATGAAGTATATCGATTGGAGAAAACGCAGAAATAGCAACAGAAGAAGAAGAAGAAGAAGAAGAAGAAGAAGACTTCTTCTGCGATCACAGCAGCAGTTCTTTTAAAAATGACACTGCCGGCACAACAACAGGACGTGACTCTGGAAATGATGTAGTTTGGCGGACGAATCATAGCTCTTGTTGTCAGTGGGGGGCCTGAGTTGGGGGCTACGTGGGGTCCGCATAGTTACAATTTTCGCACAACCCCTGTAAGCTTCGCACAACCCCAGCCTTGATGCTCCGTTTACATGAACTACCAACGTTGTGACCCTTACACCGATGCTCCATAATGCGAGCTCCCAGTATTAATAATTTTACAATGTTATTTACAGGGACCCAGCATTCCCCCATGAGCAAGCACTTGGTGACAGTGGCAAAGAAAAACTCCATTTTAACATGGAGAAACCTCGAGCAGAACCAGGCTCTGGGTGGGCGGCCATCTGCCTTGACTGGTTGGGTTGAGAGAGAGAGAGGGTCTGGCCTGAATTTTCCTTTTCAGTGGCCCATCCTCTTTTACCTGCAGCTTGCAGCGCTTATGATATCTCCAGCGGTCTGTTTTGATGTACACGGCAAAGCAAAACTTGCAAGGCAGATAGTCTGTTGCTGTTGACGGGTAGGTTGCTTGCCTTTTGGGGATGATTTGTCCTTTCCCAGAGGACAGTACTGAACAATTATGGTAGTAATTTCCCTTGTTCCTTACTTTGCTCAAAAAAAGATTGCGCATGGCTGATCCTTGTTTGTGTGCAAGTGCCTGAGCCACTTCAGCTATGTTAGAATGCTTTTGCTTGAGGTGTCTCGTACTTTTCACAAAAGGCTTCTCACAGTAGAGGCAGTAATTCTTATTGTCATATATTCGCTGATGTGCAGTGTTTTAGGACATTTTCACTTTGATTGAAACTTCTTGTTGAGGGTTACCACCATGGGCTATCTGATCCATTGCCTTTGGGGTTTTTGAAAGTGAATTTTCTTGGAATAGTGCATCAGAACATGTCAGACATGATGCATAAAGCTATTGTTGTGGATTGGGCACTTTCTTACCCATGTCTCAGGAAGTCTAAACTAGACATAATTTTCGTAGGGTAAGGGACGGGGAGAAGGTTTGTTTAGGAGCCAGAATAGGAGCTGTAATGAGGGGGATGGGAGTATTGGAGTTGTTAGTGGTTGGGGGTAGAAAACAGATGAGTCAAAGGGCTGATGGGCAGGGGCCATCTTCATTTTTTTTAAAAGAACATATTAACCTTGGGAGGCCATTTCTAACAGTAAGATGTGGCAAACATTGGTTTCTATTTATTTATTAAAGCCCTTAACGGCAACTTACATGTGTTGCTAGTAACTGGGTAATGCTTAAAGTTCTAAATGTAAACACAAAATTTTGGAAAACTGCTTTTTGTGTGTGCTGCACACACTTGGAACATTTTACAACACAAACTAAAACCTATAGTAACCCAATTGTACTTAAAGGTCAGCCCTCAAGTTGTAAAGGTTGAGAAACTCTGCGGTACAGGTTACAGGTAGGGGCGGGGGAGGGCTGAAGTCGTCAGGTTGGAGAGGGTTTGTTTGAGAGCCAGAGGAAGTGTGAAAATGAGTCTCACTGGGGAATGGGGGCTGTAATGAAGGGGAGGGGCCATTGGAGTTGTTAGTGGTTGGGGGCAGAAAACAGATGAGTCAAGGGGCTGATGGGCATCTTGTCATTTTTTTTTAAAGAACATATTAATCAACACTATCTGACACCACTATCTATTTGTCAGTGAATCCATATTCTATTCATAATTTGCCCTGTCATAAAAATCCAACACCTGCAAACACAATTCTGATAATTATAAACAATAGACATAAGTGCAGCAATCTATCGCCATATTCTGACAGAAACTTGTCTTAAACAGAGCATACATATTTCTGAAGTTTCTTTACATAACTATAACTTGTACAGAACAGAAAGAGTCAGAAGAGGAGGTGGTGTGGCTATATACATTAACAATCAACTCAAATCATTCCTCTCAAGAAAGTCTGGGTTTAAGCCCACACCAATCTGGTTTTAGAACTAAACATAGTACTGTCTTTGCTAACACTTTGGTTATAAATGCTACCGCATCTGCTGCTGACAAAGGGAAATATTGTGCTGCCCTGTTTGTCAGTTTGACAAAAGCATTTGATAACGTTCATCATGCTATGCTCCTAGAGAGGCTATGTGATATTGCTTTTGATTATAAGTCCTAAAAATTTTTCGGGATGATCTTTCTCATAGACAGCAAAGTGTAACTTTAGGAAATGATTGTTCTGTATTTTTAACACTGTCAAAGGGGGTTCCACAAGGTTAAAGATTGGGCCCTGGCTTGTACTGCTTTGCTGATACTGTACATTCAGCCACTGAAGGCCTACAACAAGCTTTTGACAAATTGCAGAATGCCTATTTTTATTTGAAACTAAAAATTTTACAGCTAAAAAATGCAAACAAGATATATGCTGTTTTCTAGAGGCAGAGATATTGTGGACAATGGCTTGCATATTAAAAAAAATAAACAAAAAAGCCTTCCTGTCTGTTTTGGATAATAGTGACATAGACATACACTATATTACCAAAAGTATTCGCTCACCTGCCTTTACTCATACTATGAACTGAAGTGCCATCCCATTCCTAACCCATAGAGTTCAATATGATGTCGGTCCACCTTTTGCAGCTATTACAGCTTCAACTCTTCTGGGAAGACTGTCCACAAGGTTGAGGAGAGTGTTTATAGGAATTTTTGACCATTCTTCCAAAAGCGCATTGGTGAGGTCACACACTGATGTTGGTCGAGAAGGCCTGGCTCTCAGTCTCCACTCTAATTCATCCCAAAGGTGTTCTATCGGGTTCAGGTCAGGACTCTGTGCAGGCCAGTCAAGTTCATCCACACCAGACTCTGTCATCCATGTCTTTATGGACCTTGCTTTGTGCACTGGTGCACAGTCATGTTGGAAGAGGAAGGGGCCCGCTCCAAACTGTTCCCACAAGGTTGAGAGCATGGAATTGTCCAAAATGTTTTGGTATCCTGAAGCATTCAAAGTTCCTTTCACTGGAACTAAGGGGCCAAGCCCAGCTCCTGAAAAACAACCCCACACCATAATTCCTCCTCCACCAAATTTCACAGTCGGCACAATGCAGTCTGAAATGTCCAAACCCAGACTCGTCCATCAGATTGCCAGATAGAAAAGCGTGATTCATCACTCCAGAGAACGCGTCTCCACTGCTCTAGAGGCCAGTGGCGGCGTGCTTTACACCATTGCATCCGACGCTTTGCATTGCACTTGGTGATGTGTGGCTTGGCTGCAGCTGCTCGGCCATGGAAACCCATTCCATGAAGCTCTCTGCGTACTGTACTTGGGCTAATCTGAAGGTCACATGAAGTTTGTAGCTCTGTAGCAATTGACTGTGCAGAAAGTCGGCGACCTCTTTGCACTATGCGCTTCAGCATCCGCTGACCCCTCTCCGTCACTTTACGTGGCCTACCACTTTGTGGCTGAGTTGCTGTTGTTCCCAAACGCTTCCATTTTGTTATAATAGAGCTGACAGTTGACTGTGGAATATTTAGGAGCGAATTTCAACGAAATTTCACGACTGGATTTGTTGCACAGGTGGCATCCTATGACAGTTCCACGCTGGAATTCACTGAGCTCCTGAGAGCGGCCCATTCTTTCACAAATGTCTTGTTTCACAGTCTGCATGCCTGAGTGCTTGATTTTATACACCTGTGGCCAGGCCAAGTGATTAGGACACCTGATTCTGATCATTTGAATGGGTGAGCGAATACTTTTGGTAATATAGTGTACCTAACTAGATTCAGTATCACTCTGCCCTAAGATATACCACCAGTGACAGTTATTTTACTCTCAAATGAACAAATGAACCAACATCTTGAATGAAAAGCTTGGGAGGCCATTTCTAACAGTAAGACGTGGCAAACATTGGTTTCTATTTATTTATTAAAGCCCTTAATGGCAACTTACATGTGTTGCTAGTAACTGGGTAATGCTTGAAGTTCTAAATGTAAACACTCAGTTTTGGAAAACTGCTTTTCGTGTCCATGCTGCACACACTTGGAACATTTTACAACACAAACTAAAACCTATAGTAACACAATTGTACTTAAAGGTCAACTTAAAGGCGATGGGTTATGTCTGAGGAAAGAAAGCAGCCCTCAGGTTGTAAAGGTTCACAAACCCTGCCGTACAGGTTACAGGTAGGGGCGGGGGAGGGCTGAAGTCGTCAGGTTGGAGAGGGTTTGTCTGAGAGCCAGAGGAAGTGTGAAAATGAGTCTCACTGGAGAATGGGGGCTGTAACGAGGGGGAGGGGAGCATTGGAATTGTTAGTGGTTGGGGGCAGAAATTTGAAACTAAAAATTATGTACCTAAAAAAGTGCAAACAAGATATATGCTGTTTTCTAGAGGCAGAGATATTGTGAACAATGGCTTGCATATGAAAAAAATAAAACAAACAAACAAACAAAAAAGCCTTCCTGTTTGATTTGAATAATAGTGACATAGACATACAGTGGTGGAAAAAAGTTTTCGGATACCCTTAAAATTTTACACAATCTCAAATATTATCATGAAATATTTGTGGAAAAATCTTTTTGGTGTTTCAAAAGGTGTGGCTGCATTAGACAGATACAAACAAATACAAATTATATTTTTTTGTTTAATGTTTACAAGGAAAACTAACAAAACTAAATTCTTGACAAATTCTTCTGACCACAGAATCTTCTTCCAGTTCCTGGCTGTCCAGTTCTTGTGTGCCTGGGCCCGACGACGCCGGGCTAGCCTCTGTCTCTCATTGATCAGGGGCTTCTTGACAGCCTTGTAGGACCTTAAGCCATGATCTAAAAGTCGGCCACGTACAGTGCAGGTGGAACACTGGACACCAGTTTGGTTTGACCACTGCTGCTGAAGCTCCTGTGATGTCATTCGGTGGTTTTACCTGCACATGCGGATCAGGATGCGGTCATTTCTTGCTGAAGAAACCCTTGGACGCCCAGATCTTGGTTTGTCTTCCAAGCTGTTGGTTCATCTGTATTTCTGCAGAGTGGATCCAACTGCTGAAGGACTGCATCTGCACTTCCTGGCTATCTGGCGGCAGCTGTGCCCTTCCTGGCTGAGAATCTTTATCTTCAGGCGTGTTTCCTGCGTTAGGTTCCTTGTTTTAGCCATTTTTGTGTCTGAAGAACTTTCAAATGTGCTGCTTTATATAGACACCAAGCTTGGCAACAAAAACTGTGTCTTTTAATAAAAAGAACGACCTTCATCACTGGTACCAAAATGACCCAATACTCAAAATTTCTTATGTATTTTTATGGAACCAATCAATTTGAAGTTTTTAATGGCTTTTTTAGGATGTATTTAGTATTTTGGCTGTGACTGCACTAAAAGAAATTGCACTTGAAGACCTAAGAGTGATTCTTAATGCAATATTTGACAGATGCATGGGGTGTCTGAAAACTTTTTTCCACCACTGTACCTAACTAGATTTAGTATCACTCTGCCCTAAGATATAGCACTGGTGGCAGTTATTTTACTCTCAAATGAACAAATGAACAAACATCTTGAATGAAAAGCTTGGGAGGCCATTTCTAACAATATGCCAAACATTGGTTTCTATTTATTTATTAAAGGTCTTAATGGCAACTTACATGTTTTACTATTTATTGGCTAATTTTCCAAGTTCCAAATGTAAACAAAATTTTGTAAAATTGCTTTTAGTTTCTGTGCTGGACACACATTTGACAACACAAACTAAAACCTATAGTAACGCAATTGTACCTACAGGTTCATTTAGATAGATAGATAGATAGATAGATAGATAGATAGATAGATCTTTATTATTGTCCCGAGTAGGCAATTGGTATTGCAGCAAGTCATAAAGACAAAACAAAAGACAGGTCATAAGAACAAACGACATAATACATAATACATAATACAAGCAGTTATGAAGGTGATAGGGCACTGAATGTAGCAGCTGCAAACAGGCGAACAGACCCTCAACTGTAACAGCGCCTTGTCAACAAATGAAAATACTGAGGCAACAATAACTAATAAATAAATAAACAAATAAATTAAGTAATTTTTTTTCTCCAGTAGGATAAAAAAAAATACACCACTAAAAACATCACAATCAGTAAAATTTCACTTCACGGGTTCACAGAAGAGCACTGCCACTGTAAAACAGCATAAAAAAGCAACATCACTACCATGAGCCCAACTGCCTACCTATCACTTCCCCTGGCCTGAGTTAAGGAGATAGATAGCACTGGGGACAAATGAGTACTTATATCTGTTGCTCCTCGCTGAGGGAAACCTTAAATGTGAACCAGAAGGCAGAAACTGAAACTCAGAATGGAGGGGGTGTGTACTATGGAGTTAGCTTTTTTCAAAATGTGTCTGTCGTACAGGTCGGATCAGCTGCTTTGTGGAGCACCTATGATTTTGCCACTGGCTTTCACGATTTTGGAAAGTGCAGTTTTGTCATCAGCACTAAGATTGCCATACCAGCAGATCATAGAGAATGTCATGATAGACTTGATATAGAATTTATAAAATATACGCATCAGAGTGTTACAATTGGCCTTATAGTTCAATGTTTCATGCATTATCCAATGTATTACATAGTTCAGGACAGCTTGACTGCTAAGCAGAGGAAAGACAAAGCAAAAGCCAGATGTACTTTCTCTATCTTGTTAGTTAGGTCTGTTGCATTAGATACACGCCCAGTCAACATTCACACACATAGCATCACACATTCCAGAAACAAGGCATGGACAGTGGTTGGCCTGTCCATGTCCGGGTAACTGGCCAATTATTCTCGGTTGCGTTTAAGTCCAACCTATGTACGGGTTAGGCCCAGCCCAAGAACATAAATGTGTATCATTTCCTGATATCGGGGCTCATTCTGACTGAGATCCTGCGGGAGCTCTGTCACACTGAGACCAGCGCTGCCTTGCTTTATATGTGACCATAATAAATATTGCATCAGAAAATTGAAGACTGACTCCGGTCTGTTCTTGGGCTTTCAACAAAAGAATCGGGAGCTAACAAGAGTCTTATCTACATTGAATTTTGCCATCTTGCGGAGGCAGTAGAGACATTGCTGGCCTTTTTTGCAAATAATTTCTGCGTTCAAATTAAATTTCAGCTTGTTATCAATCACACTGTCCAACTATTTGTAGGTTTCCACTATCTCCACTGCCACAAATGTTGTTTGTCAGTCAACAGCTACATTCAGTGTGTAAAACCCCCCAAAAACAATACACAATATCACTGATCTTTACTTTTATGTCCCCTTGGATTGTCCCCACCTCCTCAATATTTCAAGCTCTAAAAGCCCTTAAGTTTCAATTTACTTTTTAGTAGTAGTAGTAGTAGTAGTAGTTTTATTTATTTACTTTTTATTATACTGTAATATAGGGGTATTTGTCAGGGGCAAGATTGAGGAAGTTTAGAATAGGTATTACAGTACAAATAACACTTTGTGAAGGCAACTGCCTCACAGTCATGTTGACATCCTAGTCTCAATAAACACAAATACCAATTCCTCCTCATGGTTTTTGTGTGGACAAATTTGACCAAATTGGCAAAATATAGAACTAAAGACATTTTGTTTTTTTCTTTTTTGGTTTGTTCGTTCAGATTATTTTGTAAGCACACAATATTATTTCAGTTTTCTTAATTTAAAGGTAGTTTTTTACTTTTACTTAACTAAAATGTTTATATATATATATATATATATATATATATATATATATATATAGTACAGGCCAAAAGTGTGGACACACCTTCTCATTCAATGCGTTTTCTTTATTTTCATGACTATTTACATCGTAGATTCTCACTGAAGGCATCAAAACTATGAATGAACACATGTGGAGTTACGTACTTAACAAAAAAAGGTGAAATAACTGAAAACATGTTTTATATTCTAGGTTCTTCAAAATAGCCACCCTTTGCTCTGATTACTGCTTTGCACACTTTTGGCATTCTCTCGATGAGCTTCAAGAGGTAGTCACCTGAAATGGTTTTCACTTCACAGGTGTGCCTTATGAGGGTTAATTAGTGGAATTTCTTGCTTTATCAATGGGGTTGGGACCATCAGTTGTGTTGTGCAGAAGTCAGGTTACTACAAAGCTGACAGCCCTATTGGACAACTGTTAAAATTCATATTATGGCAAGAACCAATCAGCTAACTAAAGAAAAACGAGTGGCCATCATTACTTTAAGAAATGAAGGTCAGTCAGTCCGGAAAATTGCAAAAACTTTAAATGTGTCCCCAAGTGGAGTCACAAAAACCATTAAGCGCTACAACGAAACTGGCACACATGAGGACCGACCTAGGAAAGGAAGACCAAGAGTCACCTCTGCTTCTGAGGACAAGTTCATCCGAGTCACCAGCCTCAGAAATCGCAAGTTAACAGCAGGTCAGATCAGAGACCAGATAAATGCCACACAGAGTTCTAGCAGCAGACCCATCTCTAGAACAACTGTTAAGAGGAGACTGTGCCAATCAGGCCTTCATGGTCAAATAGCTGCTAGGAAACCACTGCTAAGGAGAGGCAACAAGCAGAAGGGATTTGTTTGGGCCAAGAAACACAAGGAATGGACATTAGACCAGTGGAAATCTGTGCTTTGGTCTGATGAGTCCAAATTTGAGATCTTTGGTTCCAACCGCCTTGTCTTTGTGAGACGCAGAAAAGGTGAACGGATGGATTCCACATGCCTGGTTCCCACTGTGAAGCATGGAGGAGGAGGTGTGATGGTGTGGGGGTGTTTTGCTGGTGACACTGTTGGGGATTTATTCAAAATTGAAGGCACACTGAACCAGCATGGCTACCACAGCATCCTGCAGCGACATGCCATCCCATCCGGTTGGCGTTTAGTTGGACGATCATTTATTTTTCAACAGGACAATGACCCCAAACACACCTCCAGGCTGTGTAAGGGCTATCTGACCAAGAAGGAGAGTGATGGAGTGCTGCGGCAGATGACCTGGCCTCCACAGTCACTGGACCTGAACCCAATCGAGATGGTTTGGGGTGAGCTGGACCGCAGAGTGAAGGCAAAGGGGCCAACAAGTGCTAAACACCTCTGGGAACTCCTTCAAGACTGTTGGAAAACCATTTCAGGTGACTACCTCTTGAAGCTCATCGAGAGAATGCCAAGAGTGTGCAAAGCAGTAATCAGAGCAAAGGGTGGCTATTTTGAAGAAACTAGAATATAAAACATGTTTTCAGTTATTTCACCTTTTTTTGTTAAGTACGTAACTCCACATGTGTTCATTCATAGTTTTGATGCCTTCAGTGAGAATCTACAATGTAAATAGTCATGAAAATAAAGAAAACGCATTGAATGAGAAGGTGTGTCCAAACTTTTGGCCTGTACTTTTGGCCTGTACTGTATGTATATATATATATATATATATATATATATCGATAGATAGATATTTTTTAAAAATCCAAACATTAAAAATAAGACTGAGGCTCAAAATAAGTGTGGGTATGGTCCCTTATAGCCTAGTACTTTAGTCTAGTAGTCAGTAAGGGTTACTGACATGTTTTGATAATATAATATTGACAACTGTTAACAACTGTTAACCCACTAATCTTGCTTCTCTTAGCAGTGTTGCAGTGTTTATGTATTCTGTGTCTGTATTAGGTAGTAAGTTAAAGGGCCAAACAGTTTATTTCCCTAACAGGCAGGCATGACAATATTAGTTTAATGTTTATGGTTTGAAAATGTATCAGTACTGAATACTTAACTGTTGTTAAACACTACTGAATTTATTACAATAAAATGTTTGACTTTGAATTAGCAGATAATGTAATATCACGCATACTCTGATTTTATAACAGATGTAGCACTTGCTTAGAGTTTTAATCTGAGGAGCTGATAGAAATGAAAATATTGGAGCTCTGTGTTACTGATACTGATACTCTGTGATACTAAAGGCTCTGGCAAAATCTTTAAAATCCTCTATTACCTTTCTGTTCAACTTTGTGACAGCTTACAGCCAATGATCACATCTTTTTCTGTCCTAATCACCTACATGCAGGAGTGTGAGCGTCGCTCCATACCATCCAACAGGGCACCTGTGTCATTTTGTTCAGGCAAAGAGGGGACTCAGTAATTATTTACTGGGAATTTACTGGAAGTTGGAAATCCTGAGTTCTGACTTAAAACCAAATGTTCAATGTTTTAGTGTGCTTCTCTTAGCAGTGTTGCAGTGTTTATGTATTCGGTGTCTGTATTAGGTAGTAAGCTAAAGGGCCAAACAGTTTATTTCCCTAACAGGCAGGCATGACAATATCAGTTTAATGTTTATGGTTTGAAAATGTATCAGTACTGAATACTTAACTGTTGTTAAAAACTACTGAATTTATTACACTAAAATGTTTGACTTTGACTTTTTTTTTTTTTTTTTTATCATATGCAAAAACAGATTTACTTGTATTTCTATTTGCAAACAATGGCATATCCTCTAAAAGCTCTGTGGCAAAATATTTATCACCCTCTATAGAGCAGGGAAAACTATCTTTAGAAAACCAAAAACATATCAAACAGTAACAATGCTGTTTTTTGTTCAACTTTGTGACAGCTTACTGCCAATGATAATATCTTTTTCTGTCCTAATCACATACATGCAGGAGTGTGAGCGTCGCTCCATACCATCCAACAGGGCACCTGTGTCATTTTGCTCAGGCAAAGAGGGGACTCAGTAATTATTTACTGGGAATTTACTGGAAGTTGGAAATCCTGAGTTCTGACTTAAACCCAATCACAGTTTTCTCAAGTTGAGAAAACTGTGATTATCATATGCAAAAACAGATTTACCTGTATTTCTATTTTCAAACAATGGCATATCCTCTAAACGCTCTGTGGCGAAATAGTGTTTATGTATTGTGTGTCTCTATTAGTTAGTAAGTTAAAGGGCCAAACAGTTTATTTCCCTAACAGGCAACCCTTCTCATTCCATGTAAAATTGTTTCTCTCCTTAATATTGATATCCAAATTAGGTACTAAAGGATTTTAGTTTCTTTATACTTACATACTGTAAGTCATGATAGGTGGTTTTCACAATACATCCCACATTTCAGAAAAGCAACAATGACAACATTACTGGTGCAACTTTGCTGAAAAATAACACCACAGATTGGATTATGTTTAGTTTAGATTATTTTGTCTTAAGAATTACCCATGTTACTTATTTATTTTTTCCTAACTCATGTTGGAGTGTGGCTGTCGCTCCATGCTATCCAAGAGGGAACTCCTGTCAGTGTTTCCCAGCCAACAGGGGACCTCTGTCATTCCAAACAGTAGAAGTACCTTTTTTTTCTGTAATGTGCCTCAAAAAACATAACACATCATATTTGAACAACAATTATCTAGTTAAGATTGTAATTTTACTTACTCATTTTGCTTATTTTTTCTTGTCATCCATGCTGGAGTGTGAAGGTCGCTGCATGCTATCTAAGAGGGGACTCCTGTCAGTATTTACCAGCCAACAGGGAACTTCTGTCATCACAGTTTTAGAAGTCTAGTCAAAGTCTGATAATAAATTGTTTTTTTAGCAGTTAGTCAAAAATGAAATCATTTAAATTTTAATCTAATTTCATTCTGGTTGTTTTTCTTTCTTTCTTTCTTTCTTTCTTTCTTTCTTTCTTTCTTTCTTTCTTTCTTTCTTTTTAAGTACTTATTACTCCCTTGCTCCCTTGCTGGTTATTTTTGTTAGATTTTTCTCACAGAGAAATGTTTAAATAATGATAACATTTAAGTTAAATCACCCATTCTTGAAAGAAACCAAGAAAGTCTTTGTGGTAAACGAGCTCTCATTAGGAGTGTGAATGGGTACAGACAGCTCCACTGCCTTATATGGAGGTCCCCTGTTAGATAGGTACACCTCACTCAAGGATCCAGGTCCCCTCTTGGCAATTTCTTTAAAAAAAATTAAAAGTCACATTTGAAGTAACATTATGGTAAAAGACCTTAAAAGAAAATTTTCTATTCTATTTTTGTTTTATTAAAATGACCAGAAATAGAGGTCCCCTCTTGGTCAGTCTGGGCTGATAGTCCCCTGTTGGTAAGATAAACGTGTATGTGTGTGTGTGTGTGTGTGTGTGTGTGTGTGTGTGCGTGTGTGTGTGTGTGTGTGTGTGTGTGTGTGTGTGTGTGTGTGTGTGTGTGTGTTGCTCAGGGCTCCATGTAGCTGGCAGGCGTCTCTCAGTCTGTCTGAGTCTAATCATGAAGACAGGGAAACATAGTTTGGATTCAGATGCTGTTCAAGTAAAGAGATGTTATTTCTCAAAGGGCAGTTGATGAGACAGAAGTTATTTTATCACTTGTTAGGCAAATTGAAAATGTGGTGCAGAACTTTTTTATTAAGTACATCTATCCTAATCATAAATAACTTGAATTTAGTACATTTGATATATGGAGGAGAAAATAATTGCATTACAGTGAATCAATTATGTTGCTGCTGCAGAGTGAATATTTGGTTTGTGTATATATATGTTTGTGTGTGTGTGTAGTTCTTAGCCCAGCTTGATATTCAATTTGATACTTTTTCTGGTAATGATTTAGATAAAACTATTGCTGATAAGCTTCTTATAATAACTTCTACAAGTGTAGCTGAGATTAGAGTGTGTGTGCATATGTGTGTGTGTGTGTGTGTGTGTGTGTGTGTGTGTGTGTGTGTGTAGGGGGGGTTGGTTTGTGTGGATGATTGGGCAATAATCAGGGCACTTTGATATTAACTTGATACTTAACGTTGATTATGTAGATGCTGAAGCTACTTTTTAGAAAGGAATAATGTGTCTGATCAGTGCTTGGAACGTGTTTATTTGTGTGTATCTAAGTGTGTGTGTGTGTGTGTGTGTGTGTGTGTGTGTGTGTGTGTACGCATGCATGTTTGTGTATGGATGACAAGGATGGAGTGTCAGAATTTACTGTTAATTCCTCAGGAGGCCTGTTAGGCCTATTTCAACTTAACACCCATAATAAGAAGCAGCCTCACTCACCCATGCCCTTTGCCTCTAACTACTAAGCTTAAGGTCAAATTCACACAGATTCTTGTCAAGTGCTATATTTTCCAGAACTTTGTGTTTAAGAAACTGCTCAGAAAAGCAAATGTTCATTTAAGTAGTTGTGAAACATTTTCTTAAATAAGTTCACAATTTTTTTTAAATTTAAGATAACATTAAACTTCCTCTAGAATTGATACACTGATGAGCATCTAAATTCTCTCATCTAGCTGTAGAAGTTAGTTATTATTGGTTTGCAGGAGGTGATGCCATTTATTCAACTAATGCTATCCCCTTCAAAGTTGCATTAATTCATTAAACATTCCAAGCCAACAAAGGTTATATTGTTATAGGTAGCAATCAGAGAGCATCAATGTCAATAATCATTAAATTACTTAAAATAAAGCCTCTGTCCTTTTATGCTACTGTGACTTGACAGTCACAGTAGAGAGAGACAGGAAAGGCAGGGGAGACAGAGAGGATGACGTGCAGCAAATGGCCTGAGGTTGGATTCAAACCCAGGATGCTGTGATCACGACTCAGCCTTAGCACATGGTACGCACTCATATCTGGTGAGCTAGTGGGGTGCCCTGGTAGGTGCACTTTCAAAAGCTGAGAAGAAACCAAATTTACAAGCCATGACACTGATCTTCACCCTTTAAAGCAGTGGTTCCAAGTTTTTTTTTTTTAACTTATGATCCCTTAAAACAAACCAACGCCTACTGGTGACCCCCTGTCACAGGCTGCATGCGCACAGTGGTGAACAGTCTATCTAAAAAATAACCACTTGTTCAGGTTGTTTCTTTTGCTTAATTCAATCAGAGGATGTGTTGTGTTTTAAAACTATGCAGTATTTCAGTAGACAACAAAAAGAGTAACTTATGAAAAAGAAAATCATGATAATTTTGCATACTAAAAATGTTTGTTTTTCTTTCGCTTATGTCTCAATCATCTCAATCATGTTGCGCCGTCCAAAAATTATCTCATGAATCCTTGGGGGGCTTTGACTGCCTCAGTTTTAAACAATTTTGTTGTTTAAAGCAGAGGTGGTTGTTGTTGTTGTTTGTCATGCTGTTATACTGAACATCAGCATTCCCTCTTGTGATATTACATTATTGTTGGTCATGTGAAGTGAGTATCACACATAAAATGTGATATAGCATATAACTGAACCATGGCGACTCAATCACCAAATTGCCTTCATTTCAACTGACCCTTACAGTTTTGCATAGTGCACTTTAAAAGCTGTCGTTTATAAAGTGAAATCTTTAAGGGAGTTCTAGTAAAAAAAGGGATGATTTCATTTCACTATAATTCACCAGAAATTACCCACCTTGTATGAAAAACTGATGTAATATTTCTAACACTCACTCTCAGCAGCAGCTAATTTCACTGCTTTGTTGGAATGAAAATGCTACCGACTCTTGGAGCCTGATGGCACATTATTTGAGAACCTCTGCTGTAATCAGAGATAGGCCTACAGTTCAATACTAGAGCAACTACAATATGAGATCACAGGGATTATATCTTATCAAACGGGGATCTGCGGTGTAACGTGTGTATGGAGGTCTGAGATATGCAAATGTTTGAGAGCCCCTGGTACAGGAAAACTGTGCAGATAGTTAACATCCATCTGAGTATATATCTTGGTGTTTATTGACAAACGACACCATCCCATTACTATTAACTGCTTGTGTGTGTGTGTGTGTGTGTGTGTGTGTGTGTGTGTGTGTGTGTGTGTGTGTGTGTGTGTGTGTGTGTGTGTGACGTAGAAGCGCTTCAGTATCCCCTAGCTTCCCTCCACACCAATTCATCATTAGTAATCTATGCATTTGTTGCAGCATGTGTGCATGTAGGTCAGAGATTATACTGTGTGTGTGTGTGTGTGTGTGTGTGTGTGTGTGTGTGTGAGAGAGAGAGATTTCCCCCAGCCTTCTATTTATAACAATATCACAACTTACCCATCATGAAAAATGTGTAATTCTGTAATAGTTCTGTCTAGAACCATACCATACATTTTACACTGTGTATCTCTGTGTGTGTGTGTGTGTGTGTGTGTGTGTGTGAGAGAGAGAGAGTGTGTGTGTGTGTGTGTGTGCGTGCGTGTGTGTGTGTGGGTGTGTGAGACAGAGAGACAGAGAGAAAGAGAGACAGAGAGAGAGAGAGGGAGAGGGTGGAACACCCTTGATCCCTTACCCCATTTTTTATCTTTATTAGCAAGTGACAACTTACTCATGGTGACTTTCCTTTTGGTATCTATTCTGTGTGTAGGTCAATATAGCAGTTCTATACCTTAATCTGTGAATGTGATTTTTAACTTGTGTGTGTGTGCATAGTGCAAGACTTTGATATCCCCATCCATCATGACTATTCATTTGTCTTGCACTGTGTCTGCTCATATTCCTCTGGGTTAACAGTGCTGGCTTTCAACTAAGTCATGCAAAACACGTTTCCACTTACAGAGTGTTATGATATGACATTCAGCACACGTATATGTTCCCCCTTCACTACTAATTCTAATTCACAAGCGTGCTGGCACCAGACGCCACCTTCACACCCTTAGTAGCCATTCCTTCATCCCTCCCTCCCTCCCTGTCCTTGTCCCTGTCACGTGTACAATTGAATGAAATTGAGAGGATGGATGCTAATTAATAGCGATGTTAATATTCAGTCATTTTCTATCTGAAGCTGGCAATAGTATTTCCTTTGTTCTGACAATGAGTATAACACTGCTTCATCTCTGTCACATATTTTTAAGAAATAAATGCATGACCATTCAAGTCACCTTAAAAGTTTACTTGTATGAAACAGTTCTTCTATTTTAGAAATACACACTTCCTGTTGACTGAAAATCTTTCAAATACCTACACTTTGTCATGCCCTTCTGCATTGGATACCGTCACCAATGGCACCCAGATTCCAACACAAAAGGCACCCATTAGAAGCCAAAGGCACCCTTTGGAGTCAGTATGAGATCTGTGGTATAAAGGGCAAGAAAGTTGGGTTAGGAATGTGGTTGGGCTGGATGGCATACAAAACCACAAGACCATGAAGCATGGGCTGCTAGTTTGATTACTGTTAAGGGGAGGCGTGATGGTTCAATTTGCAAAATGTGCAAGGCAGAGCAATACATTTCGCTTTTGGAGCATAACCAAGACTGTGTCCCGTTGCCATGTTGGTGCAGTTTTATGGCTAAAGCTAACCGTATCCTAAACTTAACCAAGTGGCTTTGCTGGCTATGTCATGTTTCACGGTCTGTTTAGCATTTTATTTTCTCCTCCATGTTTCATGTCTTGTATTTCCTGTTAGAATCAGAGAGGGTGATGAGTGGAAGACAGCCTTTAACACACCCACTGGACATTATGAATATCTGGTCATGCCTTTCGGACTTACCAATGCTCCTGCTGTGTTTGAGAACCTGGTTAATGATGTGCTCTGTGACATGCTTAATGTTTTTGTGTTTGTGTATCTTGATGACATCCTGATCTTTTCCCCTGATGAGGAGACTCACACTCACCACGTCCGCTCAGTGTTGCAGCGGCTGCTCCAAAACCAGCTGTTTGTGAAAGCGGAGAAATGTGAGTTTCACAAACCCTCGGTCTCATTCCTTGGGTTTGTGCTTGCTGAGGGGGAGATCAGGATGGACCCTGAAAAGGTCTCTGCAGTGGCAGATTGGGCCACTCCCACTTCCCGCAAGGAAGTCCAAAGGTTTCTAGGTTTTGCCAACTTTTACAGAAAGTTCATTCGCAACTACAGCTCTATAGCCTCACCTTTGCATGAACTTACCTCTCCCCACAGACCGTTTGTCTGGAGCCCCGAGTGTGATGCTGCATTTCGGGGTCTTAAGAAGAGCTTCACCTCCGCCCATGGGTGGACTGGCCATCGGGCACACCGGGCATTTGCCCGGTGGGCCAATGTGCTACGTGGGCCGACAGCCCCCCGACACTTTTTTTTTTTTTTTTAATTATTATTTAAATAGCTGGCCTGCACATACAACCAGTAGATCAGCGGCCCGACTGACACTGGGCTGGCCCAATCACATTGCTAAACAACCCCTTTTGCGTAGTTTGGTCCTGCCTGCATAATGATTTCGGCAAATAAAGTCATTGGAAGAGTTTGTTTACTAATCACCGGGCCGGCCCTTGAGACACGCTGCGGCCCATTGGTTATTTGTCTTCACTGACACGGGGCTGGCCCAATCATATCATGAGCCTGTGGCTCGGTGCGCCGGTGTGCAGTGCAACGCGGGTCGAACGTTATCTCATAGGATCTACTGAGATGGAGAGGAAACGCAAAGGTGGCGCAGAGAAACTGCGAGAAAAAAAAAGCGGCTGTAAATTTTCAAACCGGACTTTTTCGCTTTCAGAGTTTTTTGTAATTTATCAGCATGAATAAAGTATGAGCCCAAACTACGTGAAAGGGACATAATCCCGGCTTTGGCAGAGCGGGTAGTGTCTCCGTCTGCCATGCTGGAGTTCAGGGGTTCAATTCCCTCAGACGAGAGTGCATTTTTACTTTAGTACCTCACTTTGTTGTTAACCATGACAGTGAAGTGATTCTTATTATTCTGCCTGTCATTGGCTAGATGACACACACAGTGGCATTTAGGGTTTCTGTAATTTTCATTTCTGTACTCTTTGTGAATTTGTTTTGTAACCCAGGTGCTACATTATTATTATCATTATTTTTACTGTTATTATTATTTTGCCTTGTTTTTTTGTTTGTTTGTTTTTTTTGCCTTTTTTAATGCCTTGTTCTAACTTTATGGGTAGATATATATACCAATTGAATCAGATTCAGATTTAAACAAGGATTTGTGTGGTATACTTTGTTTGTCCCCATGACCTTCCTATGTGCAGTCTGGGCTCATTCTCCATTCGTGCTGATAGGCACCTGTTCTTACTAATCTGAAGTAGATGCCCAAAAGGCGTTGGCCAGTTGTGACTTGTTCAATACAATAAATAAAAAAGTTCCAATTCATCTATTGTATTTTATTGTTCCACTATAGCACTATAGGCCAGTATGACTGGGGCAGCCAAGTAATTTGACATATTTGAACAATTTTTTAAAAATTAACATAATAGTTGATTTTCCTGGTAATTAATTACTTTGACAATGATGTTACTTTTTAGTAGAAGTAACTAGTAACTCTAATTAATTACTTTTTCAAGGTATCCCTAAGGATGTTGTTTCTGACAGAGGCCCTCAGTTCATCTCGCGGTTCTGGAAGGAGTTCTGCAGCCTGATTGGTGCCACCGTCAGCCTTTCCTCTGGGTTCTATCCACAGACCAATGGTCAGTCAGAACGCCTCAACCAGGAGTTGGAGACTGGTCTCCGCATCTCTGCCTCCCAGAACCCTGACACCTGGTCTCAGAAACTGCTTTGGGTCGAGTTCGCCCACAACACTCTTCCCTCTGCCTCCACTGGTTTGTCTCCATTCCATGTTGTTCATGGTCATTAACCCTCTCTTTTTCCCACCATAGAGTCCTCAGTTCCCTCCGCATTGGCCTTGGTGAAACGCTGCAGGAGAAGAAACTCACTCCCAGGTTCGTCGGTCCGTTCCCCATTGCTAAGATCATCAACCCTGTCACTGTCCAACTCAAGCTCCCAAGGTCAATGCGGGTCCACCCCACGTTTCACGTCAGCCACATCAAGCCAGTCAAAACCAGTCCACTTGTCCCTCCGGCCAAGCCCCCTCCACCTGCCCGGTTCCTGGTGGACTGGGAGGGCTATGGGCCTGAGGAGCACTCTTGGGTACCGTCGAGGTTCGTCATGGACCCCTCCCTCATCCGGGACTTTCATGCTGCCCACCCTGATGCGCCTGGGCCTTCAGGGGCCGGCCCTTGAGGGGGGGGGGGGGTACTGTCATGTTTCACGGTCTGTTTAGCATTTTATTTTCTCCTCCATGTTTCATGTCTTGTATTTCCTGTTTTTTGTGATCACTCACCCCTGTCTCTGTTCCAGGTTCCTGTCTGCCCCGCCCCCTCCTCGTCTGTGTTCACCTGTTCCCTAATTGTGTCTCCCGCACCCGTGTCTAATCACTCCCCATTAGTACTGCTTATATTCTCCCTTTGTGTCTTGTCTCGTCGGCAGTTCGTTGTAGCCTCTGCTCACGTTCCAGCGTTATCTCTTAGCCATGGCCATAGTCATAGTCTTTTTGTGTATGAACCTTGCCTGTTTTTCGACCTTGCTTTTGCTTCTTGTTTTGGACACCTCTGCCTGTTTTGGATTGCCTGCCTGTGTATGACCTCCACCTGCTAATAAAGCTGCCTTTTGAAATTCAACCGGGTTGTGTTGAGCAATTGAGTCCTGTTTTCCCTGTGCCACGTTCATGACAGGCTAAACCTAATCACATGACTGTAAAAGCGAGAAATCCTGCTGCTTCTCATCCCAACACCAAAGGCTGTCTTTGGTATCGGTATCAGACACAAAGGACTGATACCGACACCAAAGACGGTATTTGACGCCCTGGGAATGGGAATATGTTGCAACACAACATGGTCATGGGAAACATGGGCATGGCCTGTGAGGGAGTAAGTGTGGCTCAATCAGTGTTAGAAGTTGATATGTTAGGGCACCTGGGAAATGCACCCCAAAAAGAAATTGTTAATATGTGGTTCCTTGGCCCAGGAAAAACCTTGTGTCAAAATTTTGTAATGCTAATCCCTGGGAAAGTATGTGATTTTTTTTTTTTTTTCTTTTTTGGTGGTATGCCACACCACCTTTGGACTGTTTGGCCTGAAGAGTTAATCAGGCCCTCTGTGGCCTATGACACACCTGCTCAGAGTTTTGTGATGACATATGGATGAGATCACAAGTTACTAGCATCTCTGTGATATACCACAGCCGCTTTTGGCCAAGGTTTGAGAAAAGTTAGACACTTCTTCCTTGGTCCATGACCAACCTTCTCACCAAATTAGATTGAAATCATTTGTAAGTTATGTCGTAGTGAGACAGACACACATGATTCCCACCTCTGATTTCATTTGTTGGGGAACAAAAATGAAAACAAATTAAAAACAAGTAACATGCCAGGGACTGCTCTGGATACAGAAATAATCTGTTACTGTCTCTTTCTTTGTTTAAACCTGCATGCAAAACCACAGCAATGAATGACAGTCCAGAATATTTCTCACTCTAAATGTTGTCCTGAAAATCAAGTACACCTCCTCTTCACCAAGCCCTAACCAACATGGCTGAAATGCCCTGGTAAGTCTGACAGTCCGACATTTGCTACTTTGCACTAGCCTTATATTTTTTTTTTACCTGTTGCACAAATGTATATTCAACTGATAAGAAGCTCCAAACTGCAATCAGATATGGAGGCACTCTTTCTTTTCCACAGATTATTATATTTTCCTCATGGTACCTTAAAAGCAGGCTTCCTCATGGCACTTTTTCATTTCAATGGTGAGAAACCCTTCCTGTCCCCTCACTTTGATCTTGCTTCTTGTTATCATCCTGTCTCTCCTTACAAAAATTCACTCTGGTTTGTCTCTACCCTGACTATAAAAAATTATCAAAATGCCAAAGAAAACAAAATCTTGAAAAAAGTTAATAAATAAGTAAATATATGAATAAATATTAAATAAATAATTATTGGTTTAGTAATTTCCACCAGTCTTTTGTCATTTCTCAAATATTAATCATCAGAATAAATTTAAAATAGGTTAAGGCCAAGGTAAACATTGTATTCATTACATATATATCTATATATCTATTTCTATGTATAGATATAGAGATATAGATATAATGCATAAGTCTTACCTTGTCCCATCTCTCTCTCTCTCTCTCTCTCTCTCTCTCTCTCCCCCTCTCTCTCTACATATATGTGTGTGTGTGTGTGTGTGTGTGTGTATTGAATATCATCAGTATTGGTGCTTACAGTTAACAGTGTTTTTGAGGTATTTTATGGTAACTATGATTATCTATCTATCTGTTCAATTCTCTCCAAAGTACAGCATATAGCCCAAAACAGATAGATAGATAGATAGATAGATAGATAGATAGATAGATAGATAGATAGATAGATAGATAGATAGATCGGCTGTATGGGTGTGTCTTTCTGTTCGGACCCCTCACGCAGGTTTGCATGCACCTCCTCCTCCCCCCGCCCACACCCCCCCACAACCCTGCCCGTCCGCCAGCCGAGCGCGCCTACAGCTGCCTCCAACCGGCGGGAAGCACGCGGGCAGGCATCCGTGGCTGAAATTCAAACTTTAACCATCGGTGAAATTTTTACACCGTTGCCTCAAAGGAGAGCCGCAGAGGGATGCGATGGAGGAAGTAAATCGAGAGAGGATGACAATTTACAGAAATTTCGACGTTATCTTCGTGGATTACCAGTGTTCAACGGTCTTTGATTTCTCTCTCCCTCTCTTTCTCTCTCTCTCTAAAAATAGGCTACTTTCGGCATGAATACTGCAGGTCTGTTAGCCTCCACTAATCAAGGTGTTAGCTTGTTGAGGAAGGGTGTTCAGCGGTGCCAAAAGATTGATAAATTCCCTCAAAACTGATATATTCCCCTTTCTAATTTTTTGCCGGAGCTTCGCGGTGGATAGCCAGAGCCATTTGCTGCTGGTTGTGTGATTCATTATTGATCAAGGAGGACGGAGCTGGACACCGCCCGGAACAGTTTAAGGTTAGTGGGACCGGGATTTCATCAGCTTTTGTCCCTGTTCGAGGGCGAGAAAAAGACACCTCCTGCCTACCCGCCTTGCCGATGGATGGAAACCATATTATCGGAATGTTATGGCACTGAAATAATCTCAGCTTCATCGCCCTCTCCTACCTTGTGAACAGGCCCTACCTGAAGGAATATATATCATCATTTTTTGGGAGGGGAACCTTCGAAAAGGATAGCAGGAAGGATAGCCGCTCTTAGTCCCCAGACGGACGTTTGGATAAAAAGTGAAAAGGTTATTTACATTCAGTGACACCCTCTGAGTGTTGGTGGGTGTAGTTACTTTGCAACCTATTGGTTTTATCTTTTTTTTAACCAGAAAAGGAAGCTCTGCTCGGAATTGGACTAGAAATTATTGGAATTAACGTGAGTTTGGCTGTTACTTTCCCTTGTTCAGAAAGAATCGCCGTCTCTTTCATTTTGGGGATTTTTTTAAGGGCAGTGTTTGAATGAATGGTGAAAACAACTGCACATTTGCACGGATGGCATGGGCTGTTACGTTCCCGTTACTTTAATTGGAGTAACCTTAATTGGGCTCTAGGCAAATGGGAGGCTGTTAGAAGTTGTGTTGTATTAGAAGTTTTAATTCAAATAACCCCCACCCCATCCCTCTCGTTTGAGGGTATTATGTGGAGCCTCTAGTGTTTTGCACGGCAGGACCACCGGTACCTGGATTCCCGGTTCGCCCCATTTTCTTCTGCCTGACTGTGCGCACGGCTGTTCCGGTAATTCCATTGCTGCTGCTGCCGCTGTCCGGTCCCACACACACACACACACACACACACACACACACACACACACACACACACACACACACACACACACACGCTCCCGTTAATTCAGCCTCTGAAAACTACCAAGATAGGCTATCTCTCTCCGTGTGGAAGGGAAAGGAGTCACACAGGAGAGAGCAAAGCAAGAGTTGGGTAAAGCCTGCAGAGTCTGCTCGCCCTTTTCGTCGGGCTTCTTCTTATTTCACTCGTTCATTAAGCGGAACAACTGGGAAAGGAAGAAGAGTGAGATCCAGCAGGAAAAAGAGGAAGAGAGAGTGAGAGCTGAAGATCGATGAAGGTAAGGCAGATTGATCGGGTTTTAATAATGCAGGGTGTGTGAGATGGCGGAGAATGCACGGTGCCTCGGTGGGACTGAGCTCTGCTATGCAGCTGAATTTTCTGCCATGGGGAACACTGAGGCCATGCCAGCCTTAACGCTGTGCCAACAATAGTTTTATTCGTAGTCCCCAAGAAATGAATCATCGCTGTAATTTGATTAGGGTTTGCCATAACCTCGCTCTATGATTATTCTCTATTTTCGCCATTGCTGGCCGTGTTAGTGGGCTATACGTGTCTCTGTGGCTGCAGCCGAATTATTTCGAGCTCTCCAAAGTGTGGCACAGCCCTGCTCTTGCTGTTGATAATGCTCTCTCTGGTGGTTCGAGCTGTTAAAGGCTCATTATTATTTTGGCGTCTCACTTGTGCGGTGCATCACATTCGCCAGCTTTGCAGCCCTGCCTTGTCTGCATGGGAATGTGTGCGTGCGTGTTATGTGCCTCCGCGCGTGTGCGTGTATGTTTCTGCGCGCGCGCATTTGTGTGCGCGTACGCATGTGTGGATGCATCCGTTCGCGCGCGTGTATGGGAACGGAGTGTATGGGAACGCAGAGAGAGATCCCCAAAAATGGGATCGCTCTCTCTCTCTCTCTCTCTCTCTCCCTCTCTCTCTTTCTCTCTCCGACGTGGTCTGTCTCTCTCGCTCTCTCTGTTTCTAAAGCTGCCTCATCATGCCGCTCCAGTTGACTGGCGTTACAGCCACATCTATAATGCAGGAAGCTAAGAGATGAGAACACGGCAGATGAGAGAAGGAGAAAGGAGATGAGTGATGGGAAAAGGTGGAGGAGAAGAGTGAGGAATAAGGAGTACAGGAGCTGGAGGAGAGGAGCGGAATGGGGGTGAGGAGCAGGGAGAGAGGCAAAGGCAAGAGAAGGGAAGGTGCCACATGCAAGTATGGAGGAGGAGAGGGGAGAAAAAGAGAGGAAAGGAGGTGAGAGGAGGAACGCTTAGGCATGAGAGGGAAAGAAAACAGCCGAGTGAAAAAGAAGAGCATGGTGCAGAAAACAATAGAGCAGAACAAGATAGAACAAGATAGAACAGGACAGAGCAGGACTAATATGGATTGGTAATGGAGGCTAGGGGGCATAGGAGTTAGGGAGATGGTTTCTGTACCAAAGAAAGATCTGAACAAGCTGAGACACTGTAGTGCATAGACAGGTTTCAAACAACTGGACTGGGGTTTCAGCACCCAGGAGAGCTCCACAGCAGGCGTTATGGCAGAGCTGAGAGCAGCTTCGACATGGTTTCAGGACCACGGTGAGCTCCTCTCCCCCTGATGGAGCTCCATTCTCAGGAAAGCTTCAGATAGAAAGCTTCATACAATCTGATGGGAATGTCAGTACCATCGAGAGCTCCTTACATAGTGATGAGGTTTCGAACCCACAGAGAGCTTGTGATTGGTGTTAAGTACCGTGGTGAGTGCCGCGCACACAGCAAGAGCTTCAGATCCACTGGCAGGTCTGTGTAAACTGACAGAGCTTGACATGGTTGTAGTTCCAGAGACTGATCCTGCTAGTGGGATATAATGAATAGTGGGAATTAAGAGCTCCTCGTCAGCCCGATGTGGTTTTAGCACGTAGGCTTGAGACTGTCAAGTGTATTCTAATCTGGAGGAAAACTTCAGAAAAAGCTACAAAGACTGACCCGTCATCTCCCTGTGGAATAGATTCATTGCATAGAGAATTTCTTTATAAGGATCAGGGTTTATTGGAGTTTCAGCCCGTAGACAGTTCATGTCTGTGGGCTCTTTTCTGAACCAGAGAGATCCATCTGTAGTTTTCAAGGCTTTTGGACCCAACTAAGAATACATTGTGATTGATTCATGCATGTGTACCACATCAAAAAAAAAAGAAAACAAAAAAAAAAAGAAAACAAAAGAAAAGAAAAGGAAAAAAATAAAGGTAAAATTGAGATGCCTTCAGCTCCAAGGATAGTTCATATTGGGATGAGATAGTTTCAGTCCCACTGGATAGAATGAAGGCCACTTTGATGCATTCAGCACCCTGCAGAACACTTTAAAAATGAGCAAGAGGCTCATATAAATTAGGATTGTGAAAGTTTTCAGAATCTAGCAAGAAATGGAGATTATTTTGGCAAACATTTCATTTTCACCGAGCTGCTCTGATCATTTTTTGTGTCAAACATTACACAGTAAACACTTTGATGATAATTTTTACAAACACATACAATGCAGTTTACAAATGTTAGAGATGGTATTGATGATATGATAATATGTCATTAAATATGGCATTCTAAATATTTAATGTGAGCCATAAATGTACTATGAGCCAGGTGGAAAGTTACATACATTCTTCTGTGATACAGTCAGTTGTTGAAGAGGTAGGCAGCAATCCAGGCAGATAGGCATGTAAACAGATAGGTCAGACAGATAGTCAGACAAGCACTTGGAATGGCAGCCAGCCAGGCAGGCAGACATAGTCAAGTCTACAGAGGAACAGACAGACAGACAGACTGGTAGAGTGAGTGATGGGCAGATGGCTGGTAGGAGAGATGGCCAGGTAGGTAGGCAGGGAGGCAGACAAGAAGTCAGACAGGCAGAGGAGCAGTTAGATAAATAGGCATCCAGCCAGTGTCATGTTTGACTGTGCCAATAGAGTGAAATGTGTTAATGTAACTGGAGTATTGTGTTTTTACGTGGAGGCTATTATCATATGGAGAGCATTACAATGTGCTTCACATCCCATTAGTGAAAAGAGTGAGAGCACAAATCCCCACCTCCACAGTTACTCCCAGCATGCTAGTCTGATACATTTTCCACTTCTGTCTATGGCACATGTTTTTGTTTTTCCCTGTTGAGACTGCACAGCAAAGACTAAGTGGAATGGAGTTTCTTAACCACAAATCTTTTACTTCTACTCAAGGGCCTGGAGTCTTCTAGAGAAATACTTTAGTTAGGAACCAAAAGGTACTTAATGGCTTACTTTGGATCTAGGAAGGATCCCTTATGAACCTCTAGATTTCACAGTATGGATAAAATGTAATCAGGTTAGTTTTAATATTAGTAAATCCAGCCTGAACTTGCTCTGAGTAGCTGCCTGAGCTAATATGGGTCCTAATCAGGATTTTTATTGCTTGGATTCAAAATTACGACCGAGCAGTAGCCAAATGTGGCTGTACATATGTGGCTGGTATGTTTTAATATTCCTCCTGCTAGCTTGGAAGGTATTGCTCTGGGGGTATATATATATATATATATATATATATATATATACACACACACACGTGTGTGTGTGTGTGTGTGTGTGTGTGTGTGTGTGTGTGTCTTAAATTGTAATTTTCCTAAATTAGGTCATCAGAGTCTGTTCCAGTAGCTGTATTTTGTACCTGCAAAGGTTTTTTTTATGTAACAACACCCCCACTGCAGTGACAAGTAGGCAGGTAAAAGCCTTGCACAAAAAACAGATAATAATATGTGATTTACATTTCAGAGGAAAATCCTGCATCCTGTCTGGTTATAGAAATAATCTGTGGCTTAATCTCTCAGCCTAGAGCTATACCCTCAATCCATCTGTGTATTCATCCATCTGTTTCTTCATCCATCTGCCTATCCATCCACCCAGCTGATTGCCTGCCTGTCTATTGTCTGCTCCTCTATCTATTGTTCTCTTGTTATATCCTGTTCTGTCTCTTTCTTTCAGTCTTCCTCCCTCTTTCTCTCCCTCAGAGATTCCCTTGCTGACTTGTCAGGCAGGAGTGAAATTCATCTCTGGCCAGTCAGTCTCCTGTAGAGCTAATGGGTTTGGTCAAACCTATAATCAGAGCATTTTATTTTTCCACAGCAGAGCTTCTCTTATTGGAGCTTTCTGCTAAAGACATTAAAGTCAAATGAAATGCTTCAACAACTGTTGGCTGTTGTACATTCTACAGCCCCCAGGAGCTTCATCTTATCAGCAAATTTAATTTCCTGTCCTCTGCCTCTTGCTTTTAAGACATCATATGAGGTGTTTCTTCTTTATTCATTGAAAGGTGATGCTACTCCACGGCAAGAACATCGCCACTACTACTGAATGTGAAACGAGAATTTAAAATAACAGTAATTTAGTTCGTGATTTCACCCTAAAGCATGGGGAAGCACGGTGTGGTGTGTGTTTCAAATTAGTTTAGTCAGAGTCTACATTTAACTTAATTTCCTCTCTAGAACATGAAGAGGTGTAGTCTTCATGTTTACGTTACATGTCATTATGTTTTGTTTGTTTTTTCACTGTAGCCATGCAGTGGTACCATAACTGGAACTAAGACCGGGACAAGCCAGCTAAGTCCATCCAGTCATAATCTCATGTGCCTTGTTTTCTTTAATGCATGTAGTGACACAAGTAATCATTAACAGCACTTTATGAGAGAATCACTCTTGTTTTTTCTTCACTATACAGTGGGATTATAAACTCTGATTATCTCCCTTAACCGAGCTGACATCTCAGAGCAGACAATGACAAACTGTAGCAGCAATAACTCTCATTTCTGCCCCACCATGAGAGTGATTCCTCACCAATGACTTGACAGTAGGGATTAATGAGAAAGTGGTACATGTGTCACCATTAAATTGAATGTGAACAGGTGTGTTGTAGACTCTGTGAGCAGTAACAGTGCAAGGACATATGACAAGCACCATTCCTGTGTAAATTCAGTATGGATGTCAGCATGCTAATCTCACTGGGACGGAGATCTGATGCTCATCACATCTCTTGCTGTCTCTGTGTTTCCACATCTGTCTTTAAATGCATCACTATATCTCCTTTTTTCCTTTTCCCTCTTCTCTCTCTTTTCCTCTCATCTTACTCCTCTTTTTCCCTCACTTGTGTCTTGTGTGTCGCCATCTCTCTGTGCCTGTATTAATCTGCCTCCCTAAACCCCTCCACCTCGCTCGTGCTCTTTTTCAAGTTGAAGGTCATATCTGACAGCTCTCTGATGGATGGTGCAGTATGATTTAAGAGAGCTGAACACATAATAACACTGTGTATTTTTGTGTGTGTGTGTGTGTGTGTGTGTGTGTGTGCGCTCTTGTGTGTGTATGTGTAAGGGGGCGGTATTTGTGCTCTCCTGTGTGTGTGTGTGTGTGTGTGTGTGTGTGTGTGTGTGTGTGTGTGTGTGTGTGTGCGTGCGTGCGTGCGTGCGTGCGTGTGTGTGTGTGTGTGCACGCTGAAGGCATGACTTCAACATTTTAAAAACAGAGAAGAGGAGCAGTAATATTGTGCAAACATGTTTGGATGTGGGTGTTTCATGTGTAGCCTACATATTTGTGCGTGTACTTGGATGTGCGTGGTTGTATGTTTATAGATATGCTTACATGAGACAAACCTCATAAATCGAGCTTGTTTGTCCCTAATGATGCAGTGTAGCACTGGAGGTGCTTTAAATTTACCTCCCAGTCCAGTCCTGTGTGTGTCTCAGGTGCTGTGAAGACACCGCTGCCGGCCCACTCCTCACTTCTACTGAACCATGTGATGTCTGTTGTGTGTGTGTGTGTGTGTGTGTGTGTGTGTCTGTGGGTGTCTGTGTGTCTGTGTGTGTGTGTGTGTGTGTGTGTGTGTGTGTGTGTGTGTGTGTGTGTGTCTGTCAGTCTCTTCTGCCTATGGGTGAGATTAAAAAACATTGGATTGTGCAGCCAGAATAATTTTGTAGAGCTGTGTGTGTGTGTGTGTGTGTGTGTGTGTGCGTGCGTGCGTGCGTGCGTGCGTGCGTGCGTGCGTGCGTGCGTGCGTGCATGTGTGTGTGTGTAAGGCAGATCAGGGGATTGCTGTAAGGTGAAGCCATTGCCGATTTACTCTCCATTTCACTGTCCATCAAGCACAGTATGAGTGCACACACACACATGCACACAGGTGGACATCGCTGGGGGACTTATAGCCAGATAACACACACGCACATGCACACAGAGACACAGCAGTACGTCAGTCGTCTTTGTGCCTGTGAGAAGTCATTGCTCCTCTCTGTTCTTCCTGCCCTTCTGCACTTATGGTCCTCCTCCTTTCCCTGCTCCTGCTCCCAGTCCTTTCACCTCCTTCTCCTCCTGTTTTCCTGTAGTGTCCCCATCTCTTCCAGGTCTCTTCCTCCTTCTCTTCTTTGTCTTCCTCCTCCTCCTTCTCCTCCTCCTCTTCTCTCCTCTCATCTTGTCAAACAGAACAGCGGGTGTTAAATAACACGCCTGATTGGAACCTTAAAATAGCCCCAGAGACATCTCTCTCTCCCTCTCTGTATTTCTCTCTCTCTCTCTCTCTCTCTCTCTCTCTCTCTCTCTCCTTCTGTGGAGTGCTCATCCCCTTCTTTAGTGTAAACACAGCCTGTGATTCAACTCTCCCTGCAGGCCAGCCCTCCTGCTGAGACAGAAAATGGAAGCTTGGTTTTAGCCCTGAATGCACGACTCATACTTTTACCTCAAAATATAGGATAGAGGGAGGAATAGAGGGATATCATGGAGAGAGGGGAGGGAGATTAAGACGAAGGGAAAAGGGAGTGAGAGACAGAGGGAGAGGCAGAGCGAGAGACAGGACAGCAGAATGGAAGAGAGAGAAAGAGTGAAAGCCAGAGAGAGAGAGAGGATAGATGGCAGCCAATTACGTGGCTCAGCTTAGTGTGAACAGTGGGACAGGGTGCTGTCAGCACCGAGATAAAAATAGACACTATCTGTTGTGTGTGTGTGTGTGTGTGTGTGTGTGTGTGTGTGTGTGTGTGTGTGTGTGTGTGTGTGTGTGAGAGAGAGAGAGAGAGAGAGAGAGAGAGAGAGAGAGAAAGAAAGTGTAAACAGAGAGAGAGCACTTTCTATGCTTGTCTCTGCATTTGTGCATGTTACACATTCATCTCTCTCTCTCTGTGTTTGTGTGTGTGTGTGTGTGTGTGTGTGTGTGTGTGTGTGTGTGTGTGTGCATGCATGTGTGTGTGTGTGCGCGCGCATGTGTGTGTGTGTGTGTGTGTCACATGGTACTGTATATCAATTTGCATATTTATGCTGTCTAATTAATTGTATATCACAGTGAGCCAGTATCAGAGTGTGTGTTTGTGTGCTCATGTGTGTGTATCCCAACGATAAAATGTGAGGATGGAAGGCAGTAAACATCCCTTTTGTAATTGACCAAGAGCTTTCACTTCTTTGTTAGAGTAAGAAGAAAACTGCTCTGGATACCCAAACACAGCAGGAGGCACACACACACACACACACACACACACACACACACACACACACACACAGTTAGCTGAACGTCATGTTTGATGTAATGAGTTTTATGGGTGAGTGTCTCTATGTATAAAGGCCAGGTCATTAAATGGTAATGGTGAGATGAGAGCTAATCTGTCACAAACTGACACTGAGAGAGGGAGAGAGAGAGAGAGAGATGGGAGTGGAAGGAGAGAAGGATGAGTGAGAGGAGGAGGAGGGGGGGAGGGAGAGAAGGATCAAAAGCCACAGGGAATGAAATAGAGACGGAGAAGATAGGAAGAGGAGGATGAAGGGGAAGCAGAGTGAGAGAGGGGGAAGAGAGAGATAAGAGAGGTTGAGAAAGGGAGAGGGAGAGATGAAGGAAGACTGGGGGCAAAGGGCGAAGTGGGGAGATAAATGGAAAAGAAGGGGAGAAAGGAAAAGGTTGTAGAGGGGATGAGTAGGAGAGATAGAGGAAGTGGGGAGAATGTATAGTATAAACATGGGAGTGGATGGAGAAAGGTGAAAGGAGGAGGACGAGGAAGTTATGGAATGTGGTGGAAGAGGAGGGAGGCAGACGATGGGAAAGAGTGAACTGTGAGGTTAAGTGTCAAAAAAAGAGGGAGAGCAACATGGTTTTAGTTTTTATGAGATTGTGTTTCATATTGACCATTGGTTAATTTCCCCATGTTTCCCTGTGCTGTAAATATGTTGCTCCAGTGCAGCCCAGTGTGTCTATTTGATTAATTTAAAGCTGTGTGAAAAAGATGCAGTTTGTTTTTGCACTGAGGTAGCAGTTTATTTATTTATTTATTTAACATAAGCAATATAAACAAATAATTACCACCACCATGTTTTCACCCCATTTCATTTGTCTGTTTGTTTGTTAACAGGATATCTCTAAAAGTTATCAATGGATTTGCATGGAACCTCATAGAAACCTTGGTCACAGGGCAAGGAAGGACTAATTATTTCTCACAAAGAGGGGCATGGCCTCTGATGCCAAGGCATGTAACTTCTGAAAGGATACACAAAAGATCATTAATTAATTTTGTGGAAAATTCAGTTGTAGGGTAAGGAAGAGCTTATCAACTTTTTATATCAATGGGCAGTGGCAGTGGGAATGATTACATGTGGACTGACATGTTAACCGTCATGTGTTGTTGGTGCAGGTACACAAGTGCTTTCTGGTTTAATTTATCTTGTGAGTAAATGTAACAATCATGATGCTGATTCTCTGCAGTTATGATCAGACTATTTTAGTGATATATATTTCATGGAAATTGTTAGACTCACAGGGATAGCATACGTTATTCAACTATAGCTGTCCAGTCATTTGCATGAATACAGCTGCAAATGTTTTTGCTGATGATGAAATTTGAACTGATGCAAATACGTGAATGATGCAAATTTCACGTTTGCGTCATTCACACGTCTTTGCATTGACTTTGTATGTAATCGCGCTGCATTAAAAAGTTGCTTTGCATTTGGTATGAGCACACCTTTACTATACAGAGAAAGGCATAGAGGCACAGAGGCATACTTTTGTCCCCTGTGTAGGTAGCACATGGCACTAACACTGCCAGGGTTAGGGGTTCAGTTCATTTTGGGGTCCTTTATCCTTTAAATGTGTGCAATCAGTGCTACATGAGCATCCATCAGTAAGTGAGTTCTCCACTACATTATGCAATATCAGCACACTGGTTCACTAGAGGATGTTTCAAGTGTTTAAATAGACATATTTATTTAGTCACATGGGGTTGACTCTAATGGCATATCTTAAGTTATATGCAAATGCCTGCTGTGGCTGAATGGTGCTTAATGTCCATACCCAAGGCAATGGAAGACTGTATTTGCATGATAGTGTATCTTTGTTACTCTGCTGAGGATGTAGATAGGGAGTTTTAATGGCACTTCTCATAATGCTGTCTTTAATCATTCATGATTCACCTTTCTGTACACATTACTGAATATTTTAACAATTGCTTATATGGTTAAACTCATCTGTCAAGGGGGTAGCTGCAGGTAGAACGTTCCAGCTGCCTGTGTGACTGAGGCTGCTGCAAACTGTTCTGGAGCCAAGCTTTTGCATTTAATGGCATGGTACATTTAGTTTACATGATACTGAATCATGTGGGCAGCTCTCAGTCATACCATATGTCATCTCTGAAACAACATCAACAGGAGAGACACAACGTGGCTGCTGCAACCAAAGTGCAACCTTACTCATGGGAGCTTTGTGTAATCAGGACAGCCAACATTTCTGCCCTTTTTCAGCCAAATATGATGTGTGGATGTGTGGAATAGGAAAGAAATTCCAAGTGATGGTTGGCTATTAGCAGGAGTGACTCATGGATAACATGGGCTGACCGGTTAAAGCCAAATTTCTTCACTTGTTAAACGTGGGGGGGAAATGGCATGTTCAGTCTGTAGGTAGACTCTAGGTAGCCTGGCTGCTCACACCAGAAGCACATTTCTCCACCAGTCAACAAGCAGTTCTGCTCCTCAGCTCTTTTCTATGTAGAGCTGATCTTTATCATGGGTAAGTAATAACCTCCACAATTTACGATGTAAAGTTTTTTACGTGTTCCTGGATAACAAGTTTGTGTGTATGTCCACTTCTGGAGCTCCTATAATACTGAGTATTTATTGGGATATTGCTGAATGAATGGTCACAGCATAGGCAAAGTGTTGCCTATGCTTTATGTAGTCTTGTTTATCCAATTTAGATTTTTTTTTTTACTCTGGTATTTTCTCTTCCTGTTCCCCAGTGCGAGCTGTAGACAGGAGGTGAGCCTTGTGGCTCTGAAGGCCCCAACATCAGAAAATAGGAATGTTGGTCCAGCCAAGTAATAAAAGGAAATAATTAGGGATGAGTGAGTACATCACTATCTGTATCTGTATCTGTATCTGTTTAACCATCTACATTATCCGTATCCATATCCGTACTCGGAGTGGGCGGGGCCGAAACCAGAAGTGGGTGGTGCTTAAACCAGACGTGGGGTTTGACTGGAAATGGGCGGCGCTTAACTGGTATGTTATTTTAAGCCTGAAATTGATTTGGGTTGATCAGAAGTTGCTATAGTTATTGTTTATTGGAAAACTATATATACTGTATATACACTACTCACAAAAAGTTAGGGATATTTGGCTTTCGGGTGAAATTTCAGGATGAACCTAAAATGCATTCTAACCTTTCCAGGTGAACTTAATGTGACCTTCTGTAAACTTTTGAATGCACATGTCCAACTGTTCAATGTTTCAGTACTTTTTGCACAAGTTGGTGTTCTCTAACAAGGAGTTTAACGGCAAAATTCACATCTTGGGCTCTAGTTTCGCAGACCTGGCGAGGCGCGGGCGCAGTGCAGCTGCGCTGCGCCAACTGGGTGTGGCCAAGTGGATTTTGCAAGTTTGGCACGCCGTGCGCCTTGGCGCATCTACTGCGCCGTTCCTCCTACCGGCTCAAGGGAGGAGAGAAGGCGTGGTGTGGGTTTGACACAGCCGATTCACTTTAAACCAATCAAATGAGCCCCTGTCCTCGCCTTTAAAATGCGCTGCGCGAAGGCGTAGTGGTAGTCTACACATTTGATATGGACGAAGAGAGCAGCCGCATCACACACTCAGTGAGGCCAGTCTTGGCTGCTGCAATGTTGTGGAGCTACCTGCCATCCATCTGTCCACCCATCCATCTAACCACCCATCCATCCATCCATGCATCTATCCTTAAATTCCTGAGTACCCTGTCTTTCCATTACCTACCTGCCTCGCATCTCTTTTTTTCCAGCTCTGTCACCGTCTATTAAAGTTATTGATTTTTATATATAAATATAAATTTTACTGTGAAGCCCCCATTTTTAATGAATGTTTTTACCTCAAAGGATAATCCTCGCCATATTCATATAAATAGCCTACATGTTTGTTTTGCAATTTTCGACTCCATCACTTACTGATGCAACGACACACTAGAGATTAAAACAAAATCCGGTTCATGAAAGCTTTTACATTCGCTGTTCTAAACGCCCAGTGTCTGGCAAGGAACCGATGCATTTTACATTTTCGATTTGTGTGGAATCAGGGTTTCATTCATTCATTCATCTTCTAAACCGCTTATCCTCACTAGGGTCGCGGGGGGGTGCTGGAGCCTATCCCAGCGCTCATAGGGCGAAGGCAAGGAAACACCCTGGACAGGTCGCCAGTCCATCGCAGGGCAAATCAGGGTTTCCGTTAGAAAAAATTGGCACCGGACAACGTGACCGGCAGGTTTTCAATTTACCGGACAAATGTTTGAAATTCTGGTCAAATATTATCTGAATTGACTGAGCTTAAAATTATATGCAGGCTATATAAGAATGATATCAAGGCATGTCAATTTATAGCGTAATCTTTTTACTGAAAAGCAGGCTGTATCAAATAAAATTAGTGCCGTCAATTGACTCACGTGCGTAACGTCTAAAATAAATAAATAAATAAATAAATATTGCACAAGCCTGTGCTCTTTTAACATGAACATTGCATACAATTGCAACTACAATTTGCAAACAAAAAAACGGGCTCATATCATTTTAATAACGCGGCGTGCTGCCAACTTGAAATCAAATAGATGCAATAAAAACTTAATTCAGCAGCTGAATTAAAATCAAAAGTCTCAAGTGTCTCTCCGCAACTTGCAATGCGCATCAGTCTTGTGACCTTGTTCTCCCCCAGGCGACTTCGCTGCGCTGTTTTGATCCGGTTCTGCAGAAAAAAACCCTCTGGTACACCGGAGACAGGGATCACGCAGTCTATTTTTTTTTTAAATCATAAATAAAATTACGTGGAAACTGACTGTTTTAATAAAATTCAAATTGTGAATATTTTCACCGGACATTTAAAAATGACCGGACTTTGGCAGATTTTACCAGTCATAGTCCGGTGATTACCGGATAACGAAAACCCAGAGTGGAATATTTAAATATATATGGAAGAAAAACTGTGTAGTTAACAGGGGCTGCGCCAGACACCATGACTGGAAAAAAGACATCACTGTATGGGACACATTGTTTGACTGACAGGTGATCAGGTTGGGTTTCCATTATGCTGCCAAACGGTGCCAATCTCCTTTGATCTGACATCAGTTGTGACGGCACAGTCGATATGGAGATACGTTTATGTGCTGACTGAGATAGTAGCATTGAATAGTGGTTTCTGTGGGTATTTATTGCATTGTTAATGTGCCTGACATTCTGGAAACTTGCCTGTGAGGTTGTGGTGACGTGTGCGCACTGCCCGCCTGTCAGCCAAACTTCCACTGCGCCAGCCCCGCTGCGCCTTGCGCCGAAAGTAGACGTGGTTTCAGGAGGCGAGCTTTTGGCGCACCTCGGCGAAGCCTTTTGGAACGAAACTGTCACTGCGCCAAGCTGAATCTGTGGACACCTCCCCCTGCTGCGCCGCCACTCCCATCTCGGCGCAGATCCGTCTGCGAAACTTGGAAACTGTTCACCTCACGCGTTGCGCAGGTCGAAACTAGCTCTGCGCGGGGTGCGCCTCACTGCGCCACCCTGCGCTGCGCCGGGAAACTAGAGCCCCAGGTGTTTGATGCTCCAGCTCATCGAGGTCGTATCATTAGGGAACGGCTGCTGGAGACTGGGGTGCCTCAAATGGAGTGGCCTGCACTTTCTCAGACCTGAATCCCATAGAAAACCTATGGGATCAGCTGAGTCGCTGTGTAGAGGCTTGGAGCTCTGTACCCCAGAACCTCAATGTCCTGAGGGCCGCCCTTCAAGAAGAGTGGGATGCCATGCCTCAGCAGACAATAAGTCGACTTGTGAACAGCATGAGACGTCGTTGTCAAGCTGTAATTGATGCTCAAGGGCACATGACAAGTTATTGACACTGACATTTTTTGTTGTGGTATATCCACCACTGTTGTTGGCTTTTGTTTCAAGAAATTGTTTGAGATGAGGAAATCACCAGTGCATGCTTCTACTTAAATGCCCTACTTTCATGATATAATATCACTGTAGCGTGAACATTTTACATTTTCCATAAATTTCACCCAAAAGCCAAATATCCCTAACTTTTTGTGAGTAGTGTATGTATAGCTTAATTTGTAATATTTATACTACTACTATATTTATTTTTTATGAACTACAGTGAGAAAGTGTCAGACTCTCAGTGCATGCAGCCAAAATAAAATAAGAATAATAATGTACTTTGTGTGTTCAGTTAATGTATGTGTGTAAGTGGTGTGTGTGCATTAAGACTGTGACTCTGCACCGTGTCCAGAGCGAGCAAAGTTTTCCAACTGACTTTACATATAAAACCAGCCAGTAAGAGCGAGCAGATGGTAAAAAAAAAAAAAAAAAAAAAAAACGGTGTGTCAGCAGTGAGAGACGCGACGCCAGTCACATTCAGCCCTAACCCTTGTCTTGTTGTCTGTTGTGGTGTCTTGTTGTCTGTTGTTTTGATGTCTTGTCCTGGATTTCTTGTGTAGTTGTGTGTATGCATAACTGGTTTGGATAGGTTTGAAATAAATGCTGAATAATAATAATAACCCTAACCTGAACTCTGCTCAAAAGCAGAGCGTCTCTTACCAGTCAAGTTTAGCAGAAACTCTACTGACTATCAGTGATTACAGACGGAAGAGCGAGCTGGAAAAAACCTGAAGCTACTGAAGAGAGACGCGACGTGAGCTGTCACACCTGAGTGATTGACAGCCGAGGTTGTCCCTGTGTGTGTGTGAGTGGGACACACGGCATAGGGGAGGGGCGCCGTGTGTGACTGGCCTAAAACTAATTATAAGCTGTTATTTTAAAAAGAAGAAAAGCAGAGGTTTGCAGCTGGGTTGTCTATTGTTGCTGCCAATTTGTGGGGTTGACTTTGAAACTGAAGGAGGAGCTTGATTGGTCATGTTCTTCCTGTTCCACATCCAGGGCTCCAGGTTAAATTTTTATGGTTGCTCTGCCAGCCATGCGCTTATAGCAGCACAGGGTATGTTTCTTAAAGAAATTGTACTTTTATAACGTTTCAGCACACACATTGTTCCTATCCATGCTTTGGCTGCATTCATTGCAGTAAATGCAATGCATAACGACAGACATTTTATCATATCTGAGTCATGAGATTTGATAAGCCATTCTTTGCAAAAGGCATATATTTTGGACTTTCTGTATGTGGTAGGCTCTGGCCCTGGCTCAGAGTCAGATGAGGCCATTTCCACCTAAGATGATGGTTCGGTTACTGGTTATACCGGTTATGTGTGTGTGTGTGTGTGTGTGTGTGTGTGTGTGTGTGTGTGTGTGTGTGTGTGTGTGTGTGTGTGTGCGCACTGATGCTACAATCATTTAAATTCATTTTTTCTCTCATTAATCTACACTCCCATAATGAGAATCCCATAATGACAAACTGAAAACAGAATTGTAGAAATTTTTGTAAATTTATTAAAAAGAAAAAACAAACTTTGTACACCTGGATTTGGGGACTTTCTGACATTTTTCTTGGCAAATCCTCTCAAGCGTGGTCAGGTTGGAGGGGGACCGTTGGTGGACAGACATTTCCAGGTCTCTCCAGAGATGTTCAATAGGGTTGAAGTCAGGGCTCTGGCTGTCTTGGCTGTGTTCTTAGGTGAACCTTCAGCTCAGTCTGAGGTCCTGAACACTGTGGAACAGGTTTTCATTGAGGATATCTCTGTACTTTGCTCCACTCAGCTTTCCCTCAAGCCTGACCAGTGTCCCAGTCCCTGTTGCTGAAAAACACCCCACAGCATGATGCTGCCACCACCATGCTTCACTGCTGGGATGGTACGGGGCAGGTGATGAGCGGTGCCTGGTTTCCTAAAGATATAACGTTTGGAATTGAGGCCAACAGTTCAATCTTGGTTTCATCAGAGCAGAGAATCTTGTTTGGCACAGTCTTAGAATCCTTGCTTTTCTGCAGTCTCTGTGCGGGCTTTCATGTGTTTTGTACTGAGGAGAGGTTTCCGTCTAGCCACTCTGCCATAAAGCCCAGATTGGTGTTGGCTGCAGTGATGGTTGTCCTTCTGGAACTTTGTCCCATCTCCACACAGGATCTCTGCAGTTCAGTCAGAGTGACCATTGGGTTCTTGGTAGCCTTTCTTACAAAGGCCCTTCTCCCACGATTGCTCAGTTTGGCCAGGGGACCAGCTCTAGGAAGGTGGAGATCTGGCTGTGCCAAACTTCTTCCATTTGAGAATTATGGAGGCCACTGTGCTCTTGGGAACCTTCAGTGCAGCCCTAGGAAGTTGGAGATCTGGCTGTGCCAAACTTCTTCCTTTTGAGAATTATGGAGGCCACTGTGCTCTTGGGAACCTTCAGTGCAGCAGATTTTTTTGTAGCCTTCACCAGATCTGTGCCTTGCATCAATCCTCTCTCTGAGCTCTGCAGGCAGTTCCTTTGACCTCATGGCTTGGTTTTTGCTCTGATATGCATTGACAGCTGTGAGGCCTTCTATAAAGAGCTGTGTGCCTTTCCAAATCATTTCCAATCAATTTAATTTACCACAGGTGGATTCTGGTGTAATCAAGGTGTAGAAACATCTCAGCAATGATCAGGAGAAATGGGAGGCACCTAAGCTAAATTTCAAGTGTTGTTGCAAAGGGTCTGAATACGTATGTCAAAGTGATATTTCAGTTTGCAGCATAACAAAAGTGGTCTGAATACTTTCTTAATGCACTGTATATATAGCAGTAGAGGTTATGTAATTCGGTAACCTTTGTCACTTATATGTGGCCTAAATTAGCTCATAATTTCAATATGAGGTTCTGGATGAGCTGTTACACTGTGCACTGCAACCTTGTCTGTCCATTAGAAATAAGAGCTGTGGAATCTGAGGTATTGATTATTCTGGAGTACATTTCCGTCGCCTCAGCTTTCCCCTCTGTCTTTCCTCTGAAGGTCACAGGGATTCCTATGGCTTTTTTTTTTTTTTTTCTCGGCATTTCTGCTTTATTTGACAGTCACAGTAGAGATAGACAGGAAAGGCAGGGAAGAGAGAGGAAATGATGTGTAGCAAATGACCTGAGGTCGGATTTGAACCCCAGTCGCTGCAAATGGGACTAAGCCCTGGTACATGGTGCGCGTTCTTAGCCGGTGAGCCACCGAGGCGCCCCTCCTATGGCTTTTTGGAAAGATTTACACTGAAGGTTGGCAATGTTATGGGATTAGCATAAAAATGAAGGATTGAGGCTCCAGCTTCAACAGTTTCCAACATTTTTGAAACTACACCCTCAATGGCTGCCATATTGCACAGGTAATCATTTTCATTTTTAACTTTGATCAATGTTTTTATGTGATAACAAAGATCAATCACCTCAATTTTCCCTCAGGAATCAATAGAATTGATGGCCATTTCTCATTGTGAGTACAATCCTAAAAATGACGAGGCTTTTTTATTCTGCCATTTCTGCTTCAGTAGACCCTTAAGGTTCCCACTGTGAAGCATGGAGGAGGAGGTGTGATGGTGTGGGGGTGCTCTGCTGGTGACACTGTTGGGGATTTATTCAAAATTGAAGGCACACTGAACCAGCATGGCTACCACAGCATCCTGCAGCAATATGCCATCTCATCTGGTTTGTCCTTAGTTGGACCATCATTTATTTTTCAACAGGACAATGACCCCAAACACACCTCCAGGCTGTGTAAGGGCTATTTGACCAAGAAGGAGAGTGATGGAGTGCTGCGGCAGATGACCTGGCCTCCACAGTCACCGGACCTGAACCCAATCCAGATGGTTTGGGGTGAGCTGGACCGCAGAGTGAAGGCAAAGGGGCCAACAAGTGCTAAACACCTCTGGGAACTCCTTCAAGACTGTTGGAAAACCATTTCAGGTGACTATCTCTTGAAGCTCATGGAGAGAATGCCAAGAGTGTGCAAAGCAGTAATCAGAGCAAAGGGTGGCTATTTTGAAGAAAATATAAAACATGTTTTGAGTTATTTCACACTTTTGTTTACTACATAATTCCATATGTGTTCATTCATAGTTTTGATTCCTTCAGTGAGAATCTACAATATAAATAGTCATGAAAATAAAGAAAAAACATTAAATGAGAAGGTGTGTTCAAACTTTTGACTGGTAGTGTATATACACACACACACACACACACACACACACACACACACATACACACATATATAGATAGATAGATAGATAGATAGATAGATATAGAGAGAAAGATTTACATATGTGAAGAAAAAGGTATTTATTGATTTGGGGGATGGGGATAATTGGTACTGTTACCCAAGTTTGTTCCTTGGTCCATTCTAGAATCAGTTTCAGCTCTTTGCAAACTGAACAAATTCACTTGATTTCATAAAAACAAAACAAACAAACAAACAAAAAAACATGCACAGGAAAAATGTGATTAGCAAAATATGGAAAGGTTATGAGACCATTAGCAAACATAAACAATAGGCACAAAAACATTTTTTAATAAAAAGAGTGACTTTATTAAGACTTTATTGTTTTTTTGTTTGTTTGTTTGTTTGTTTGTTTGTTTTTTGCTAATTTCCTGGTAGTTTTCTTGTAATCAGTGTAATCATAGTTACTATTGTATTAAGCTGTCTTGTTTGGATGTCTGTATCATGATACATGTACTGTATTTGTAGATTTGTAGATTTATTTATTTTTTAAAAGAAATGGGACAGTACATGTTAATGCACATATACATGTAAACATGTGAGATTATAGCCGTGTGGCTAATTTCCATCTCTAGTCCCATTGGCAGGTTGGTGTTCTGCATAGTGTTCACATTATTAATAATACACAATAGAATAAAAAAAAAGAGAAAAAAACAGCATAGTTGATCATGAAACATACAGGCCAAGGGTCAGGTGACCATGCGCATTTCACCACTGCTTAAACACTAAATTATATGTTGAGGGGCTGATTAAAGTGCATAATGCTACAGTGTAAAGTGCATTATTATATTGCAAATTGCTCAATAAATATAAAGTGCTAGTGGTCATGATTGCTGTGTTATGGGAAAGGGGCTGATCAATACAGCCTAATTAATAAGAAGCCCTAAAGAGTATTATTGAAGCCTATATGTCAGAGCTCTACAACAGTATGTGTAGTTCCCATGGAGGTAAGGTGACCGTCATTTAAAACAGGATTAAGCACACTTTCTAAAGCTATGCAGTGCTCTAAGGAGTGGCTGTTTGGTTCACAAATGCACATAAATTTGAATTTGTTCTCATAACCATGCAAAATCTGTCCTATCATCTGTTGTGCTGTCTGTTGTGACCAAACACAAACTTCATTTTTTAACTTGCTGAAATAAGCTTGCTGTAAGTTGTTGCCCCTTCCTGAGTCTTCATCTCAAAAAATACTATTTTCCACAACTGCTGGTGAGATGAAAACTGGGCTTCTATTTTAAAGGCATTTTTGTTTTTAATATAAAATCTGATCACCACATTGATGTGAGGAACCTTGTAGCATACATTAGACAGATGTAGCTATCTCCTAGCTCTGGGGCTCTGTTAGAGTAAAAGGTGCTTTGCTCCCATTGTATCTCATTCAATCCAACAGAGCCTCCCGTTGTGTGAGTGAAAGGAAACTTATTATTATATGCTCCATATTACCAGCATGTATTTGTAACAGTCTGAGCTAAACTTGACACTTTTTAGTTGACAGAGAAAAAAAAAACACACTGTAAACAGAGATGTAATGTAAAACTGACAACACTCTGCTGTAAGGTGAACATGAGTGCACAACCACTGACAGACATGTGTACTCTCCAACTCGGCAGCTTGATTTGACCCAGCAGTGTGATAGTGGAACTGCTGAGATTTGACATTTAGAGGGTGGAAAGCATAGAGCCAATGTCAGCAACTGATTATAAAAGAAATGTGTTTTATCATCATGTTAATCCTTGGCATTTTATGTAAATAACTGAAGTAGAGTTGTTAACATGTGTTTAAGTTTTCCATATCAGGATATGCAGTATATGCAGAATTTAAAAATAAATAAAATGAATAATGATTCAATTTTGTTGGTGCACCTACATTTTTGTTGCTTGAACTGAAGAATGACTGACATTGTGTGCCATATAGTCCCCCTTAGTACTGTGCATGTATGAAGTCAACTTGTCCTATCCTGTGCCATGTTGTGGCCTTACATATTGTATCAAATATAATGTAAATATGTCTCGACATGGATCAGCTCTAATTTCACCCGAATCCACCTGAATTTACAACTCACCTGACTGCAGCTGCCTCCAAATGAACCTGCCTGCATAATATTGCATAATGCTGGGAGGAAAAAAAAAAAGCTGTGCTGTTTTTTATGGCTTGAAATGAGGCAGAGATAGTAGACTGTCAAACTGAGAAATTCCTTTATTTTGATAGTAATTCAGTAGTGCCAAAACCTGTTCAGGCCTAAACCGCTACACTTTGGCAGCCCACCCAGGTGTTTTAACGACTGCCCATTTAAAGAATCCGAGACCTGAGTTTTTTGGGCAAGTTTATAACACACAACACTGATGTGGGTCAACAGAGCAGACACAAAGGGAAAGAGAGATAGAAATAGGCGGGGCAAGGCAAGCTGGTGTGTGGGCAGTCAGCAACCTAAGAAATGTGTGTATGTGTGTGTGTGTGTGTGTGTGAGAGAGAGAGAGAGAGAGAGAGAGAGAGAGAAGGGAAAAGCAAGGTGAGAAAAACACATAAATAAGGTAGAGAATTAACCAGAATTAAAATGGGGAAGTAAGAAATACTAGCAATAGGCTAGTATCCTTACAAATGATTCCCAGAATTTCCCTGGTTGGGATCAATAAAGTATATCTATCTATCTATCTATCTATCTATCTATCTATTTCAACAGACAATTACAATCCCCAACACCCACTCCAGTCTGAGTGTCATTCAGTGGGAAACACTGAGTGAACAGAGGCTCAGAGGTCTTCTTCTTGTTCGGCAGTACCTTTCTGGTTGCACTGTGCTGATTACAGTATATTGTATTGTGGTGAAACTAAATAATTCCATTGAACAACACAGTGGTCAAAACTAGTGGACAACAGCATGAAATCTAAGAGAGGCGATCCTGCTCTAGGGAAAATATATATATACTACTCACAAAAAGTTAGGGATATTTGGCTTTTGGGTGAAATTTATGGAAAATGTAAAATGTTCACGCTACAGTGATATTATATCATGAAAGTAGGGCATTTAAGTAGAAGCATACACTGGTGATTTCCTCATCTCAAACAATTTCTTGAAACAAAAGCCAACAACAGTGGTGGATATACCACAACAAAAAATGTCAGTGTCAATAACTTGTCATGTGCCCTTGAGCATCAATTACAGCTTTACAACGACGTCTCATGCTGTTCACAAGTCGACTTATTGTCTGCTGAGGCATGGCATCCCACTCTTCTTGAAGGGCGGCCCTCAGGACATTGAGGTTCTGGGGTACAGAGCTCCGAGCCTCTACACGGCGACTCAGCTGATCCCACAGGTTTTCTATGGGATGCAGGTCTGAGAAAGTGCAGGCCACTCCATCTGAGGTACCCCAGTCTCCAGCAGCCGTTCCCTAATGATACAACCTCGATGAGCTGGAGCATCAAACACCTGATGTGAATTTTGCCGTTAGACTCCTTGTTAGAGAACAGCAACTTGTGCAAAAAGTACTGAAACATTGAACAGTTGGACATGTGCATTCAAAAGTTTACAGAAGGTCACATTAAGTTCACCTGTAAAGGTTATAATGCATTTTAGGTTCATCCTGAAATTTCACCCGAAAGCCGAATATCCCTAACTTTTTGTGAGTAGTGTATATATATGTATATATATATACACACACACAGGGTTTCCCCCAGTGCTTTATAGGCCTGGCGGGCCTATAAAGCACAGGGCAGAAATTACCAGGATAACACCCACCAAGTTGCGCCGCTACGCGGAATATGGCAGGATTTTACATAAGTTGAATGAAATGTCGTTTTTGAGTGGAATATGAACGTATGTCTGGCAAAGGCACAGCAGATTTCCAGCTACTGCAGCGCACTGACATAGATTGTGTAACAAAGTGAAGAGTCGCCACTCTGCTCTATTTTCACTGGCTAACAGCAGTCCACTGGCTTAGCTTGTCTATTCAGAGAAGAGGTATCACTTTGGCTTATTTTTCAATCTATGTTATCACAGGTGTGTTCGATAAGTAATTTACATTTTTAAAACAATAATAATAATTTAACATGTTGTTAAATTATTAGAGCCAAAGTATCCTCAAAGTAGCCGCCCTTTGCTTTGTTGACAGTGCTGCAAACCCTTGGCCTTCTCTCAATGAGCTTCATGATGTAGTCACCTGAAATGGTTTTCACTTCACAGGTGAGCCTTGTCAGGGTTCATTTGTGGAATTTCTTGCCTTCTTAATGGAGTTGGGCCATCAGTTGTGTTGTGCAGAAGTCAGGTTGGTACACAGCTGACACCCCTGTTAGAATTCATATTATGGCAAGTAGAGAACGACTGATTAATCAGCAGGCCGATAGTATCAGCTCCGATAGTACTAATTAGTTACTATAGGCCTCAACACTATACCGATAGTATCGGCCGACCGATAATATCGGCCAAATATTACTAATACGAGCTGAGCACGCGCCGCAGTCACGGAAACACGTGACGTGACAAGATTGTAAAGTTATGTTGGTGAAGAGCCCTCCATACATCAGGCTTTTTTCAGGGGGAGGGAGTGTGACAACCTGCATTACATCACAGGCTGACCACCAGTATCGTCATATGTTCGCGCCTCAATTCAAATGCGTTTAAAATGGACTCACTCAGTTTGGAGAAAGAGGAGAGAGCAGTCGGGTGCGCAGCACGGAACATGTTGTCTAATAAAGGAATATCTTATCTTACCTAATACGGTAAAAGCCACGATAGACAAGCAGAGTTCAGGTCGTCAGATCCCTTATCCCTGTCTGGTTCTCCGTTTCAACCGCTATTTCCACCCGTTTAAGCAGTATTCTCCCGGATCACCTCATTTCCACTCTGCCGCTGTCATTCATTGTACCGGCAAATGGCCGCGTTGTGCAATCAATAATCAACCTTGTTGTCTGTGTCGATGTCCGTTGTGCTGCTGCAACCACGTATAAACAAAAGTCAATTTATAATGAAAGGTATATATGGCGGTCAGTGCGCGGCGCACCTGTCAGATCTGGCAGACCTGACCAGGTGGGCACGCACACCGTGCGGTGCCGCAGCCGGCACCATGCCTCCTGCTGTCCGGCAGGAGGCAGGTCTGCTAGATCAGGTGCGGTGGCCGCGGCACCGCACAGTGTGTGCGGACACCCGATCAGGTCTGACGGATCTGACAGGTGCGCCACGCACAGACTGCAGTATATAGCAGCCAGCTGACATGCAGCTCCAGTAGTCAGTTGGATGCTTTCTGAAGAAGGAGGAAGCTACATCCGAAACTGTCAAGGTAAATAAACATCCCTTAACCTATGTCTGATTAAAAGAAACAAAAACGTCTTTTAGTAAAAAGGAAGACATGATGAATGTTGTGATTTTGAGTTGTCTGATAATGACTGATTTGAATTGTGAGTTAAAAAGACTGATAATACAGCAAACCTTTATTCACCTTAAAATTCCAAGTGTTGTGTGTGTTGTGTATTGAATTTGTGTGTCATTCAATATGGGATGTAGTATCTTGCCATATATGTCCTTTGTGAGGGTTTGGTACACATATTTAAACTGACTTGACTGACTTAAAATCTCAAATGCCAGAAGAGAGACCTGGCTGGCACCCCAAATAAACACACAATACTAGTCCTTAACGGCACTATCGGCCCTTCTCTTTTGACTATCGGCCAAGTAATCAACTATCAGCAAATAATTGGCTATCGGCCTTTTTCTAGATACACTATATTACCAAAAGTATTCGCTCACCTGCCTTTACTCATGCTATGAACTGAAGTGCCATCCCATTCCTAACCCATAGAGTTCAATATGATGTCGGTCCACCTTTTGCAGCTATTACAGCTTCAACTCTTCTGGGAAGACTGTCCACAAGGTTGAGGAGAGTGTTTATAGGAATTTTTGACCATTCTTCCAAAAGCGCATTGGTGAGGTCACACACTGATGTTGGTCGAGAAGGCCTGGCTCTCAGTCTCCGCTCTAATTCATCCCAAAGGTGTTCTATCGGGTTCAGGTCAGGACTCTGTGCAGGCCAATCAAGTTCATCCACACCAGACTCTGTCATCCATGTCTTTATGGACCTTGCTTTGTGCACTGGTGCACAGTCATGTTGGAAGAGGAAGGGGCCCGCTCCAAACTGTTCCCACAAGGTTGGGAGCATGGAATTGTCCAAAATGTTTTGGTATCCTGAAGCATTCAAAGTTCCTTTCACTGGAACTAAGGGGCCAAGCCCAGCTCCTGAAAAACAACCCCACACCATAATTCCTCCTCCACCAAATTTCACAGTCGGCACAATGCAGTCTGAAATGTACCGTTCTCCTGGCAACCTCCAAACCCAGACTCGTCCATCAGATTGCCAGATGGAAAAGCGTGATTCATCACTCCAGAGAACGCGTCTCCACTGCTCTAGAGGCCAGTGGCGGCGTGCTTTACACCATTGCATCCGACGCTTTGCATTGCACTTGGTGATGTGTGGCTTGGCTGCAGCTGCTCGGCCATGGAAACCCATTCCATGAAGCTCTCTGTGTACTGTACTTGGGCTAATCTGAAGGTCACATGAAGTTTGTAGCTCTGTAGCAATTGACTGTGCAGAAAGTCGGCGACCTCTTTGCACTATGCGCTTCAGCATCCGCTGACCCCTCTCCGTCACTTTACGTGGCCTACCACTTTGTGGCTGAGTTGCTGTTGTTCCCAAACGCTTCCATTTTGTTATAATAGAGCTGACAGTTGACTGTGGAATATTTAGGAGCGAGGAAATTTCACGACTGGATTTGTTGCACAGGTGGCATCCTATGACAGTTCCACGCTGGAATTCACCGAGCTCCTGAGAGCGGCCCATTCTTTCACAAATGTCTTGTTTCACAGTCTGCATGCCTGAGTGCTTGATTTTATACACCTGTGGCCAGGCCAAGTGATTAGGACACCTGATTCTGATCATTTGAATGGGTGAGCGAATACTTTTGGTAATATAGTGTAACTACTAAATGCACTACTGGCTATCGGCCAAATCCACTATCAGTCATTCTCTAATGGCAAGAACCAATCAGCTAAGTAAAGAGAAATGCGCTACGATGCAACTGGCTCACGAGGACCACCCCAGGAAAGGAAGACCAAGAGTCACCTCTGCTGCTGAGGATAAGTTCATCCGAGTCACCAGCCTCAGAAATCGCAAGTTAACAGCAGCTCAGATCAGAGACCAGATAAATGCCACACAGAGATCTAGTGGCCAAGAAAAGCAACAAGCAAAAGAGATTTGTTTGGGCCAAGAAACACAAGGAATGGACGTTAGACCAGTGGAAATCTGTGCTTTGGTCTGATGAGTCCAAATTTGAGATCTTTGGTTCCACCCATCGTGTCTTTGTGCGATGCAGAAAAGGTGAACGGATGGTCTCGACATGCATGGTTCCCACTGTGAAGCATGGAGGAGGAGGTGTGATGGTGTGGGGGTGCTTTGCTGGTGACACTGTTGGGGATTTATTCAAAATTGAAGGCACACTGAACCAGGCTACCACAGCATCCTGCAGCGACATGCCATCCCGTCCGGTTTGCGTTTAGTTGGCGTTTAGTTGGACCATATATATATATATACACTACTCACAAAAAGTTAGGGATAGTCGGCTTTTGGGTGAAATTTCAGGATGAACCTAAAATGCATTATAACCTTTACAGGTGAACTTAATGTGACCTTCTGTAAACTTTTGAATGCACATGTCCAACTGTTCAGTGTTTCAGTACTTTTTGCACAAGTTGCTGTTCTCTAACAAGGAGTTTAACGGCAAAATTCACATCAGGTGTTTGATGCTCCAGCTCATCGAGGTCATATCATTAGGGAACGGCTGCTGGAGACTGGGGTACCTCAAATGGAGTGGCCTGCACTTTCTCCAGACCTGAATCCCATACAAAACCTATGGGATCAGCTGAGTCGCCGTGTAGAGGCTCGGAGCTCTGTACCCCAGAACCTTAATGTCCTGAGGGCCGCCCTTCAAGAAGAGTGGGATGCCATGCCTCAGCAGACAATAAGTCGACTTGTGAACAGCATGAGACGTCGTTGTCAAGCTGTAATTGATGCTCAAGGGCACATGACAAGTTATTGACACTGACATTTTTTGTTGTGGTATATCCACCGCTGTTGTTGGCTTTTGTTTCAAGAAATTGTTTGAGATGAGGAAATCACCACTGTATGCTTCTACTTAAATGCCCTACTTTCATGATATAATATCACTGTAGCGTGAACATTTTACATTTTCCATAAATTTCACCCAAAAGCCAAATATCCCTAACTTTTTGTGAGTAGTGTATTAGGGTTTATCCGGTACGGATATAGCACTTTTGCCAAGTACGAGTATGATCTGAGTAATATGAGTCAATATCCGTGCTCATGATGAATGAAAATCTTCATTAGGTAGCTGACTGTGCCCACGTTGTGTGATAGGCCAGTCACACACAGCGCCCCTCCCCTACACACACACACACAGTAACAACCTCTCTCTCACTCACTCAGGTGGAGTTTCTGCTAAACTTGGTTGATAACAGACGCGCTGCTTTTGAGCAGACAGGCTGAATGCGACTCGCGCCGTGTCTCTCACTGTCGACACACTGCTCGGGTGTTTTTTTTTTTGTTGTTGTTTTTTTACCATCTGCTCACTCTTATCGGCTGGTTTTTGATATACAGTCAGTTGGAAAACTTTGCTCGTACTGGACACGGTGCACAGTCACAGTCTTAACACACAGACCACTTACACACACACATTAGCTGAACACACAAAGTACATTTTTATTTTGATTTTATTTTGGCTGCATGTACTGACACTTTCTCACTATAGTTCATAAAAAATAAATATAGTAGGGGTATAACTGTTACAAATTAAACTTTATATATAAATAGATAGATAGATAGATAGATAGATAGATAGATAGATAGATTCTCTCTCTCTCTCTCTCTCTAGTACTTCATAATTGCCTACTGCATGTGTTGTATTCACTGATGCACTTAAGAATATTCATGTTCTGTGTTTATAAAAAACGTGTTCTGTAAATAGTTTGTTTACTATTGTTATCAAAAACATTGATCTGAGGCTTCTGAGACTGTTCTGTAAATAGTTTTCTAATAAACAATAAATATAGCAACTTCTGATCAGCCTGTATCAATTTCAGGTTTAAAATAACAAGCCCCATCCATTTCCGGTCAAACCCCACCAACATCCGGTTTAAGCCCCACCTGCTTCCGGTTTAGGCCACGCCCGCTCTGAGTACAGATATGAATACAGATCATGTAGATCAGGGGTCACTGATCACCCCACCTCCAAGCAGAGAGTTTTCGGTTGGAATGAAAACATGCAGCCTCTCGGCCCTCCATGGCACCAGTTTGACACATGCACGCATGGCACACACACACACACACACACACACATAGATATACTGTATATAGATAGATATAGATATAGATGTAGATATATATTATAATCAAAGGAATGGGCATGCTGTGGTGTGATGCCCACAGCACATGTTTTTAAAATGGTAAGAAGTTAAAAAAAAAAAAAAAAGGTATCATGTTTCAGATGGATTTCATCTGTGAAGTATCACAGTGAAGGCAGGAGTCATGAACAGCAGCAGCCAGACAAAAGCCAGAGTCGCTCTGTGTTCTCTCAGTGGGCTCAGGAGTGAAGAGGTTAACAGTCAGAGCAGGCCTGGGTCAGTGTGCCAGGCTGGGCCAGGCCAAACCAAACCACAGCAGACAATCACCTCTCCAGCTTAGCCCCTGATCCCACTTTAATGATACATACCTTCCTCTTTATCCCACCACACATCTCTCTGTTCCTCCCTCTATTTGTCATGTCTATCCTATCCTTCTCCCCCACCTTCTGATGTCTCCCTGTCATCCTGCCATCCTTCTCTCTTCATCCTCCATCCATTCCTCTTGCCCCTCTTTTGCTCTCTTCCATGATCCAAATCTTTCAGTCACTGCTTTCCTCTTCTCTTTTATCCTGCTGTCCATTCTTCAGTTGACCTCTCCATTTCCTTCTGTCCTCTTTCTCCATCACTTATCTTTTTTATGCATTTTTTTTTGCTACTCTTACTTGTCCTCTGCTTCTTTCTTATACTTCTATTCATGTTTACTTCTCTCCTCCTGTCCCTCCATTTCTCCCTCCTATGTCATCTGTTTGTCATTCTAGCTGCTCTCTTTTCTTCTCACTTATTCTATCATTCCTCCTTCCATTACATATTCTATCCATTGCTGCATCTATTTCCCTTCCTGCGCCTCCACATCCTCCACTGTTTGCTGCTACCTCTTACAACCCTATCCTTCCAACATCTGTCCTTCTCCCATCCCTTATATCTCTCCTCTCCCTCACCACTGTCATCTCCCTCATGTTATTCTCCTCTCATGTCCTCCCATCCTTCCTTCATCTACTCTATCCCCTGCTCTATTCATCACTGCTCTCTTCCTTGCTCTCCTCTCTTACCCCATCGCTGTTCTACCTTCTATCCTCTCCTCCATGTTTCTTTCACCCCTCCCTTCTGTCTCCACCACTCTGACCTTTTGCATCCTTGACTGTTTCCTCTCTTTCTCATCTGTCTTCCTCCACAGCATCCCTCACATCCATCTATCCATCCCTCCCTCTCCCCTTCATGCTCCACACTGTGTCCTCCACCTTACACTTACCTCTTTAACCTCTCCTCCCATCACATCCTGCCCTCCTCCTCTCACCCTGAACCTTTTGTCACCAGCTCTAAACACCACCTCCTCCTCTTCTGCTCTCCTCCACTCTTCTTTCTGCACTCATACTGATCCGCCATCACTAGGTCAAAAGTGTCATTGCCATGCCATCTCTCTCTTCTCTCTTCCCTACTATCATAATTCTCATTATAGCAGAGGTTAAAGATCCTATCATTGTTGTGCATGCACGTCTATTTCTATGTATATTACTGGTACTTTGCAGTTAGGGTTAGGGTTAGGATTGAAATACAGTTTGGTATTTAATACAGTCTCATGACATTTTGCAAAATGAGCACAAACTCTGAAATGCAGATTACCTTTCACATGCCAAATATCTTAAAAAAAAAAAAAAAAATTTTTTTTTTTTTTAACCTTTTTGATAATGACAGAGACAGGAAAGGCAGGGGAGAAAGAGAAGATGTCATGCAGGATATGGCTCGGGCCAAATTCAATTTGATACGTGGTACGTGCTCTACCTGTGAACAAAAAGAAAAAAAGTACAGGACATGAAAAGACATTTTACACAAACTGATATAAGCTCAACCACAACCACCAAGCTGTTTTGTGACTGCCTGACTTATTCATGATGGTTTGTCTTAAAATGACCATTTTTTTTTATTTGGATGTATCAAAACCTAGCCTCCTTTTGATCCACTTTTAAACAATCTTCAACACTTGACCATAGTTGACCATAAACAGAATGGCATTCTGTCATTCTGCTGGTAATACTGTCAGTGGATACCTTGTGACTGTGTACTGTCATGTATTCTGTAGTTTAAACGTATATCTTGAGCTTACTCCAGGTAACATCTTAGTTTTGTAGGCTACTCTTAGATTTGTTGCCATTTCACCTTTATTTTTCTGCCTGCACAGTTCATCATGTGACTCAACTCACTTATCATATTGGCTTCCTGTAGTCCTTTATAATGAAATGTCAGCATGATTTTATCATTTCAAAAAATAAAGTCGTAAAAGTTTCGACTGTCTGTTTTGCAGACAGTCGAAACAAACCACCCATTTGGGTGGTTTGTCTTCATTTACCTTAAATGTGTTGGCTCAACAGTTTGAAAACCCACAAGTTTCCACTTGTGGGTTTTCACAAATGTCACATAAAATCCCCAAAACATGACCGAAAGTTTATAGTCTTGCTTGAGGTGGATACGTGTTTTTGATCAAACTAAATGTGATCATTAGAGATGGAAATGCAAAATATTGCCCAGGATATGTGCATAGGATTTGATCACATGGCCAGTTGCTCTTTGTCCCTTGACCTCTGACAGAGCTGCTGTCATGGCAGATGGTGGTAATGTTAACAGGTATAGGTGGACAGATGAAGAATTCAATACATGCTCTGCATAGAATATAACAGTGATATTAGATTGTCCCTAGCAAACAAGCTTATAGCAACTGTCAGATGATGATGATGTAGTGTAGGACTGACACCTTAATTTGCTTGTTTGTTTTGTTTGTTTGTTTGTTTGTTTTGGTGGCATTTAATTATTGGCTTGCAGTTAATCTTTACACAGCTACTCAAATACTGCCGTCTCTTTTCCTAGCCTTGATGTCTCCTCCATCGCTTGCTGCAATGCACCACCTCTATATTTTTTTTCAGTGTCTGCTGCCCTCTTAACTCTAATAATACATCACCACACTCCGTCTCCAGTTTGACAGTCTTATCAGCTTCAGGGCAGACGAGCTAAACTGACAGAGTGGCTGCTCCGTTTAATGTTTTCGTAGTGTGTCGCCTTTGAGTGGCCATTAGAAGAAGAAAAAAGGCATATCGGATGTAAACAGGAGATATTGCACTGTGGAGGCTTCATAAATGGTCTGCAAACTGGGCATCCCACCCCACAGTTTGGGCAGGTTTTTTGTTGAGCAGCCACAGTGGTTGGTGTCCTGAATCATTTTCCAGCCACTGCCCAAAATCATTCACATTTGGCAGGTGGTGGGTGGTGGTTTTAGGTGATAACCTTGTGTGTCTTTGTTTGTGCTTGTGTTTGTACACACTCGTGAGTATGTGCCTGTGTGCATGTGTGTGTGTGCATGTGTGCGTGTGTATTTGTGTGTGTGTGTGTGTGTGTGTGTGTGTGTTGCTCTGGTGCAGTTGCAGTAATAATTCCCTTCTGTGTTGTACATGGCAGTGTGAGCAGATTTGTTCTTCTGTGCAGACAGATACATTCCATATTGCCGTCTAGAAATAATTCTTTGACAGTGGAATGGGGCCGAGGCTGGCTGACCCCATTAGAGCAACATTACAACTCATTCTGACGGGAATAAGGCTGCTCAACAAGACACTCACCTCTGCATAACTAATGAAAGCCAAAATCAGCTTTTTTCCACACAAGGAACTTATCCACATAAACCAGATGCTTGTATCATGAAGCAAGATGAATTTTCCTCAGTTTGCCTCATCAAGGGCCAATCACCTTTTGTTTATGGTATATTGATAATTTATTGATTCGATTTTCTTTCCTTTGATCTTTGCTTTGGTGAAATAACATGAAAGATGTAAGAAAGGGTAGGTGTTATATAAGCTACGGCTTCTGCCTACACCTTTTCGGTTCTAATTAGCTGTATATTTTTTCTGTATTGTCTGCATGTGGCAATGGAGGATGAACCGAAATAAAAAAGATCTATCTATCTAAGGGCCGTGAACACGCACGTATAAGGGGCGGGTTCTGAGGCAGCAGACCAATCACAAACATGAGTGACAAGGAAAAACACAGCACATTTCATGGCAGTAGAGCAGCGTATTATTCTGGAAAAGTATGAGGAGGAAAAACAACATTTACACACTAAATCGAACATCGTGGCTGCTGCGAAGAGAAGGCAGAATGCTTGGCAACGAATTGCCGACTGCATAAATGTGCAAGTTACACTTCAGTGACTCAAGTAGTCCACATCTGACACTGAAACCCATGAACTCACTGCACTGCACAGATGTGCTGCGTGTATGACAGGCATATTTGAATTCTTCCAGGGGTAACTCCTCAGGGGTTAAAAGAACATGGGACAAGTAAAAATTAAACACAAGAACATCATTGCATCTGGTAAGTTTGCCTTTTTATTGTCATTATGTTATACAGGCTATAATAAAATACAGCTAGAAGCTGACGCCACAATTCAATCACGTCAGCACATTAAGTTGATAGCCTGAATAAAATCATATACTGAGCTGCGTTAGGACTTAGCAGGAACAACAGGCAAATATAAAGGCCTATTTGCCCGCTTGAATGAAGGGTACAAATGATCCTTTCTCACATTTGCATCAGCGAGTGGTCAATTAGGCCCATTCTCTCACCCAAAAATAATTTGCCCAACAAAAACATTTTTAGCTAATTAACTGTGCCATTTTAAATGTCCTTAAAATGTTGTGAAACGCCTCTAAAAATACTTTTAATTATCAGATTTCTTTAAGTGATCTTTCATTTCTGTTTTACTCTCCTACAGAGTGTCAGCTCTGTTCAGCAGCCAGGCTGAAGTGTGTTGTTTCACATCAGTATTACATCCTTTCTCTCATACAGATAGCCGTCGGCAAAATCGGATTTGATTGGTCCAGGAAAATCCGTTCACGCCGTAATGCTCTCCTCACTATGTGGGCTCCTTCTTCAATGGGATGGGCCATGTTTTGGCAAACAGCTGATTGGCCAGGGGGCAGTGCTTTATGTAGGATTCAATCCTATCCTGAAAGCTAGCCTGCCTCGGAGCAGGCTGCTGTTTATTTACCATTGTGGTTTCAGCTCATCTGGGTCCTGTTGCTGCTCAGCCACTTACCTCTAACTAATGACTGTGTTTCTAGCTGTAACATCACCAGCAGCTTAATTAAGAAAGGAACCTTTGTACTGAGAAATATCTGCCACCGGGTTGAAATCATTTGTTTTCATTGTGACTCAACCTGTTCCAAGAATGTTCTCAAAACAATTGCCATCATTATGAAATCATTTTACAACATATTGCCTTGGAAATAAGTGAGACGACATTGTAAACAGGTCAAATAGTATAATAGCATAACCGCAAATGTTTTTAGATTGGGCAACTAAAGAGACACATCAGTACATTGTGCTGTATTTTGTATGTTTTAAACATTTTGCTACACAAATATGGAGGTACGCATACTAATGCTTTACAGGAAAACGCTTTCCTTTACGCCTCAAGCATATCTCTCAAGTCTTTCATAATTATCGAGCGAAGTGAAATCCACTGGAGCATTTGAGGGTTTTGATTTCTCCCTTGCAATTTGAATTCTGTTGCACTTCACTGTGTAAGAGAGTAAATAAGTTTTAGATTAGCACATGACCTCATTCTGAAAATTCTGAGAATAACATTGGATAATAGGTAAGATAAAATTTTGTGCTCACTCCAGTTTCTTCTTTTTGCATTTTGAAGCTCTACTTAGAACCTTCTTAAGATCCAACAGTGCAAAATGTAAATTCTTGCAATTTTTCAACTGGTCTTAAAATTTTGATCAGGAGTGTATCAAAGCTCATGAAAAAGAGACAGAAAATAAATAAACTTGTCGGTTAGTGAGAAATCTGAAAGTGTTTCTTTGCAACCGATCTGTTGTGGTGTGAGATAATGGAAGTCAGTGACAGGGATAGTGTTTCTTACATCCAGTCTGTATTGTTTTTGTGGCTGACATGGCTGAGAAACCAGCCGCAAACAGGTCGGGCAGTCAGTAAAGGTAGCAAGGTCTTCACTGCTGAAGTGGAGAGGCAGGGATATTCAGCCATGAGCCCCAGCCAAAACATTGTGAGGGAGGTCACTGCATTGATTGCACAGTATACACGAGCATATCAAAAAATTTGAATATCATGGAAAAGTTGATTTTTTCATAATTTAATTAAAAAAATGAGACTTTCATATATTTTAGATGCATTACACATTACAAGTGAAATATTTCAAAACATAAAAAAAATTGATTATTATAGCTTAAAGTGCAGTATGTAAAAATATTTATTGTATTATATTATATTTATTAAAAAAAATATTTATAATACAGAAATGTCAACCTTCTGAAAAGTATGTTCATTTTTTTCAAGCCTTTTTTGTTTTAACTTGATGATTCTGGCTTACAGTTCATAAAAATCAGAAATCCAGTATGTGGCATGGAGGCGATCAGCCTGCGGCACTTCTGAGATGTTATGGAAGCCCAGGCTGCTAGCAGCCTTCAGCTCATCTGCACTGTAATAATTCAGTCTCCTTCCCTTGAGGAACTTGCAAAAAATGATTTGAGCTTAAACAAGCAGTTCAACAAGGTTGTTCCTGCTCCAGTTGATTATTTATTTTAGTTGCGGAATTGTTGGCTTTTTTCATAAAAAAAAAAATAGCCCTGACGTATAGCCCTTAAATGTATGTGAAAATCATCTGTACATAACTGAGGTGGCAGATGATTATACAGTTTTTGTCAAGAGTTCAGAACAGATCGCTCTGCTAATCAAGAGGATAGATTAAATTTCTCAAACTTTAGGTGCCAAATATAATTATCGCCCTGCCAGCACACCTATTTGGGGCCCAAATGGGTTGCACCTGGGCTGATACGTGGGGTCCATCTGGGATATCCAGCTGGAGCCCTGCTAATTTTGTCAGCAGTTTCCATGGAGGCCACACATGGGTTAACCCACATGGGCTCCATACAGCACCCATATGGGTAACATCAATTTCTCCCATTTGGGGCCCAAATAGATTTGAGATTCCAGTTAAAAAGGAAGTGAAATACCTCATCTGGACTGTATATAAAGTTTGTTATAACAAACTTTATATACAGTCCAGATGAGCTTAAGGCCGCTATCAGAACAACCTGAGCTTCCAAAATACCTCAGCATTGCCGCAAGCTGATGGCCTCCATGCCAGCAGTCATTCATGCAACAGGAGTCCCGACCAAGTACTGAGTGCATAAATGAACGTACTTTTCAGAAGGTTGACATTTCTGTATTATAAATCTTTTTTTTTTGTCTTATGTAGTATGCTAATATTTTGAGATACTAGATTTTTTATTTTCATGAACTTCAAGCTATGATAATCAAAATGTTTTTTTAAAAAAAAAAAAAAAGTTTTGAAATATTTCATTTTATGTATAATGAATCTAAAATATATGAAAGTTTCACTTTCACAAATTATGGGGGGAAAATGAACTTTTCCATGATATTCTAATGTTTTGAGATACACCTGTGTACTGTGTAGTCCATAAATATTTCACAATACACTTGCATCATCTGACCACTACCCCAACTGACAGGGGCTTGGGGTAGTGGTTCTAGAGCTACATTCTGTAGTGGAGTGTTTGTAGCCTCTGATGGCATTTATTTCTCTGTGTTGTATTACAAAACATACATCAGTTGGTTATGTTTCCATCCAGGGAATGTTATCACTGCAGTCTAATGTCTTAAAGAGAGCAATGTGAGCTGATATCAGAAATCATGGTGACATTTGTGCTCTGTAGTGAGCTAGCGTTATAAAAACGGTAATGTTGTTTTTCTATCAGATACAGTCTTGTTGATCGCATTAGAAAAAACACTGTCATTACACCACACACAAGTAGCCTACTTGATACCCGCTGTACTCTCCTTGCTCTTCTTCTTACAGGCTTTAAAAACACCAACCAGCTGGTTTAATGTTGAGATGAGGGGATTGATATGAGTACACGCCAGCCTTTATGGGGAAAAATAAACAAGTTTGAAGCCATTCTCCAGTGTCTAATCTAAGGAAAAGACATTACCATTCAGATGCCATACACAAAGAAAAGATGGTACCATGAGATGTTGACTCTTTTAAGAGTACTGCACTAAAATGAGACTTACACAATTTGAAAAAGACACAAATTGAACACAACACATGTTGAACACACACACACACAGAGAGAGAGAGAGAGAGAGGGAGAGAGGGAGAGAGAGAGATATATCCCAATATATCGTATAGTATAGTATATTGGAAATGAACTCATTTATTCCTTTGGAGGGAAGAGAAAGCATGTCCTCAAGGCCACAGGGCTGAAATAGGTTTTATGATACTGAAAAGCCGTGGTTGTTTGTGGATTAGAAATGCCTTGTTAATCTTATTAGATTAAATACTGCCACCAGACTTGGAGTCCACCAGGGGTTGGCCTTAATTCACTTTCTACTGCATCAAGTCAAGAAGTGGATTTAAAGGGGTTTTTTTTAATGTGTTTTTATTTCTGATTTTTTTTTTTTTTTTTAAATACTAAACTAGAAATTGCTGTCCAGAAAGAAAAAAGAATTAATAAATGAATATAATAAATAAATTATGGAGAATAATATATCATGACAGCATCATTAATAACATTTGTTCATGGTTTGAGGGACAGACTTACCTTATTCCACCTCTGACATGTTAATCAGCATCTTGCCAGTTCTCAGCAAGTAAATTTGGCCTGATTTTAAGTGCTCTTGCTGTGTCAGCCAACCACCACTTGAATAATTTTGCAGAAATCAGCTTGCTAACTATCTGCAGTTTCTAGAATGGAAGAGAAACACTAGGCGGCTACTGTTCAGCATCAGTAGAGGCTGCTTGAGAGGACTTAGTAGCCACCATCAAACGTTAACATTTGGCTGGTAGCTGGCAGCAATTTACCTACCTGAGAATTGATGTGCACACTCACAGATGGCATAGCTGACTTACAACATTTAAGAGAAGGCGAGTCAAGTACAGAAGAAAAAGGACAAGGGGGAAAAAAAATCAAACAAACATACTACAGGAAAAATAAACAATATTAAAAAAAAGTGTGACTATACCTTGGAAATCTGCAAGAGTGCAACAGGAGGATGGGGTGCACAACAAGTCCTCCCTCTAATAAATTAGAATTGCCTGTGACCCACAAGAGTGGAGTTTGAGGATAAGGGTTAGCTAAACCTAACCCTAATTCTCAAAACGTACCTTACGGTTTGATATTAATAAATTGTCTTTCAACATAAAGACAACTAAATTCATGAAAATGAAATCAAAAAGAAATAAATGGGGATACTGAATAAAAAAAAAATCTGTGATGATAAAATTGAATTGAGTTTTTGAGACAAAATTCCGAGGGGTTGTGATTGATCATACATTAACGTGGAAACAACATATTTACTCTATTATTGGTAAAATTTCAAAATCAATAACAATCCTGTATAAATCTAAGGATATATTTAATTACAAAGCCTTGTATACAACATATAAAAGGCTCACTTATACTTACCTATGTATCTTGCTATCTGGAATTGTGGGGCTCAACCTTTCGAATGACTATTAATTCAATAGTCTTACTACAAAAATGAGCTATGAATAATACAAGTAATGCTTAGAGCTAAAACAAAGTCACTGCCTGAGTGCCATGATCCCAGTTTGGGATCAATAAAGTAAATCTATCTATCTATCTATCTATCTATCTATCTATCTATGAGTGCAAATAAGCAAATATGTATCACTGATTTTTTTTTTTTTTTTTTTTCTGGAAGGTAGGTTAAATTGATATGTAAGAATCTAAGATATTAGGCTTTGGACTGTGCCTTGTCAGTCACTTAACTCTCACTCTTAATTACTTTGTTTAGACTACTGTTATTATTTAATTTCAAAAATATCTAAATCTAATTGCCACTTTGGTGTAGGACTTTTTTTGGAAAGTATAGGAAAAAGAAAGTGAAAAAAGTAAAAATAAAAAGTCAGAAAATTATCTATTTTTTGTATTAAATATTAATTTCATAATTATGAAACTTCTCTTTCACAAACCTAAAAATATTTCAAATTATTTATACAAAAAAGAAGAATAAAGATAATTCCATTCAGGGTTCAAAGGGTTAATGCAATAAATAAATAAATAAATAAAAAAACAGCACACATCCCTGGGTTCTTCCTGTGCATAAGACTTGCAGTTGAGTAACAGCTGTTCACCTCCACTCTCTCCACATGCTCCACTTAATATGGACTTCATACAGGAAGAGATTAGCTCGGCTTTACCACGCTAAAGTTGTGGGGCATTTGACATCATTAAACAAAACCTCATTATTTCACAAATGTTGTGTTTCTGAGGTGATGGCATGAAAGTCGCAGTGAATGATGACAACTAGGATAGCTCCCATTGACACTACATTAAGAAACACACTCATTCTGTTGTAGACGCTAGTATTCTTACATACACAAACATATCATCAGCTATGTACAGTTTTTAAAAAAATACCTAGCTGGTGATTGGATTAGAGATCTGACAGTTATTAGCTAACTGTCCAATGTCAATGTCATACAGCACAACACTGGAGCTAAACTAACTGCAGCAACTGTATGTATATTGGTAATCATGTTAGCTTGTTAGCATGTTTGTACATGTTTCCTGCCATTGTTGAAAGGAAAACCTACAATGATGTCCTGTGCTGTTTCTGCTTCCCAGTTCAATGCACGGTAGCTTCTTGTGTTGTCATCACCTAAACCACACCTGTAGTCCCTCGGAGGATGCAGATCGGGCTGCATCCTGGGCTTTTTGGTAGGCCAGGCAGGTTTTGCAAATCAAGCTCATTTAATGTCAGTAGACCAGTTGGTCGGCCAGGCTAACAACTTCCTTATCCTGCATAGATGACTGATAACACTTTATGTGATGCCAGCTCTCCTTCACCACTTTTACACTACTACAACAATACTCAGCCTTCTTCTTCTTCTTCTTCTTCTTCTTCATACTCTTCTTCTTTCTCTGGACAAAGTGGCCACTCCATCTTTTTAAAGGGCATGACTTGTTCTGTATCAGCACTGATGACAGTGAGATAGGGAAGGAGTGGGAGAGAGGTGCAGAGAGCGTGACAGAAAATGAAAAGAGAGAGAAAACAGGGAGGAGGAAAAAGTGGGGTTGGATGAGAGGGAATTAGGGAATGACAGAGCCATGGAGGAGAGCAAGAGGAGAGATGAACAAGGAGTAGACAGAAGGACTGAGGACTGAGTCACTTGGTCTTATTCAGACCAAGTGACATCTGGGGCCTGATTTCTAACAGGGTGCAACTAACTGCCAAGCATTGCTATCAGTTTCTCGTTTTGTGTCTTTGTGTGCCTCTACAAACATTGTGACCGCCAAAACGAAGTCAGTTCAGATTAACATTAATAAGCCGTTTTAGAGATTTGGTTTGTGAAACATTTCAAAATACATGGAAACATAAAAATGGTTGAAATGAAGCATCCTCCTACGTCTAAAACTGTTGTCTGACCAATAGCCAATAGTGATGTTATGTGACCAATAGTTAATAGTGATGTTACCTGACCAGTAGCCAATGGGGTGCTGTTTGAACCACCCAATCCCTTTTTCACTGTGATGGACTGGCGACCTGTCCAGGGTGTTTCACTGCCTTCGCCCTATGAGCGCTGGGATAGGCTCCAGCACCCCCCCGCGACCCTAGTGAGGATAAGCGGTTTAGAAGATGAATGAATGAATGAATGAATCCCTTTTTCATAACATTTAACCATTAACTAGGAAAAGAGAAAGCAGAGGAAGTCCAACACATGAAGGTACTGGTGGAACATGAAACAATGTTTTTTCTTTGGAAGTTAATCTATAACTATGTTGTGTGTCGACCCGAACTGCTCAACCTAATCGAATTCTCCTCCTTCCATCTGAATCCAATAATCTATGGATAAATCTGCTGTACCCAAATTTCAGATTGACCTGCACCTTACTAAGGTTGGCCAGATTTGTCATCTGTGAGAAAGCCAAGAAACCATCAACTGAAGAGCAATACATGTAACCATAAACAGTATTTTATAGTTACTGCATGATGCTGAAAATGTAACATTAGAGGTTACAGAAAATGGATCTTGGAAAAGCCATGGGGTCAGAGATATTTCACTTCATAAAATTTCAAAATAGCATTCGACAGACATCAGTTCGGCCTTTGTGGTTTTACGTGTGATATTTTGAACACCGTCAAATTGCAAATCAAATGTGCTGTTAAGTTTGTATTTTTCCTTGGATAAAGTATATCAGCGGTGCCCCTTCCTTGCTCTGGGCTTCTGAATGCCTTCCAGCAGCACTAGATTTGCTTCTGAATGCTGTGCACTCCACAGGAGATTTTACTCTCATAACTCCACGCCAAAATCAACCCCACTGGCAACAGCACCACCACCTACTCTACACAAAATGATGCATTTAGCAAGTGCTTTTCATCTCCCATTCAGGCTTACTGAGCTGTTTTCAACATAATTTAACTCACATCTTGGTGCACATACTGTCTCATACTGGCAGTGAACTTGCTGGTTTTAATAAAATTCATTTTATTCTTGTTAAAGCCACTTGCTTAACAGAACACACATGAAAGCAAAGCCATACCTAATTTAAAATTGCTTTTACTTACAATTTCATACAACTATTAATACTACTAATTTCAATAACTTACCCTGAGGCAACAGTGCTTCATAAAAGTAGGGAAAATACTATACAAATATTGTTTTGTTTTTTCTTTTCTTGTTTCACACAAGTGATACTATCCATGGATTATACTGATTAATTACATTCACTGAAATAAACAAATCAATACATTTATCAGTTGAAATCACTTGACATAAGGCATCCTCAAACCTCCTATATAAGTTAAAGTAAATCTCTTGTTAAGCCTGTCATTTTTTGCAGTGTAATGCTCTCTGAGTAGAGAAGAAACCCGTGGGACACATTTGGAATACTTGAAAAAACCTGAGCAGTGTTTGATTTATCTTATAATGCCCTGGTCTCCAGAGACCCCTAATTACAGAGTAATTATGGCATGAAGCCAGGGGCAAACTGCTATTCATTGATTTACTCAGGGAAGTAGTAAAATTGGAAAGTAGTGAAATGGTGCTGCTTCTTGGTCATTCACTTCAGTTCAGATCAGTGAGGCCTAGTTTAGATTATCTGACTTCAGTTCATTTCAGGTGCAGGTGGCAGGGAGTTAGAGACAGGACAACCAACCATAATATCAATTTCTGTCAAGCTGTCACTGAACAAGCTAACTAAAAATTAAAAAAACAAACAAAAAAAAAAAAACAATATTACACCTTATGTTTTATGGCAGTAGGTTCTCTAAAAAGACCATGTGCTGTTGTCTACGTCTAATCATTCTAATCAGTCTAATAATTTTTCAGTGTTTGCTGTAGATATGTTGTTATATTCACTCATATATTCATTCATATTTGATGTTTTTAAAATACAACCTTTACAGCATCAAACTCTGTTTGAAATTACCTGCTGTCCTGGCTAACAAAGATGCTCTAAAATAAAATAAGAAAAAAAAAAAAAGAAAGAAAAAGACATGGATGTGACAATGAAGTTTGTGAGGCAGCATGTTTTTGAGGGATTATTTTCTGCTGAAGACTTCCAGTTCTCCCTGTGGGTGTCAGGTGATTGACAGCAAAGCAAAGTGAAACATTTTCACAAAGAATGTTCAGTGATTTCGAGCCTGAAATATTCTTGCGTACAATAAGAGGTCTCTGAATGTGTGCATCATTAAACACTCAACTGGGATACACAGAAACACTAACAAAAACAAAGGAAGGTTTAGTGTTGACTTGGAATGGATTATCTTGTTTAGGCAATTTTCAAGTCAATGAAAGCTGTTTTTCAAAAACTGTATAAGAATGAAAGGCACAAAATAGGTTCTTGCAGGAGGAAAATGAACCCTGATATCTCCAACAGTGCTGAAAAAAAAACCCCAGTGATATTATTATATCCTTTAATTCCTAAAAATTCCTCTGTTCACCTCAGTGCAGCTCAGAGAAGTTTAGTTTAGTTCATTTCATTTTTAGCTGAACTCAATCATCTGAGCCGCCTTAATGAAAGCTGATGCTCCGTGTGTATTTCTGCTCGGTGAGAGTTGATGTGTGTCCATTAAAGGTATTAGGCTTTTCTCCTCACAGCTGAATAATGAAGAAGTGCAGTGCACATCAATACCATCCCATCAGCCTTACAAGCATTACAGCCATTAGTCAGCTCAGCCTTAATGATACATAACATTAAAAGAGTAATTGTTGAAGGATGCTCGCTGGCTTTGGGAGGGGCTGATGTGGGAACGCTGATGTAAAGCTGATGAGGTTTTATGTCGTGATGTGAGGTGGGGGGGTGGGGGCAGACGGTGCCGTCAACCACTGAACCAAATTAATTTATTTACTCATAGTACATGTAGACCTTTCCCCACAGGGGTTAGAGCTCCCCAGCAGCAGCCCTGTAGTAACCGAGTTCAGTGTCTTGTTCGAGGTGAAATATTTGAAAATAAGGACAGTTTTTTTTAAAATTATTATTTATTTTATTTCATTATTTAGTATTATTTATTCAGTAGTAATTGTTTAGTAGACTTCTGCATTTGATAAATACTAGTCTATTTCTCCAGCCACTTTTGCAGGTGCACAGCGAAAAAAAAATCTCCAATCCAAAAAAAAAAAAAAAAAAAAAATCTCCAATCTTCTACAAGTAGCTTAGTCTCGCTTGGTGCATCAGTAATAAAGACATTGCTTTGGGGTAATGTTGCTCACCATGCTCTTAACCCTTTTGATTATAATAGAAGTGTTGTGTTTTTATTTGGTGTTTTCGTTTGAATCTCTACACTTGCTGCGCAGGTGCTATAATCTTTATGTAATTAAAACAAGGTAAATAAAAAACACATGAGAGACTCCTATTTCTTTTCAGTGCAGTTTCACTTGTTTCAGGAAATTTTCAGGGAAATATAAATATGTTGAAACAAGGCAGAATAAAGTAGTCTGCCGATTTCTGGTGGTTGCCACCAGCAAGAATCACATTTTATGGTAAGTCGCATCGACATTTGGCTTCAAGCAATGCCATCGTTTTCATTGTTGCTATGATTGTTGCGCTCATGATTGAGACTTCAGCTGACTTGAACTGTGACCCCATCGCTCAGTCAGTTGACATGGCAACAGCAGAGCATTCTGCCTAACAACATAATTTTCATCTCATATAATATCTGAATCAGCAGTATTGGAAGATTAGATATTTTATAAATGAAATTACTTTGTATCCCTGCCTCTAAAGCACTTAACAGACAGATTACCATCAGAGCAAATGACTTGACCTTACCGATATGCTCTGTTCATACTTAGGGCCCTATCTTGTGCCACCCGCTACCCGCTGCCACTACCCGCTACCCGCAAATTGCGGATTTAGGAACTTCCGCTATCCCTAAACGGTATCTTGCGCCCACGCTACCCGCTATCCCTTATGCTGACTGCATCATTTGCGCCTGGAGGTGTGTCCGTGGGCGTGTTTCATGCACTATCCCTAAAATTGCTATCTTGCGCACACACTTTAGGGAAAGCGGATAGTGGGTGGTCCTGACCACCCGTTATCCGCTATCCCTAAAGTTTGGGCTGTTACGAGAGCGCGCCCAGGCGGCTTCAGTGCATGCCCCGACGGAGCCTCACCACACACACGGTCGGACTGATACCAGGACGCCGCCGGAATGGACTGAGTATATTACTCATATAGACTGTTTAGAGGAAAGACTGTTTTAATTGGACACTAACGCCAGCACGTTTTATTGTTTTATCGTAAGCCAGCAGCTGTGCTATATTTTTATTTTTTAATATTTTATTTGCCCAATCTACCTTGTCAATAAATTAGTTTACACATAGTTCCACCTCTGCCTCTTGTGTGTCTGTGGTGTGACCCGGGGACTTTACTCAATCAGTACAACCTTGTGACACGTCCACTTGGACACATGTGGCTCCACCTCCCGAATTAACTCGCCTATAATATAATATATAATATGTATATAGCCAACTTGCTTTAGCCTCAGTAGAACCCCTGAGAAAATCTACCTCCCTCTCTCCATCGCGGGTTTAGGATTTAGGATTTAGGATAGCGCATCCTGCCCTTAAAGGCAATGGCACCTGGCACACTGATTGGTTTAACTGGCGTAACGCCCAAAACACGCCTATGCATAATATAGCGGGTAGCGCAGGTGTTTTGCGGATAGCGGGAGGTGCACAAGATAGCACCTTTTACGGGGGAACACCTCTTCCTAAATCCTAAATCCGCAAATAACGGGTTTAGGGAGTCTGGCGCAAGATAGGGCCCTTAGTATGTGTGACAACATCTAAAATCAAAGTGGAGCAATGATGGAATGTTTGCAATATTGTAGGTGTGAGCATACATCTACTGATGCCTCTGGACACATCGTCAGTGATGTTCCTGGAGTGTTTCGGGTCTTTCACCATCATACACCCTCCTCCAGATGACCCAGCTGGGGTTGATCAGACCCCAGCTTGTGTCCGGATAGTTAGCTGCTCTGACCCCATGGATCACCTCTCTTTAGTCATAGCCAATCATGAGGCTCTCTCAGCCACTTTGGTGGTGCTGCGGAAGGCTCTCCTCTTCCTTTCTCCAATGATGCCTAAAATGCTGAAGGCTCTGACCAAGGAGTGAGCTACGAATCCCTTGCAGCCCACCTCTACTGCGAGACACCTAGCTTTCCATCCAGCCTGCTGGCAGTCACTGACCAGACCCGAGTATTTAGAGGCTTTCGAAGGCTGGTCAGCTCCAGAAGTATGACCTGTTTGGTGGACTCAGAAACCAGGACGATGTCTGGTCACAGGGTGGTGACTGCAATGTGGGGTGGGAACTTCAGCTGACGCTCAAGGTCCACCAGTAATTGCCAGTCCCTTGCCAAGTTGAGGAAGCCTGTTGGTGGTGGGCTGTTGGTGGTGGTGGGCTGTTCTGCACCTCTAACAAAGGTGATGGTCTTCTTATACCTTCTTCTTCGAAGTAGCAATGTCTATCTGGTGATCACTATGAACTATACTGTATAAACTATTATAAACTACTACACCAAATTTGTTGGTCTATGCAAGTGTAAAACATCCACAAGTCTGGTTCATTAACTCGTTCCTTGTCACAAGAACGAGAGCTTCACTGGGAGTGTACTGCTCCAAAATGAATGGAGTAGATAGACACAGCAAAACAACATGATTTTAAGATGTGGCACAAAGGTGAAAAAATCTTTTGATGGATGAACAACAGAACACATTTGTTTTGGTTTCACTTTAAACACTCTTTTCACCCCCCTGTTGTGAACTATTTTACAGCAGAAAATACCATGATATATGTAAAATGTGGAGCTAGTGTGAAGAAAATTGATTCAAGAAATTGTTTTGCACTGTAAAATGGCCAACGGCACAGATGGATTATGGCATTGTCTTGTCACTGTGGCCTTGACACCAGGGAGGTCATTTCCTGCTGTTTAAAAATTCTTGAAATGCATGCAGCATGATTCTTCATGGCTGACAAGGCTGAAGTGACCAGTTTTAAAGCAAATCTACAGAGTGTCAGCATCAGGTGACCTGTCATACATCAAAGCAAAAGAGATACATGGAAGGATGTTTGATAGAGAAAAATGGATCATGTTATTTCAATCAGTTGTGACTATTCTCCCCAAGTGAAAGGTCTAAGCGCAGGCCTTTATTATTTAGTGCAGTTAATAAAATGGAATGGCACTTGAAATATACTCCTCAGAAACTGTCGACAAGGATGGGGTTTTATGTTTGTTGATAGGTAATGTAAATAAATTTGAGTTTGAACTGACTAGCCCAGTGTTAGTGTTTGTCAGTTTGTCTGATCAATAACACAGGCTGCAGTCCTCTGCTCTTCCACACAGGAGGCGGGGACATCAGTCAGTGCGGGTCTTGGTGAAAGATCCCATAAAATGCTAACTATTACTTCCAGGCTGACACGCTGTATAGGCTGATGTTGTTTGTGGGGTTAGAGGATCAATAATACATGTTGGTCTCCCCTGGCTAGCGGCCATGTTCATCTCTCTGTACAGCTATCAGACTGATGCTGATACACCTTAATGTGTTCCAGCATTAGCTTGATCAGTTAATGTGTTTGTGATGGAGGTGTGGGGGCTCATAAAACCTTCTCATGTTCAATCAGTCTTGAACAGGCAAGCAAAGATCTCCCACCCACTCCCTCCTCTGACGGTGAACTGTGTTACTGAAGAGTGCAATTGCTATTCCTAAGCTGGATTTTGTTGTATGTGTCTGTTGTCCTTTGTCTGTTCTTAACGTGTTTTATTTTAGAATTTTTGCAACTCTGTAATGGTGTGCTCTTCTTGGCCAGGTCTCCCTCGAAAAAGAGATTTTAATCTCAAGGGATTTCCTGGTCAAATAAAGGTTAAATAAATAATAAATAAATAAATAAAAACACTGGGCCACTGTCCATGGGTGCCAATGTTCAGCTAGCAGTCCCATGAAAATACAATGGCATGTCTCCTTGTTAACCCACCTGCTGCAAGTGAATTTCAGCTGGATTTCTGCTGAATTTTTACTTAAATCTTTTCCTCTGAAGGCTTGTGATTAGGGCAGTGATAAACACCAAAAATACCATGAGATTGCAACTAAATTACTGGAAAAAGGAAAAAAAAGGGAAACAATGAACTAACAACAATTCAGAATATAGGCAATACAGCAAAATTGCCAGAAAAATATCTGAAACATTACAAAACATTACAAAAATATAGCATAGCATTATGAAAAAATTAAAAAATTACAATTAAAAATAACTGACAGCTATATTTAGCATATATAATTATATATTTATAGTTAAATTACAAGAAAATGACCACAAACATACCAAGGAAAACTGTAAAAATAAATAAAATGAAAAAGAAAGAAACTAATAAAGGAATTTTTCCAGAGGATGAAATAAAATCTTTCAAAATAAAAGCCACAGGCTACTTTGTTTCAAAGAGTTAACAGGATTTGCTGAAACAGTCTGATAAATGGACAGGAAGCATTAACCTGTGATAGGTCATCAAGTGAGGGTGATAGAATTTGATTGGCTGTTTGATTGCCTCTGAGATGGCTTGACAATAGACAGTAAAAATTTAAATGAGAAGTTTGGAGGGACAGGAATAGTGAAGAGGAGGAGAGCACATGTAGCCAAGAAAGGACAGATTGAATGAAGAGAAAAAGGAAAGTAGGAAGAAAGATGGGGAGGTTGGGAAAGGATGAGAGGAAGAGTGTGATGGTACAGAGGCTGCTGTGCTTGCTGGAGGATGTGGGAGCAGAGAAATCGACCACAGATATTCAAGTGTAAATAAGTGTTGACTGGGCTCATGAACACTTGGAAGTGTTCATTTTAACACTTTCAGAATTAAACTATGACTGACAAGTTCCGAATTTGTTAGTAAGAAACTAGCAGTAGAAAGAGTGGTAACAGGAAGCTAATGCTCATTTAGCGGGGGTCAGGGAGTCCTCCCCCTGGAAATTTTGAGCATCTTACATTTAATTTCCTGCATTCTGGTGGATTTTATGCACCCATTTACCATTTTATGCATCAGTTTTTCTAGGAAAATCTTATTTTTATAAATATCTATTGTAAATTTTATAAATATCTATCGTTTATAAATATTGGGGGGGACTTGTCCCCCCTGATCCCCCCTAAATTTGCGCCCATGTTGCCAGCACAGCCGGACACTGAGCAGCTCAGAACAGTCAGAACAGCTGTCTTGCAGCCTCTGACTTCATGAAGCTCTGGCCAGCCACTAAAAGCCAGTCCAGTATTTACTCCAGTCTGGTCTCTTGCTCGGTCTCTCTCTCTCTTTATCTCCCTTGTTTCCTCCGTCAACGTTTTCTTCAGGTTTCTTGTGCCATGATGTCTGTACTGAGAACAGCTAGTGAGCTCGCTGAACACAGTTGCTGCTGGTGACGTAGTGCCATGAAGCCAAACGTCCACAGAGCAGGAACAGGCTTTCAGGGTGCAGAGCGGCCATGACACCCCTCTGACAGCCCTCTGCTCATTACATGTCAGTGTAACATTAAAATGACGCTGAAGCAGAATTCTTACAAACTGTTGCTTGAACATTAAAATTGCGTTTTTCTATAATTACCATTATAATAAATCATATCATCAAAAATTTCAAGGGGCATTTCAACTGCGTTTCGGGCCCCCCTAGTGGCCATGGGGCCCCTAGCAGGTGCTTAGTTCGGTTATGCCTTGGCTCGGCTCTGACAGTCTCACACACACACACACACACACACTTCACTCTTCCTCTCTGTGTGCTCTTTACAAGTAGGCAGACACTGCCTATAGCAGTACAGCTCTGTGTTGGAGAAAAAAAATGTCAGGGCTAGAAACCTCCAAATCTCCAGATTAATTTTCCCTGCAGCTCTCTTTCTGTCTGTCTCCAGCTGGCACAGTGCTCTGGAGGAACAGTCTGTTTCCAACTAAAGAAAGAACTTTATAATCATCCATGTCAGGATTTAAAATAACCAGGTACTAGCCTCACACAAGTCCATTTTGTCTGACTGAAGTTTGTACTGTTTAACACTTGCTTTGGCAGGTAACCAAACCTCATTTGAAAGTGTACATGGCTAGCAGTGAAAGTGAATGGTGAGGTGTGAAATTTTGTAGCCACTATGGCTGCTGGACTAAAAAGTTTTCTACCTCTCCAATTCTGTTTATTTTCTAATTTGTATGTGCAGTTAGAATTAATCAACATACCTGCAAACAGGTATGTACAGGGTGTTCACAAAGACTCTTTACAATTTAAAAAATCTATTACAAAAGCAGTTGATGAGATATGTTAATCAGATTTGTTCTATGTACTCAGTGGTTATCAAAGTTTTTAATCACACTGGACATCAACGACCTGAAGCAAAAGATCACTGATGCCATTGCCACCATTGATGAGCTACAGTGAAAATGGCAAGAAATCAAGTACCGTCTTGATGTGCTTCGTGCAACTAATGGTTCCCATATAGAGGTGTATCAAATGAGGCAAAAAAAAAAAAAAAACCTTCAATATCTCCTCCTCATTTTGTAATAATTTCCACAGATTTGTCTCTTCATTTGCTTTTGTAATGAATTTGTTAAATTGTAAAGAGACTTTATGGACACCCTGTATTACTAACTTTGCACTATGTGCGATAAATGCAGGATGGGTGGGTGTATTTTTCGTTTGCCATGTGACATGCTGGGAAAATGGCTGCTGAAGTGCAGTATGTCTGTTCATTATTCTGACTTTCAAAAACATCATGCTCCAGCATCAGCATACTGAAAAAACTCCCACTTTCCCCAAAGGCATCAGTGAAGTCTCATCTAATCAAAAAAAAAAAAAACAGCAAACAAAATAGTGTTTTGGTTTGAGTGAAGTTTGACTATATAGAATGTTTTTCCAGAATGTATACACACGTGGACAAAATCGTTGGTACCCCTCCGTTAAAGAAAGAAAAACCCACAATGGTCACTGAAATAACTTAGACAAAAGTAGTAAAAATTCACTGAAAATTAACTAATGAAAATCAGACATTGCTTTTGAATTGTGGTTCAACAGAATCATTTTAAAAAAACAAAATAATGAAACTGGCCTGGAAAAAAATGATGCAAGAATGATTTGACCATAGGGACATGTTAAACTAAGGTGTGTCCTGTAATTAGCATCACAGGTGTCTTCAAACTTGCAATCAGTCTGCCTATTTAAAGGATGAAAAGTAGTCACTGTGCTGTTTGGTATCGTGGTGTGTACCACACTGAACATGGACCACCAAGGAGAGAGTTGTCTCAGGAGATTAGAAAGAAAATTATAGACAAGCATGTTAAAGGTAAAGGCTATAAGACCATCTCCAAGCAGTTTGATGTTCCTGTGACTACAGTTGCACATATTATTCAGAAGTTTAAGATAGATAGATAGATAGATAGATAGATAGACAGATAGATAGACAGATAGATAGATAGATAGATAGGTACTTTATTCCTCCCAAAGGAAATTCACAGTTTTCAGCAGTATCCACAGAGTACAAGATTAAATAAATTAAAAAAAAAAAGAATAAAAGATGACACTAGAGATCTAAAGACCAGTGTGCATCGATGTATACAATGTGCATAGATGTGGGCAATGTGCAAATTTACAGTATAAACAGATGATAAATAGCAGCAAGCAATATATACACTATAAACAAGGAATATATAAAAAATAGAAGTATGAACAGTTTGAACAGCAGAGAGAAAAAAAAAAAAAAAGGTCCACAGGACTGTAGCCAACCTTCCTGGATGTGGCCGCAAGAGGAAAATTGATAACAAATTGAAGAGACGGATAATACGAATGGTAACCAAAGAGCCTAGAACAACTTCCAAAGAGATTAGAGGTGAACTCCAAGGTCAAGGTACATCAATATCAGATCACACCATCCGTCGCTGTTTGAGCCAAAGTGGACTTAATGGAAGACGACCGAGGAGGACACCACTGTTGAAAGCAAATCATAAAAAAGCGAGACTGGAATTTGCCAAAATGCATATTGACAAGCCACAAAGTTTCTGGGAGAATATCCTTTGGACAGATGAGACAAAGCTGGAGCTTTTTGGTAAGTCACATCAGCTCTATGTTCACAGACGCAAAAATGAAGCATACAAAGAAAAGAACACTGTACCTAGTGTGAAACAGGGAGGAGGCTCAGTTATGTTCTGGGGCTGCTTTGCTGCATCGGGCACAGGGTGTCTTCAATCTGTGCAGGGTACAATGAAATCTCAAGACTACCAAGGCATTCTGGAGTGAAATGTGCTGCCCAGTGTCAGAAAGCTTGGTCTCAGTCGCAGGTCATGGGTCCTCCAACAGGATAATGACCCAAAACACACGGCTAAAAACACCCAAGAATGGCTAAGAACAAAACACTGGACTATTCTGAAGTGGCCTTCTATGAGCCCTGATCTAAATCCTATTCAGCATTTAGGGAAGGAGCTGAAACATGCAGTCTGGAGAAGACACCCTTCAAACCTGAGACAGTTGGAGCAGTTTGCTCATGAGGAGTGGGCCAAAATACCTGTTGACAGATGCAGAAGTCTCATTGAGAGTTACAGAAATCACATGATTGCAGTGATTGCCTCAAAAGGTTGTGCAACAAAATATTAAGTTAAGGGTACCATCATTTTTGTCCAGACCAGTTTCATTATTTTGCTTTTTTTTTTTAAATGATTCTGTTGAACCACAATTCAAAAGCAATGTCTGATTTTCATTAGTTAATTTTCAGTAAATTTTTATTTATTACTACTTTTGTCAGTTTCAAGTTATTTCAGTGACCATTGTGGGTTTTTCTTTCTTTAACGGAAGGGTACCAACAATTTTGTCCACGTGTGTATGTTGAGATAGACTTAAGCCCCCTAAACCCAGAATAGGAACAAGCAGGTGGAGGCTCACTATATGAGTTTGAAAAATAACATTTACTACTGTTTATGTACTGAACAGAATTCAGATGTAACAGTTATCAGCCACAATCCGTAACCACTCTCCCTACCAAAGTTTTAAAATGGACAAAAGGGGAACCAAACTGCAAGAGAGAGCAATCCAAATGAGCTGCAGTGCATGATAGAGTTTGAACATGCAGGAAGGGTCTTTCTAAACCATGTCTGCAAAGGGATGAAAGCATCCGTCATGCGCAGTGCAAGTTCAGTGACCACACACAAGGCTGAGTGACTGTGCAAATACACATGCCAGACTCTGCACAGGGACAGCTGAAAGTTGCGTTCAAGATGGAATGATCATCGACTGGCTTCTTGTGGACTCACTGAACAGGCTTTGGGTGAGTTCAGTTGTTTCCCCTTTCACAAGGCCATGTTCATTCTCTCTCTTGCGCAGTGGTCAGCCAACCCCTTTTAGTTTTTGGCATTTGCACCATTCCAGCCCGCTTGTGCTCCATCACAGACCTTGACCTCAGCACAAAGATATTTTTTTCCTTCTTCCTTAGATTGGATTGTGCAGTTCATTTGGATTTCTTTTGCACAGTTTGGTTTGACTTTTGTCAAAATTCAGGCCTCATATTTTGCTTTGCATGTTAGTAACATTTTTTCCCAGGTTTGGTCCTGAGTCGAGCATCACATCATGCGGTAAAAAACTGTTCCATTCACTGCAAATGCCCCTATATTGCAACACTTACGGTAACTCATACATTAGGTAAAATACAGAGAGGGGCCATAGAGAGAAAGATACATCCGACAGCAGGCATTCACTGTACGCACGGACTCCGCAGCTTCCCATGAGCTCCGGGTGACTCTCAGCCGGAAGCCCTCACCCTGGCACAGTATTGTAAGGAGGACTACAGTTACACAAAAATTATTTATTCAGAAAGTGAGTCAAATTATATCTGTTTCGCACTCAAACATTTCTAGCACACAATGTAGTAAAACGTGGCCTGGTGGGTTTCATTTTTCTCTCTGTGGCCCCTACGCGGCTCCGTAGTACATAAACATAAAACAAGAGAAGAAGAAGAATATTTACATTTTTAATCCAATCAAAGACGACGTCACAAATTTGTTTCATTGCTGTGTGTTTTGTTGCCTGTTTGAACTGACTGTGTGCTTCTGCAAACATGTCCGAACCGGTGAATAAGAAAAAAAAAAAAAAATACTGCCAAACAAAATTGAACTTCATGAAGAATGTCGGGTTAGGGTTAGACACCCCGATGGTAAATGTGGTATGTCTGAATCTGTCCAGCATGTACTGTTGGAGTGTAGAGCATATGAGGAGGAAAGGAGGGCACTGGGAACAGCAGCAGAGAAAGCCAACATATGCTTGAATATAGGGAACCTACCTGGGATAGTATCAGAGGTATTCAGTCATCTCATTACATATCTAAAAGATACAAGCCTGATGGAAAGGATTTAGTTTATTTATTTATATTTATTTATTTATTTTACTTTATTTTATATATTTATTTATATATATTTATTTATTTGTCTGACAATCTACTGTTCCACACTCCAGCCAGTAGGTGGCGGTAATGAACTTTCAAGTCAGTTGCCAACCGCCAATAAATGCCACAGAAGAAGAAGAAAAAGAAGAAGAAGAAGAAGAAGAAGAAGAAGAAGATGATGACGGAATCACGTCAGGTTGTTGTCACCTGTGCACAGTGTTTTTGGCTAGCAGTGAAGATGGAGATTTCCCATGAAAAGACTTTCTAACTTGATATTTGAGGAACAAAAACATAATATTAACCGGGAAACCAGCACCTGGCCTCAAGGATTTAATCCAAAGGAAGAAACAAAAATTGTGAGGACTTTTCAAACGGAATGGTACAAAAAGAAAGACCGTGTTGTGTGGATGTAGTCAAGCTAGCAAGTTGTTGTGCTTCCCGAGTCTCCTTTTGTCGGCGGGTCGCGGCAGCGTCTGGCTGAGAGAGGCACAACCTGCCGAAGCACCAAACCTCCACAGCCCACATCCGCTCTCAGATCCACCTGACCACCTTTGGGAAGAGCCGGACAGACAGCGCTGGATTAGCAGCACAAGCTCCACATCAATGCACACAAGGAAAAGGTAAAAGCTAACAGGGAGATTTAAAAGCCCCCCTCTCTCGCTTGCTTGCTCGCTCGCTCTGGTAATAAAGTCTTCCTATGTTGTGCTCGTATGTGAGTGACTCAGTAGCTTTTTAGGCTTTTCAGACTTAGTTGTGCTTGGAGGTTTAATGGTGTGTGATCGGAGCGGCGGTGTTTCTAATGTATAGTTGTTGCTCTTATAGACTGCACTGGAGCTGGAAGTCCTGTGTTGTTGAGATTCAGCTGATTTCTTGTTGTGATCTTGTCTTTGGGAGTTCCTGGGCTGTAAATCCTGCACAAATGCAGGTGAATGTTTGTCTCAGATAATTAATTGGCAGTAATTGTCCCGACTGGGCCAGCCCGAGGCCCTACCTGACCCGACTAATTAGCCGAACTTTAGGCCCGACAGCCCGCAAAATTCGCCATTATTTAGCAGCGCCAGTCGGCCGTGGCACCTGGGCACCATCAGTCGGTGTCAGGCGAGCCGGCCGCGGCACCGGCCGGCATCAGGCAGCTCACCTGTCAGATCTGGCAGACCTGACGGGTGGGCGCGGTATCGGACGGTGCCGCGGCTGGACCGCCTGATGCCGACTGATGGTGCCGCGCATGTGCGGGTCAATACGGTAGTCTAGAAAACTGGAGATTTTTTTTTTCTCGTGCGCCCCCAAGTAGATTGCGCCCTGGGCAGTTGCACTGCCCATAGCAGAAACCGTCCCTGCTGCCGAGTCTGCCAGCACAGCGGGATGCTGCTGCAACTCTCTCTCACTTGTTTGCGCTGCGCTCGCACAGCTGGTTGTCTGTCTGTCACTGAAAGTTTAGCCTCCAAATCCAATCCAGTCTCTCACTCTCTCCACCAGTCACATAAAAATGAAACGTCATAATCAATAACGCAACACATAATTCTATTTTTTTTTTATAAAAAAAAAATAATAATAAAAAAATCCCCCACAGAACCCGAAGCCCGACCCGACCCGCCCAATTCACGTAAATTTTAGGCCCGACCCGACCCGCGGGCAGAATATGAGAACTCTAGTCTGAGTTAACGGGAATGAATACAACACGGCACTTTTTTCCTTTTAATCAGTGAGAGTTGATTATTGTAAAATAAAAATAAAATAGTGCCGTCAAGCCATATAGAACGTAATAATAATAATAATAATAATAATAATAATAAAAATAGCAATAATAGCAAGTAACAATGAAATATACATCATCAAAACCAGCACAGCAAATAGAGCACAACTCAAATCAGTTTTCACTTAATGTTTTAAATGAAGCAAGCAAAGCTCTACTGGTGTGTGTGTGACATGTGTGTATGTGTCTGTGAGAGGGAGAGAGCCTTAGGGGAGAGTGAAGTGCCAAAGCGAGTGTCATGCCAGGGGCTTAAAAAAATGATGTGACAGTTTGTATATGATGTTCACAATAAAGTCATTTAAACATTCCATGTAGAACAAGCCTTATTACATTGAGTTTATGATATATCATTCACCCCAAAGAAGAAGAAATGGGCAGATGAGAGGAAGGGAGAGAAGGATGGGCGGATAGGCTAAGAGAACAGGAGGGATAGCGGAATAAATAAGTTAAAATGAAGAAGAGGGAGGGAAGGATGGCTTGGTGGGAGGAGAGGGATAAAGAGGAAGAGGAGTGAGAGAGTCCGCCCTTTGGGACTGGATGTCTGTGCTCTGTCAGCTGCCATGACTGAGCTGCTACTTCTGTGTACATTGGAAAAACAAAAAATCAAGTCTAGTTGAGCAGTCATCAGCTGACGGGTTACTGATTAGTTCACTGACGGCTCCATCCCTGAGGTGCCTGCATACCTGACCTGACCAGAGGAAGAGAAGAGATTCACTGAATGCACACCAACTAGAGCTGGATTGTTTTGGAGTTGGGAGTATAGTGGGATAAACACCATAACAAAACAAGCGAAAACAAGGATTTCTATTCAGAGCTGGTGGCAGAATTTCAACCACTCCATCACAGATTTTCCCTCCAGACTTTTGGGGGTTCTCTGAATACCTATAAAACTTAAATTCTGTGTGTGTGTGTGTGTGTGTGTGTCTATCTATCTGACTGGTACTGACTGACTGACTGACTAGTTGGCTGGCTGCTGTATCCACCTTCCTTCTCCCTTGGCTCTGTCCTACCAACTCCATTCGTTTTTACATGGAAATCACACAGCGAGGTCTTTTTATCAGCAGAGTCAATCTATGGCTTTGACCTGCTCTCTCCACACACCACTAATCACATTTGGCTTTCATGTTCCTTCTCCAATTCTCCAATTACGCCACTGTAGCGGAACCAGTGCTGACTTGGCTGTATTATTATAGACTGTGTGTGTGTGTGTGTGTGTGTGTGTGAGAGAGAGAGAGAAAACTTGAGTGCGTGTGTGGCATGGTGGGATACTATTAGGGTGTTAGAAAGCTTGTGTGTGTGTTTTTGAAACCTGTGTGTGTTAAGTGTTGTGTAATGGAATATTGAAGAATGCCACATTCTACTTGTCTCCTCTAAGAGACAGAAAGATGGAAAGAAGAAGAAGAAGGAAAGGATGGCAGAGGCAGCCTCTCTCTCTCTCTCTCTCTCTCTCTCTTTTCACCTCCCTTTTCGCTCCCTCCATCTCCAACTGGAGAAAGCCTTTAATTTGTTCCTCTCTTCTCTCCGGTCCTGTCCTCATCTTCAGCAGTTTGATTGGAGTGTCAGACAGCCTTTCCATCCCTCTTTCACCCTCTTTCTCTTTCTCTTTAACACCTCTCCCCTTTCCTCTGCTCTCTTGTACTACACCTCTCTCTGTCTAGCCCTGTCTGTTTCTTCCTCCCCCTCTCTTTTCTTTCATTTTCTTTTCAATCTTCTCCACCTCTGTGCCTGTCTCCCTTCCTCTCCCTCTCAACTCTGAGAACCCATTAATTTTGGCCCTTCTCACCTCCTGTAGCCTTAGTCAGCACAGTGATTGGGCACACAGGCAGGTGGTCTTTTTCTAGACGTCTAATCGTTATAGTCTGTGTGTGTGTGTGTGTGTGTGTGTGTGAGAGAGAGAGAGAGAGAGAGAGAGAGACAGACGGGCTAGCTAGCTGCTCTAGCTATTATGGCTTATAAGGCCCAAGCTATTATTCACTGGTCTCTGATCTCTGCAAGTAGATGAAAGACCGAGAAAGGCTATCAATGAAGGAGAAGGTGTGGGGAGTGTGTGTGTGTGTGTGTTTTGGAATCCACCAGGTGTCAGTGCCACTTAAAATAATCTATCACACTCTTCTTCTCTCTGTTGCTTTGTCTCTTCATCACTATCTTTTTTTCCTGCTCTTTCACTCCTCCATCTACCCCCCCCCCACACACACACACACACAATCCCTCTCCATCTTTTCAATCAGATTTTATCTTTTTATTACCATTACCGTTACATTATAACTCTGCTCAGTAGGAGGACCTCTCATTTCTGTGTAAAATGTCCACTGATGGGAAGGATGAAATGATCGCTCACACACACACACACACACAGGCGCACACAGGCACACACGCACACACAGGCACACACACACAACCAAATGACTGTAGTCTCTTTGGGCTAATTACAACACAGGGCTTTAATAAGGCAGAGAATGCCGCAGTGGTGAAATATGCCCACCGTAATTAATAAGCACTCTCCTTTTATTCTAATGGAGGAACCACACAGACAAATCTGTGCTGAATTATACAGAGACAACAGCATGCTGGCACACACACACACACACACTCACACACACATAGGCTACACCCTGTAGGTATTACAAGCATGCACACATGGACATATGCATACCTTCACAATCACACATATATACGCAAAGTGTGCTTAATCCTCTATACACGCATAATTAAAATTAAAATACACAAGCATGCACATATCCTTTATATATTTGTTTTCATACATTTACGCACACTTACATGCAAACATTACACATGCAACATTTGAATATTTTCCTGTCTTTGTTTGTTTGTTTATTTTGTTTTTTCTGTTTTTGAACTATATGCTCAACCTTGTAAAGTGGGACGTGTTTTGGTGAGAACGTTAGCAGGAACAGTCAGATTAATCAGCCGGGTGATTTGTAATAATCATTTGGATCTACATAGCCAGTAGAGATGTGCCTGAATCTGAACCATATTCGGCAAGTAATGAATAATGGCTTTCTGGTGAATAAATGACCCTTTGAAACATTTGTCTTTAAGTTAAGCTTTAAACGATACATGCAATTTCCTCACAATCACAAGTTTACTTGTTTACAAGTTTACTTGTGAAGGATGACCTGGCTTGGTTGTCATACAGCCCTTTAATCTGAAGTAGCATCAACCTGGAAGCTCCGTCTCATCCAGCATAGTGGATGGATGGAGAAACCAAAAGAATAGATAGTAACAGTCATGGTGCACCAAAAAATGTGAATTTCTTTTGATTTGCAGAACACGTAGTCATTAGAATGGGTTTCCTAAACCTATATAGTTTGAATAACTAGGAATTTCAGTCATTTTATATTTGTTTGTCATTAAAATCTAGTGATAAAAACAAAATAATACACCCCTAATAGCCACGAACTTTACCTTTGTCGTTAAACCTTAAAACACTGAGAAAAAAGAAAAAGAAAGTTAGAAAAAAAAATCCCTGAGAGGAAAAAGCAGTTTTAAGCTTTAAACATATGTCTGCTTTGGTGTGATTCATTCATTTATTTCTCTAAGTAAAAATTCTCATGAGCACTGTAATGAAATAAAATGGTTAAATTATTGTCAAGTGGCAGAATGTTTACTCATCATTATCTTGGTTGATTAAAAAAAAAAAAAAAAAAAAAAAAGCCTTGATCAACAAACATTTTAGTCTTCAATTTTGTGACCGGGCTGCACTGAAAACACACGCACTCACACACGCACGCACGCACACACACACACACACACACACACACACACACACACACACACATACACACACACACACACACACACACACACACACACACAGAGAAACACACTCTCAGATATGGGTTCATGTGTTTGCACAAACATTGTCTTTCACAAATTGATTTGTATATTGACAGTCTTCAGCAGTGTTTGCACGTGACATGCACACTAATGCACATAACCTCATGGAGACAGGAGAGACAATGCATTCTCCACTTCCCCATTATAACTTCTGTTGTAGCCCTACGCTCACTGTCTTGCACATACACACACAGCTGCACAGTCAGAGTGTGTATGTGTGTGCAACACTGGAACTATTCAGGCCAGTTTTTCTATTAGAGGAGCAGCTGACTAATCCCTGTGTTAGAGGGAACAGAGCAGAGTATAATCTGCCTCTTTGTGGGCTTTTGTCTGTGTGTGTGTATGTGTGTGTCTGTGTGTGTCGGTTTGTATGGACCAGCACAGCTAGATATTTGCTACCACACAGGGAAATACAATGAAAATAACTCATTGCCTTGGTCCAATTCACCCCCAATAGAATACAACACAGAGCACAAAAACAAGATTAGAGACAGTGGTCGAAACCAGTGCTGTTATCCCAACATTAAACACACCAAATAGAAAACAAAAACAGAAACTAACACCAAACCAGAAATATCCTAATATTGACCAAATCTAACCTTGTGTCACAGGGTTTTTCCTGGCTCAGACTGAGGCAGAGGTGGTGCCATCCTGATCATGCGCACACGTGCATGTATACCTCGTCTTCAACTGGCTCAAACAAACACTTACAAGCAACGTATTTTGTGTTTTAGGAGTCTAATATATAATTAAGACAATGACAATTATCATGTTAAAGCATATTTTATTAAAAAATAGATACAAATAAGAAGGTAACCTGTTCAACATTAAATTCACTGCAAAAATTTGAAATCTTACCCCTCAAAACCCCTCATTACACTTAAAATAAGACAGTCGCCTAAAAAGTAACTTGTTTTTAGACCACTTTCACTTGTTTCAAGATAATTTTTCCTTGTTCCATTGGCAGTTTTTTTTTTTTTTTTTTTTTTTAACTTACTGAACTTACTGAACTGTGTTTTAAAAACACAAACAGCTATAAGAGGATGGCTGGGAAAGTGGAAATTCGAGGGGGGTCGGTTGGTTTGACAAGATCCTTTAATTCACACGTGAGCGAGCAAATACTCCCCGCAAACACACACACCGCACAGATCCGCAGTGTGTGTGAGCTCGTCGTATATTTAAGCAATAAGCCCCGAGAAGCCGTGAGTTACGGAGATTTTACAACGGCTGAGGGGCGTTATGGTTCCCCTACATATAGCCCATAAAATAAACACACAAGAAAAAAATCAATAATTTATTGGTAACAATGCAACAATAAAATTGAGAACTATTCATTCTTCCACCAAGCGAGATAGAGTGGACAGAATGGTTGCCAAGCAACACAAATGCTAAGATTGCTTTTTCATCTAGTGCCATAGACATGTCACATCAGGCTATTTGGGCTCGTTAATGTTGAATTGGATATTGCCATTAATAGTGTAATTGTTTAAATAGTGTTCAATTATGTTTGGACTCCTCTTTGCAGGGACGGTGGCGTGCATTTCGCGACAGGTGCGCGGTTGTAAGAATAACAATAATAATAATACAAATATACTGTTAATTTACCATAGCCTACATAGGCGCTGTCACTCTGTGTCCGCTTTGGGTGGAGATAAAAGGCAGGTGGATCAGGAGGCAGCAGGGAGAGGTAGGCTATTTCTCCAGGGAGGCCACCGGACACAGTTACCTGGCTGCTCATATATGAATCCCCTCAGGCTGTCTATGTTTTTTTCGGCATCATCTTTGTGATTTTTTTTGTGCATTCGTTCAAAGACAGGGTGACATATTTTAGGCCATTTTTGTCGTGGCGAATGCACAAGGAGTTGGCCTTTAATTAGCGGTTGCCCTCGTTCGCCCTGCGTCCCATATGAAGCTGCACGTCAAACCAGACTTTACAGACAAGCCCCCAAGGTGTGTCTGAACTTGGTGCCTGAAAGTGCTTCATCTTCTGGCAGTCTGCCTCGGTTATGGCTTGGTGGTGGGAAGATTTGTCACGTCCTTCTCGGCGGAGTTTCTTTACCACACTGGCGAAAACATTGTTGCTGGTGGTGAATTCAGCGTCTTTTAACAGACACCAAGCACCTCCTCCAACCACTGATCCAGGCTCAGGCCACCCAGCAAATCAAAATTCACCACAAAGTCTGACTTTTGTTTACAAAAGTCTTGAAACAAATATGACCTAACGAGTAAGCTGAGCGCAGAGTAGTTGGTTGCTAGGAAACGCCATGTCCGTTTACACTGACGCAGGGATATTTTGTGCTGCGGTCTGCCAGTGGGTTACACTGATTTTACAACGGCATGGAACGTGGCTCAGCCAATCACATGTAAGGATGGGAAACACCCGTTTTGTAACATCATATAGCAGTCAAACTAAGCTGCATTTCACCTCCACTACCAGGATGCCGATTAACACACACAGTAGCGAAGAAACCGAAACACAAAACAAAATCCTCCAGGAAGGGAATTTCGCGGCTCTTTTCTTCCTCTTTGGCAGTTTTGGCAGCGATGTCCGGTGCACTCTTGTTGATACAGCGCCACCACATCGGTGCAGTGCTGCAACTGCAGTTAAAATGACATCCATCTACCACAACGCTTGTCAGATAATAACATTTTTCCCGATGTCAGAGTTTTGAGATGCGGGGGCGGCACGAAATTAGGCTGAGGCGGCCACCTCGTAATTTTATATGCAGGAAAAACCGTGTGTCAGAGGGGACAGAGCAGAAAGTAAACGAGGTAAAATGCATGTGGCTCTCCATTAGTCTGTGTTGTCAGGACATTAATAGGACCTGATAAAGGTGGTGCCAGCACACAGATGGGCACTGCCAGCCGTTGTGGTGGGAATCGTGTGTTTGAGCCAGCTCAGTCGTCCTCACAGGTCTGCTAGGTGAAAATGTCCCACTTTTCTTTGTTTCATACTACACTGCTGGTCAAAAGTGACACCAGTAAGGCCAGCCAAGCCTCACATGTCTTATGTACAGTTTAATAACGATAGCAGTGGCTTTCAGCCTTCCTTTTTTAATTTGTAAGCTTTGTGAAATACTGGCAACATGTTCAGAGTGTTCCATGCTGGGATAGGCGCCAGCTTCCAATGACCCTGATAGTAAGTAGGTATGGAAATTGAGTAGATGCGTATTTGTGTAGGAATTTTATTTATTTATTTATTTATTTTGCATTCTCTTGGCCACTTTCACCTTCAGAGTGCAGCAAGTATACAGAATCCTGCTGCATTGGAGGTTCACCAACAAACGGTACAGATTTTATTCAGCATGTAACTGTGCGTTTAAGTGGTGAAAAAGAAAAGCAGAGCAAAGAGAGGGAGCCAACTGGAGTGCAGAGAAGCAAAGATAACAAGCATACCACCAGATGAGAAATAATGACACCAGAAACTTGTATTTGGACGCTGGCTCACTCAGATCACTGACGAGTCAATCAGCTGCTCCAAGTAGACCTCAGGCCACCGAGCACGTCCTGTTGTTCAAGGCACACTCACTCACACATAATACATTTGTTTATGTTGGAAACCTAAATGAAATAACATTTTTTTTTTATTGTAAAACAAACACACAAGCAAACACAAACAAATATATGAAGATTTTTTCTATGGAAAGTGTAGAAAGGCATGTGGTCTTTCTGTGTATTATCATTATCATTATCATTGTTATTATTATTATTCTCATCATCCTCATCCTCCTCATCATCATTGACAAGAACAACAAGAACAATAATTATTATAATAATAATAACAACAATACACCCATTGTTATTGTTATTGTTGTTGTTATTATTATTAATGATACTAAGAAGAAGAAGAAGGATGCACTTTCCGCCAGAAGCAAATGTAACTCCATGAGCCAAAGTAGACATTTTAAAATATTTTGTAAGGGAAATGAAGACTGTGTGCATGAGTGACATGTTTAGGCTTCAGGTGGTTAATTCATTAGTGTTCAGTTAAATGTTGTGCTGTGGTCACAGGCCTTCACCTGCACATCAGCTCAGCATAGTGACTGTGCTGCCTTAATGGCCCCTATTGGGAAATTGTGTTTAGTGTGCCCTCTTCACAGGGAGGTCAGAGGCTGAGAGGACACTTGAGCAGGACGGCAGCTTTCCTTTGGATGAAAGTTGCTGTTCTTACTTATAAAAGCAATTTACTGCCCTAAATAAATATTTCCACCTGACAATCTAGCTGCAATATTTCCAAGCCGCAGATAATTCTCCCCTGAGAAACATAAGAGGTCTTCAGATGGTTCATAAATTTAATAGTAACCTGTAATGTGCCTCAGTTTCCTTGAAATGTCTTGTTGGCTCAACTTTTTGAAAGGAGGCAATGGTTTCTGTCAAATAGCAGACAGCTCACTTTGGAAAGAAACTGCATTTTGCATGAAACCAGGGATTTACCAAGACATGAAAAATATATTCATAAAAGATATCCAAACATAATTACAATCAACTAATGCCCTCAGTTCCTGTAATTCTAAACTACTTTAGCAGACAGCAAAACACACACACAGGCACACACGCACACACACATGCACACGCGCACACATCCCCCCAATAAGACAAGACAATGAAACTGAATTGTAAAAACAGCCAATTCACTACACTGTTCCTGAATTCCTGTTGCTGGAGGCCATTTGGGGATGTAAGGTGTGAATCAATATTGACACACACTGAGTTAATCCCGACATACATACATATGTTCAGTCATCGGTTACCATGTGGTTACCGTAGCTACGGATGTTCACCTTGAGAGTGCTCTACCAGCTGTGGAGGCGTCAGTAATCTCTACCACAGGAACAGCTGTCCTCACACACACCCAGATACACAGGTGCAAATGGATTAACTCACATACCCGATCATATGCATGAACATGACACACGCGCACACACACACACAGACACACACACACACACACACAGCCAGAGCAGTCAGTAAGACTGCTGACTATGGCTCCTTTATTGCACATTAATCAGTGGGATCAATTAAAGATATTGATCAGCTGCAAGTGGTCAGCTGCTTCCCTTGCAGTTGGTAGGTCTGTGGCATGCTGGAGGTTGACAGGGAGGCCTGCTGGTTAGAGACACCAGAGGATGCAGGCCCAAGCCTCTCCTCTCTGTGGAGGAGAGGCAGAGGTCTCTAACCCAAACCGTACCCACAGCCCACAACAGAGCATCACACACTTGACTTTTTTCAGGTTCATTCTTTACAGCAGAAGCACTCAGACAGAATGTATAATTATGAGACAGAAAAACTCAAAACCTAAAGGAATACTGCTTCTGGTAACATTAGAAAGGACTAAAAAATATTATGAAGATGGAGATATTATTAATTTATAACCATTAGCCTAATCCCAGATTTTATTGCTAAATTGAAAATATAGTAGATATGAAAAAAAAAGAAAGAAAAGACAGATTAATGAGGTGAGTGGTTAGAGCACCACAAAACAGTGCACCAAATAATATTAAAAGCAGATGAGCTCCTAAAGTCCCGGTGCTACAGTTTTGTTTTGTCATATTAAGACAGAAGAATTAAATGAGAATGCCATCCTTTGTTTCCTCAGGAACTCTACAGCCAGTGGAACTCATATAAAATGCATATTGTAATTTCCTCATGGCTTTTAGATAGGTGGTAAACATGGAGACTGGAGGCTAAATGGTTGCCTGGGACCAGACTTTTAGTTCATATCCTTAACCAGTTGGGAAAATGTGAGGAGTGAATGAGATGTGCTCTTTCCATCAGCCTCTCCCTTTGAAGTACCTCTTAGCAAGATACCTCACTGTGTTTGTATACATACCTGTGTGTGTGTGTCTATGTGCGTGTGTTTGTGTGAAGCTGAGCGTGACTGAGAAAGAGCATCTGTGCTCCTCCCTGGATAATTAAAGGTTATTTATTTATAGCGAGACAAAGAAAGCACGTATGTAAACTGTTGAGTGTGGTTGACTGGGCAGCTAATCCTGCTGCTCTTTGTCTTCTCTTTCACACGGGCTGCAACTTCATGTTGAATCTCTCATGTAGGCCAAGATCATGTTTGGGGGTCATGAGAGGTCAGCAGTGTGTGTGTGGGCAGAGAGGGAGATACAGTATAAATAGCAGAGCCTGAGGGCATGGTGATGGCATGGCATGCTGTCATGCCCGAGCTTCAAATGGTACACACTGCAACACACACTGTATGTAGACACACACACAGAGACATGTACACATGCATAGACACACTGGCAGGAACTGCTGAAACTGGTCACTCTGCTGTTGTTCATATGTTGCAACACAGAAACTGAGATCCTCAGAACTTAGTTTGCGAGTGTTGAAAACAAGAAAGCCTGATGTGTTTGGGTGCCTTTGGCATTGGTATCAGACATGAAATCGGCGTGACCAACTGGTATTTGACGATCTGGGAATGAGAATGTGCTGGATTTGCAAAATGGTTTGTTACCTGTGTTACATGTGGGTAAATTGTTGGAAGCATTCAAATATCTTCCACATTGTCAGCAGCCTGGTTCCCCTTGGCTCCCAAATCCCCACAAACCCACTGGTTTTCCAAATGCTCCCATCCTTCTTTTCCCAGGTCGCTGCTGATGAACTTAGCTGTGATTATATCAGTGTCACACGTAGCTTGATATCACGCTGTATGTGATACCACTTGAGGGCCACATACCATAGATTGATCACTAAAGGTAGATTATGGCTAGACTGTACACAGTACACATACATGCAAGCAGATGCAAACACACACACGCCGACTTGTATTTAGTCCAACATATGCACACACATATTGCACTGTAGTTGCAATATGCAATATACCACACACACACACACACATGCAGAGCATTCGCCCACACACTCCCAGACATATCTGCTTTGATGTGAATGTGACCCAGTAAAATGAAATGAAAAGGGGCCTTCAGAGCACAGAGACAAACAGCCTGTCCTCCACCGCCACCATTTTGTCAATTCACCATACGCAACCACTACAGTATTTCCCTTTCATTCTCATTCCTTTCCTTTCCTCTCCGCTGTCTTCCCTCTCTCTCTTTCTCCTCTGCTCTCCATTAAAATGGATTCTAACCTTGCTTTGATGATATACAGTGTTGGTGTCCACAGCAGCAGCGTATTGGAAACTCCCCATCAGCCCGTCAGAAGACGGTGCAGCAGCCCACGCTCACCCAGGAATTATTTTCGGTCTTTTTCTGGACCGGGTCCTCCTCGTTTCTCTTGTTTGTTTTCTGGCATTTGTGCCTTCAGCAGACGGCAGAGAGCCACGCAGGCCCTTCAGGTGGCTCCGGGCACATCTGACTCGCTCGCCGTGCTGCCACTCCTGCTTGTTAAATGGCTGTTTACTTTTACCTTTATTTCCCATGTCGTTTTCTGGTTCCTGTTGTTGTTGTGCCCTTTTCCACCCTGTTGTCATTGCCAATGCGTACTCCTTATTGTTATCCCATCCAGTAAAGTCTTTGCTTGTCATATTGCATGCTCATTTTTGTTTGTACTGTTTAAATGCTAGACTATTGTATATATCTTGCTTATCTATCTATCTATCTGGCCCTCTTTCACCTCATACTGCTGCACTCTTGCTGATATATGTAAGCTTTCCGTCTGCAGTCGCTAATCTGTGTATGACAAACAATCAGGCTTTGCCAGTGAACAGTATCTGTATTTGTTTATCACCTCACTTCTGTGTTTTACTTTCAGTTTGGCAAATAATCCTAATTACTTCTAAGGCTGCACAGCTCTCTTCTTCCTAGGAACAAGTGCTCTTTAATTGAAAAAAGTGAAGCTAAAATAGGAGTAACGGTGGCACAGTACAGTATAGAAGAACATTCTTTGAAAATTATCACAAGTAGTCATCCCTTCTTCATATATCAAGTTCCTTGTGTGCTTTATATTTGGTTTTCCGCATAAAAGGAATTTTCTCGGAAGATGCTGTACAAAATGATAATCCTGTGGAGCCTCGCTACACAGAATACACTGATTTTCACTATATTCTGGTCTGTGACTGTGGTGATATTTAAATGTCGACAAGTCACCAAAATACGGTGAAAATTCAAATTCATTTTGATCTTTCCTCCTGCTCCCTTCATTTAATCCCAGAATAAATGCTCAGTTTTTCCTCCTCTCATGCCTTCTGCTCTTTTTGCAATCATCCCCTCCCTTCCTTCTCTCCCCTCCTTCCCTCTGCGTTCCTTAACCAGCTGCACTGTCACCTGAGCTGCAGAATGACTTAATGACATAATGGGATGCATTGCGAGGAGAAGCCCCAGTTTAATGACTAGCAAATGGATTCTGAGTGTTCAGGTGGGCCAGCCACCAAACTCATATTTAGAGAAAATGTCTGCCACTATTGGTCGGTGGCCAATCGATTACAGCCTCTTCACCTATTCCTTTCCTCACATTTTCTGTCTTTCTCTTATTACTCCTCCTCTCTTCTGTTTAACTTCTGCATTCCCCTCCCCTCCTCCTCCTCTCCCGCCTTCATGCAACAAGCGAGCACATTCTTTGCATCAGAAGATTGCCTGAGGTTTGTGCATCTTCACGATGTGACATTCTGCTCTCCTCCTCCTCCTCTCATCTCTCTGCTCTCCTCTCATTGTGTCTTGTTTAGTGGGATTGCTCCTCCTGTCATAATTGTCACTATGCCTGCCCTTTCTGCTCCTCCTCTCTTCTCCACCTCCTCTGCCTTTCTACCGTTGGCTCTTTTTCTGACACTGCTCTCTGTCACCTCGTGTCAGCGGGGGGGAAGGAACGCCACAAGGCCACCAGAGCATGAGCACTGATGGAGGGAGAGGAGAGGAAAGAAAAGGGGAAGGATATCAGCAGGGAAGGGGGTAAAGGGGTCAGAGAGGACAGGACAGATGGGTAAAGGGAGGAGGAATGAAGGAGAAAAGAGGTGAAAGGACAGAAGAATGAGGAGGAGAGAAAGACAAGGAGGACTATCTGTAAAGTCAGTCAACGAGAGAGAAGAAGGGAGCAAAAATCAAGGGAAAGAGAGGAAGGAGGGGATTAAAATAATAGGGTGACTTTTGGCAAGTACAGCAGAGAAGACAGGGAGAGATGGAGGGAAAAAGAGAAAGGGTCGGGAGGGAAGAAAGATTGAGGAGAATGAGAGAGAGCGGAGGAGGAGGAGGAAGGTAAAAAGTCAAAGAGAAGGAGACTGGGGTACGGAAGAAAAGAGAGTGGTGGGGGGGGGGGGCAGGACAAGACAAAAGAAAATCCCCTCCCAATCTGAAAGTGAGGAAGAGGAAGATGGAAGAGACAGAGAGAGAGAGCACAAATGAGGCGAGGGGACGAGTGGCCATTGATTTGGCTCAGTGACTGAGGATAGAGGGGAGGTCTCTGGGTAACATCTGCTTTGTGCAAGACTGCTCATATTACCCAGAGGGCCTTGGGGTTGATAGGCACTGTGAGCTAAACAAGACGAGACTCTTCTCTTCGTCCCTCTCTCCTCTCCTTCTCTGCATGCAGGAGCCCTGCATGCAATGCACATATGTGGGAAAAGAATGGGCCAATACCCAGGTTTTAATTAGAATAATCAGAATTGCAGGAATTGAAGGAAAAGACTTTGAAATGCATGAGATTTTTTTCTGTCCCTGCACACATACAACTACTCTTTATTTGTCATGTTAGATCTGTGACAGCTCACATTTTGTGAAGAATCTGCTGCACTCCTGCTGCTTGTTCCTTGATCCATGCTTTGTCTCCTTACTTGACATTTTTGGTCTGATTTTGCTTTTTATTTGATTCATTTCAATTTGATTTAATTTTAGTTCACTGACTGTATTTGATTTGAGCTAATTATTGCTTGGTCAGGTTGGAAAGGGCTTCCCTCACTCTGATCCTTCTCAAGATTTCTCCAGTTGTTCCACTTTTTGGCGTCTGGGATGTTTTTTCTTGCCCACTGCGAGGGTTCAGGTCAGACAGTATCATTTTGTTTTCTGTTTGCCTTTCAGACTGATTAAGGACTCTAAAAAAAAAAAAAAAAAAAAAAAAAAGTTGTTTTTTGTTTTTTTTTTAGCAAAGAGGATTTTCAACTCATTTTAGGAACCCTCTAAATCAACTAGCCAGCCAGGTGTAGGACACACTAACCATCACACCATCCCTTCTTTGTTCTCTCCTCTTTACTCTCCCCTTTCCTTTCCTTTCCTTTCCTTGTCTTGTCTTGTCTTGTCTTGTCCTTTCATTTCCTTTCCTTTCGTTTCCTTTCCTTTCGTTTCCTTTCCTTTCCTTTCCTTTCCTTTCCTTTCCTTTCCTTTCCTTTCCTTGTCTTTCCTTTCCTTTCCTTTCCTTTCTTTCCTTTCCTTTCCTTTCCTTTCCTTGTCTTTCCTTTCCTTTCTTTTCTTTCCTTTCTTTGTCTTTCCTTTCCTTTCCTTTCCTTGTCTTTCCTTGTCTTTCCTTTCCTTTCCTTCCTTGTCTTCCTTTCCTTTCCTTTCCTTTCCTTTCCTTGTCTTCCCTTTCCTTTCCTTGTATTTCATTTCCTTTCCTTTCCTTGTCTTTCCTTGTCTTTCCTTTCCTTTCCTTGTCTTTCCTTTCCTTTCCTTTCCTTTCCTTTCCTTTCCTTGTCTTTCTTTTCCTTTCCTTTCCTTTCCTTTCCTTTCTTTCCTTGCCTTTCTTTCCTTTCTTTCCTGTTTCCTTTCCTTGCTTTCCTACTGCTTTCCTTTCCTTGTCTTTCTTTGTTTTTTTTCCTTTCTTCTTTCCTTTCCTTTCTTGTCTTCCTTTACTTTTCATTTACTTTCCTTGTCTTTCATTGTCTTTTCCTTGCTTTCCTTCATTTCCTTGTCTTTCCTTGTTTTTGTCTTCCTTTCCATTTCCTTTCCTTCTTTCTTGTTTCCTTGTCTTTCCTTTCCTTTCCTTGTCTTTCCTTGTCTTTCCTTGTCTTTCCTTTCCTTCCTTTCCTTTCCTTTCCTTGTCTTTCCTTTCCTTTCCTTTCCTTTCCTTTCCTTTCCTTTCCTTTCTTTCCTTTCCGTGTCTTTCCTTTCCTTTCCTTTCCTTTCCTTTCCTTTCCTTTCCTTTCCTTTTCTTTCCTTGTCTTTCCTTGTCTTTCCTTGTCTTTCCTTTCCTTCCTTTCCTTGTCTTTCTTTTCTTTTCCTTTCCTTGTCTTTCCTTTCCTTTCCTTGTCTTTCCTTTCCTTGTCTTTCCTTGTCTTTCCTTTCCTTTCCTTTCCTTTCCTTGTCTTTCCTTTCCTTTCCTTGTCTTTCCTTTCCTTGTCTTTCCTTTTCTTTCCTTGTCTTTCCTTGTCTTTCCTTTCCTTGTCTTTCCTTTCCTTTCCTTTCCTTTCCTTTCCTTTCCTTCCTTTCCTTTCCTTTCTTTTGCAAACATTTGCCAACAGTTAATAAGTACACATTTGGTTTGCATGCTTTGTATGACTGTGGAGTTTTATCTAAATTTATCACACACTGATGATACAACTGTCAGAGCAACACAGTGAATGTGTTAACCCTGTCAGGGCTGTTTGTGCTGTACTATTATGCTCTCAGACTGGAGCCATGTTTTCTTAAGAATAACAAAAGCATTGACTTGCATTATCATCTCGCAACCAGGGTGGAAAATTGAATGACAGACAAAACACAAACATTGCTGTAATTCCATCTACATTGACCAGTAACTAACCAGCACGTTGAGATTCATCTGTATTCCTTCAGCCTACCTCGCTGGTAGCATGATTTAAGTAGCTAGTCAATTCGGAAATCCATCAGTGAGTGTGAAAGTGAAGTGTGACGGTATTTGATTTACTTCCCAGAGTACAGCCCTTCACTACATATCACATTATGTTGGTTAACCAGCTCCAAATGACCAATTTATAAAGCATGTCTTCAACAAATAAAAAATAACCCTAATTAATTCAGTGGAGTTCATAATAGTTGAACTGGGGGAGAACATACTTTCCTATTTAATGCAGGATTGCACAATGATCATCTGCTGCCATTTTCATGTGAATCATTGAAATGGTAAAGAACTGTGGCCCTTCAACCTGATATCATGGCAAAGTGTGTAACAGAGCTGCCAGTCCACCAAAGGAAGTCGTGTCAGGGTCACGCTTTGTGTTGCCTTGATGCTACAATGACACATTGCAGCCTAAGCTGTCAGTCTTCAGGTCAATTTGAATGTTTGTGCTTTTGTGAACATTAGATTTCAGGGCTCTCAAATTTTGAATCTGCATCAGTGTGTCAATTGATGTCTTCTGTAGCTACTTCAGGGAGCGCCTGTAGCTCTGTATCGTTGGAATATTCTTTTTATTTGATTAGCTGGTGCGTGCCAGGGCCTTCTGAACACCCTGGAACTCACCTGATTCCTCTACCTGTTCCACTGTTACAAAAAATAGCGGTGCAACTTGGTGGGCGTTATCCTGGTAATTTCTTTGTGTGAGAAACACAGGGTGTGGTGTGTGAGCATGTGAACAGGATGAAATGCGTGTGTTTTAAGAGAGCCCTGAGATTGTTATCTGATGGTTAGCTCATTAGCTAAGAGAATGTTAGCTTCTAAGCTTGTTAGCTAATGTTGGCTGAAATACTTGGTTAAGGTGAAGTTAGGGTTGAGGTTATGTGAAGGTCACAGCACAACACATTCAGTTTTTTGTGACTTTTGTAACAAAGCAGTTGATTTTGAACCTATGTTTTCAGAGTATCCTAGAGAGAAATGTATTCAAAATGACAAATTGAAGGTCTCAACTGTTTAGTAGAGTTTGCTAGCTCAAGAACCGTATGGTAAGTCAAAAAAACTACTGACTACTGATCAGTGGAATTAGTACAGAAAAAAAAACGGGATTTTTTTTCTCCATGATTATTTCTTGGTGTTAGCAAGTACAGGGCCCGTTGTTCAGTCAGAAGTCATGGTTGTGGTCTGGGCCTGCATGTTGACCAGCACCCACCCTGCAGACGTGCCCTTAAGCAAGACGCTGAATCCCTACCAGCTCCAGGACTGCTGCTCTGTAGCTCAGCCTACACCGTGGTTTTTTCCTGTGGAAAAGAGGAAGAGAAAATAAAAAGTCCCTGCAGGGAGCGATTGAAAATCACATTCCATTAGTTGTTTGTGTGCAGCAGCAGAACACAGGTGAGGTGGGGAGGGGGGGGTGCAAAGATGTGTTCGAGAGAGTGGAGAGATCTTCCAATAAGCACCAGGATTTGGCTCGAGCTGGTGGAGACTTTGCTTCTGTAGACATCCCTTCAGGCCTGGATTTCTTCAACATATTCAGTGTGGGACACAAATAGAATGAACTCAATGTCACCCTGGGCCCCAGGCTCATTAAATCATACCAGGCCTCTTGTCACACTGGAAGCCCACAAGAGAAGACAGATTTTTGGCCCTGTCTGTATGCTCGTATTTTTAATTGTGCTGTCATTATTATTTTCTAACCTTTGTTACCTTTTTTACTCTTACATTATTTATATTTACCCCAGGGCAGTTTGTTGAGCAGTGATTTTTTTATTTTCTATCAATGCTGTATCTCACATTTTCACAGTTATGAACATTCATACCCAGGGAATTGCTCTGTGCAACTCCAGTCTTCCACTGTTGGCTGCTGAACTGCCCCACTGAGGGCTGAATGCCATGTCAAGGACACACTGAAATAGCACTGTTGTACTACAAAGTGCTGTGGTGGGTGACACCAAAATTATCAAAGGCTTCAAGGAAATTCAAATGAATTGGCATTTTAAGTTACTTTCTAAGTGAAGCAGCTGATTGTATTTGCCTTGTGGTACCATCCTAGGCTTTGTGTAGAGCCACGAAGCCTGTGTGAGGTTTCCAAACAATCAATAATTGAATGTACTTTGGAAATGAGCTGTTTTTGTGTATTGTTGAGGTTGCTTCAAAGTCAAAGAAGTGGTGCTCTGTGAGCTGTGTGCTGCTGCCAAGTGGGGCTGGCCTTTGTTTTAGCTCGTTTTGGGCGGAGGAAGGCAAGTAACCTACATTCTCTACACTACTTTCCTTTTAAAACTTCACCTTGGATTGTGCTCGTACCTGCAAAGTCTCTCTCTCTCTCTCTCTCTCTCTCTCTCTCTCTCTCTCCTAGCTCTCTTTCTCTTCTCGCATGCTGAACAGATTCTGTTTTAGACAGGCACGTATAACAGAATGCTGCTGTTGCTCCAGTATTTTAAAGTTAGATTAGGACACTACTGTATCCAAGTCTTCCCTTAAAGCAAAACAGCAGTGGTATGCCATACATTATGTATTTAGTACAATGCAACTCAGTAGAGCATGGCACCAACCAGAGTAAGGGCTTCAATTTTCTGGCGTGGCTGGAACAAGGACATTTTATGCAACATTTGACTTTCAAGTAGAGCTAATGTACAGCTCTGAAATGACATAATAGGACATATATCAGTTAGACCACTGTGTCACAGTGGGTAGAGCATTGGACTTACATGGCTGTGTTTCAAAACGGTTTGAATGAAAGCTAGAAAAAAAGATACAAAAAAATACAAATGAAAACAGTGACTAATAAAGGAAACATTAACGCAAAACCAATTTATTATAGATATTATTGGAAATGTAATGGAGCCATATTGTGAAACTGTTGTAGTTTGGCTTTCGTGTCATTCATCAGGTTCTAATGAAGGAGGCAAAAGGAGCCACCATATGGCATATTAAGCTGAAATATGGGCAGCAAAGCAGTCTTACATTTGGTGTGCTCCCTTCCTCCCTGAGGACTTTACTGCTCTGCTCCTGTACTGGTGACTTGTTTTTAAAGCTGACATACTACCTCATTTAGTGGAAATAACATCCTGGTTCCTGCACCTGCTATGTCACATATCCTCCCCGAATTTTCTTCTGTCTCTCCTACTTTTCTGCTTTCTCTTTTCCCCCTACTCACCTATCATATCTCCTGTCCTCTCTCCTTTAACTCCTAGTCCTCTCCTCTCCTCTCCTCTTCTGCTCATATCCTGGTAAAAAGAAACTATTCCTCATTTTATTCCCCCGGGGGTCCACAGAGCTTCTCCTCTCCTGCACCATATGCCTCCCTGGGGAGCAGCAGAAACCACGAGTTATCCCATTTAGACCTGTCAGCTGTATTCATGCTGCTTTCATGGCCCCTGACCTCTGACAGCGAAGAAACCCAGCAGGACCACCTGCACTAAAAACAGGTCCATGCCTGGCACTGGAGGGAGGCGTGGATTAAGGCAATCTGATTGGTCAAAAACATTTCTATCAGTGCTGATCCCAGTCCTTCCACTTAATTTAAAACCAGGGAGCTCGTTCTTCCCATGTTTTGACGTATTCTTTTTAATGCAATGTTCACAATTTGTTACAGTGATGAATTTTTTAAAAGTTGTGTCAAAACCATAAAACTGTTGTGATCATAGATACTTTGTGATTCAAACAGTAACTCTTATACCACTGTACCTCTTCTCTATGTTATAATTATCCCAGTGAACACTCACTGTCTTAGGTATTAGGCTATTGTTACTATAAAACACATCCAGTGTGGCCATACAGTCCTGTTACAGTTTTGTCAATGACTTTACAAAATGTGAACCAAGGTAGCTACAATTTAAAAAGTTGCAAAGTCTTTTGTTTTCTTTTTTACTTATTTTATTTACTTATTTTACTTTGTTTATTTATTTATTTATTTTTTTAAATTTAATTTAATTTTTTTAAGTTCATAATGGACCAATAAAATTCAGCAGCATATTCTGCCGTTGCCTGGCCCTCATCAAAGCAGAGAGTGTTAAAGTTGCCCTAAGCCCAAGCATGTTTTAGAATTTCATTATTTCATTGTTCATTTTTTGAACTATTTTTGTTTATATCTCTGAAAGAGCACTTGCATTATTTATGTGGTTACAACATGCATTTTTTTTTCTTTATCAAAATATTTCTCCGTTTGGGACTGCAAGGATCATTAAATGGACAATGTTGTTTTGATTTGATTTTATTTGATTTGACTTTTATTGCACACCAGGATTCAAATCATGCAGCAGCATACCAAACTTATATCTAAACAAATTTAGTAAGCGTATTTGCTCAGTGAATGTTTTTTCCCAATCTAAAGCAAAAATGAAACAAAAGCAACAGAAATGGAAGTTGTTTAGCAGTGGTATTGATGCTTTTGCCACAGCATCCAAGCAAGATTTCTCCATAGGTGCTGCTGCTATTGCTTGTCCCGTAAAATAGCACAGGAGACAGTCCCAAAATGTCCAATGTATGGCTCTCATCATGGTCCCAAGTGTCTCCCAGTCATTTTCAGCCAATCTGGTATGCAGAGTGTGCAGCAGCAATCAGACTAAGGCTGAGAATCCAGTCTGATTACACACATGGACACACACACGGACACACACACACACACACACACACACAGTAAAGTATTTAAAATTTA